>NC_077228.1:48237583-48597583 GCF_027887165.1 Monodelphis domestica | reverse complement strand
CTTATGCAAGACATCTTTCTGGGTCCTCCTTAATCTCAGTGCCTTCTATCCAATAGTATCTCTATTTTATTATGTATATATTTTATTTTTATGTAATTGTTTGCATGTGGTCTCTTTTATAAGACTGAACTCATTGAGATTAGGGACAATTTAATTTAATTTAATTTATTGTCTTTCTTTATATCCTTAGAGTTTAGCATAGTGCCTAACATATAGAATAAAAAGTGATTGCTGCCCTTATGGAGTTTTACTTTCAATGAATATAGTCTCTAGGAAACTTTTGGCAAGTTTTTTAGAGCCTGGGTGCCCAAAGTGCAACCTTCACACTGCATGTGAGCTCCCTTGTCTACCCAGGTCAGGGGAGGGAGGAAGTGTTTCCACTGGGCTTCTGGGCAGAGGGGCCAGTGATGTGAGAATTGTTCTCAGGCATGGGTGAAGAAGGGCAAGTGAGCAGTCCCCTCTGGCATGCTCTAGCACGTGTGCCATAGGTTCACCAATATGACTCTAGGGTATCTATGTGATGAAAAAGGAATTTATTCTAGAAATCAGTCTCCATATATAAATGGAGCAACAGCAAATTTCACTTATGGGGAATGACTAGTAGACCAGTTTAACTAGAACAGAATATGATTGAAAAGATAGGCAGGTGTCATATTTTAAAGACCATTTTAAATACCAGGCTGAAGAATTTGCATTCATCCTTCACACAATTGGAAGCCACTAAAATCTTTGAGTAAGGGACACGGTAGCATATCGCCTTAGGGATAATCAGTCCCATAGTTCTGTTGAGAATAGACTAAATAGAGTACCTATAAGCAAGATCAATTCATAGACTATTTTAATAGTCTGGGTAGGCAGTGATGAGAGAATGAAAAACTGATAAGCTATAGGACTGAGGCAAAGGGGAAAATTAAGAATAATCTGAATTTGGGGATGGGGATCATTAGAAAGATGGCAATGTTCTCAAAAGCAGAAGGAAAGATTTAAGGGGGAGCTTATTCTGTTTTGGGTTCACTGAATTTGAAATATCTACCAAATATCAGATTGGAATTTTCCAACAGAGATTTTGGAGAGACATTGATGAGTTGTTTCAGTTATAACTCACTCTTCATGACCCTATTTGGTGTTTTCTTGACAAAGATCCTGGAGTAGTTTGCCATTTCCTTCTCCAGCTCATTTTATAGATGAAGAAACTGAGGCAAAGACTTACCTAAGGTCACATAGCTAGTGTCTGAGGCCAGGACAGGTATATAAATATATATATATATGTATGAATAAATGATATATTTCTCAAACACATTAGGAGAATAATAGAAAAAGAATGTTTTTCTTTCTTCCTTACCCCTCTCCCTTTTTGGGTAGGTGTGATTTCCATTATTTCATCAAGATCTTTCCACTTTTCTTTATATTCCTCAATTTCTTATGGCTGGTCTTAATTGCATTACAGTATTTCATTACATTAATAATATACTACAATATATTCAATCATTCAAATCATTAGAGAATTATGCTACTTCCAGGTTTGTTTGCTTTTTGTAATTACAAATGTTGCTATGAAAATCTTTTAACATATGTTTGTTTTTTGGTAACCTGTCAAGGGTAGATGCCAAACTACAGAACTGTTGCATCAAAAGATATGATTATTTTGGTAACTTTGCTGTCAGACTACACTCCATTTTTTTTCTCTAAGTTTGCCATTCTTTGTGGAGATAATATCATACTATGTGGTGGGGGGAATTCTGGAATTCTGGAATCAGAAAACCTGAGTTCTAATCTTATGTCAGATATCTTCATGTAACCTTAGGTGAGTCATTTTACTTTCTTGGTCCACGATTTCTACTTCTCTAAAATGAGAGTTGGCTTAATTGACCACTAAGTGTCCAGTGTACCTCTTGATCTATGAATCTTAATGTCTAGTTTCCTCTGATATAGTCTGGAAAATCAGTAAGAGAGGGAAACAGATTATAGCTAAACTGGCAGCTATGATCTTGTGGCTAGCAGCAGTTCCATCTGTGAAATCTCTCCCGGGGTCCCAAATCTCCAACAGAGCACTTAAGAAGGAAACCTGTTCCCCAGTGGCTTAGGAATTCTCCGTGCAAGTTTCACTGGTCGAGAAGGCACGGTAGTGTAATATTACCACCTCCTCGGGAGCTCAGTATTTCTAGGAAGGATATCATCAAAAATCAATCACTCAACGTTTCTGCACTTGCAATATCATTCTAAGAAATGCTGTTTGCAGGAGCGGTAAAATAGAGAGCTTTGTGAAGTCCCCAGATACTCTTCTTCTCAAACCAGGAACCTCAAATCTTCCAAGCTCATTAAACCACCATCGGCTTTTATGTCTATAACATACTGCTCTATGCATGGTTAAAAACAATCATAAGATTTAGCACATTAAGGTTTCAGAGCTCTTCGAAAACATTAAGTAATTAATCCTCACAACACCCCTGTGATATAGGTCTATTATTCCCATTTTATAGATAAGGAAATTGAGACACAGGAGATCAAGCAATTTGCCTACAGCAGCACAGCCCATTTCTGGAATACATTAAAAAAAAAAAAAAGCTAAAATTATAGTCCCTTGTCCTGTTTTCAGACCTGCAAATGGTACAGGCCTCCAGGGTACAGATTACTCACATACCCATATTTGCCTTTTCACGTGTGACCAAGGATACTAATTGAAAAATGCATACACGGGATCTATTCGATTCATATTTCTGCTGTTCAGTCATATCATGCATCATTATGTATGTGTCTCCATTATGCACGTGAGATAACAGAAATAAACATCTGCTAATTCTCAGAACACGTAAGGGTAATCAGTCACATGGTTCAATCCAAAAATACTATATCTGACCTCTTAAAGACAGAGAGCTCAAAACAATTAGTGATCTTGGGATTCCTCCTGGAGAGAGCTTCAGAAACAAAATGGCAGACTCCATACCCTTTTAAAAAGATTTGGGGGTTTTGTTTTTGTTTGTATTTTTGTTTTGGTGACATCTTACTAAAAATTCCAGGCATATCAACTGACTCAAAAATTGCTCGCTGTTTGGGGGTATTCTTAAATTGCAGTTCCTTCTAGAGGGAGGACAAAGATACCCTAGTACTCATGCAAAATCAATTACCTTTTAGTTAGTATTCTCAGTCCCAGGAAAAGGATATTATTTTATGTCCTGAACAATATGTTATTTCAGTTACTAAGGAAACCAGTGGCAAAACTAAGTTTACAGGGATTTATCCTCAAGAAATTGACTACAGTGTCAGTCTCTGGAGTATCATTACAAAGTGCTATTTGCATTTAAATTTCTTATAACCCTTAAGCAATTGAATTGTTTGTTTATCAGCACCAGGATATCCCTCTTGGAGCTGGACTTTTTTTTTTTAAACAACAACAACAACAAAAACCTTCCACCTTCCAGAAATATTGTTATCGGGTTACTGCGAGAAATATCTTTGAAGAGCACCAAGACTGGTACCGAATTTGTGAATTATTATTTCGTAGCCATGTCTCCCTGGGTTTCCAATGAGACTTCTGTTCAAGCCTCAGTGCCTAATGCCTGGCTCACTAATGAAAGACACCCATTCTGCTCCACACTCAGCAACAAATAGGCTAAGTCATGTTGACTTATACTGTTGCGTGTCACAAGTAACGAGATTCTACAGGAATCAATACATCTATTTTGCACACAAGGCTTTCTGGAAGCCCTCTCTATTCAGCTCCCAGTTCCAGGTTCCTGAGGGAAGTCAAGGAAAAACCCCAGATTTTTCTTGACAGACACTTGCCTCTTTTGTCAAAAAGAAACAACAAATATTCTGATGAGTTACTGATGCTTTTATCGCTGGAAACTCTCCTGACAAACTACTCAACTGACCAAAGATGACAAGGCCTTGACATGCTGCTCTGCCTTCAGAATATATTGAAGTCTTGTAAAAGCTGATCACACTGAATGCAATCATGAAAACAGGAGAGAGAAAGAGAGAGAGAGAAAGAGAGAGAGAGAAAGAGAGAGAGAGAGAGAGAGAGAGAGAGAGAGAGAGAGAGAGAGAGAGAGAGAGAGAGAGAGAGAGAGAGAGACTGACTTCAGGGCTTTGTTTTGTTTTATTTTTTTTTTCATTTTTCCCCTAGGGATATCAACTTCAATTTACTCTCCCTTGAATCCTTTTCCAGTAGCTTCCTTTGTCTTAAGGTCTAACCTTTATAAGTCTGTAATTATTTTTATGAAAAGGAGAAGGAAAAAAAAACAAATAAAAAAACACAATTCTTTGGGTTCTAAATTTACTCTATATGTAGTGAAATAGAACCAAATGGCCAGAATCAGATGAGCCCTCACTAACCAAATCACTTTTATGACTAAGCAATGGGATTCACCTAAAGGATCCTGAAACCTAAGGAGAAAAAGCAAGATTTCAACTTGGAACTGCAGACAGGCAATTCCAAATGCAGCCTTTCCACAGTAAAACTTATTTAATTAAGTATCATCCTAACCTTGGAAAGTGTGGCCACTGATTTAGGAGGAGATCTATTCCCCGCCCCAACCTCCACCAAAGAAAATTATTTTAGCAAAATAATCGTGAGCGGGGCTTTGGGATTACTCATTAATTCCCTCTCTCCTCCCCCTTCTCTACATTATCTGGCATGGGGAATTTATTGCCCCTTAAAAAATTGGAAATAAAAAAAATCAACAGAGATCATATTTTTCAGGTCTTCCCAAAACAAGGTAACTGGAGGCAAATTCAGCATACAGTTTCTTTTTCCCCTCACGGTTTCTTTCCTGTTTCATCAATATGCCATGAGCCTGACCTGGAGGATTCCCGTCAATTGATGCAAGAAGTAATTAAGTCTCCAGGCTCATCACAACCTGTTCAAGCTCCAGCCCTGTTCAAAGATTGTTCTTGGAGCCCAACAGCTTGGTGGTTTTTATGACAAAGGCTCCTGTAATGTAGGGTTAACAATTAAAGCCAGGCAGGATGTCTCTCTTGTGGGGCCTGATGCTCAGCTCACTTGAGTGCTGCAATCACCAATCTAATTTGAAAGGAGCCTGGTGGAAGCCCAGTTTTAGCCCACCTCCCCTCACTCCTTACCGGAGAGTCTGGATCCATCTGATTAGTCTTCTAGCCTTCCTGGTACCCTTTTGCCATTCTCATTCCCTTCAGCCCCCACCCTTAGGAAATGCTTTAGGATAACTCCTCCATGGACTGTCCAGTGTTGGGCTCTGGAGTAGATTCCTGGTTAATCTACAAAGCCAGGGAAAGCACATATGTCACTGGCAAGTATAAAGCGATCTTCCACAGGGTACCCTACAGCTGAATTCCTTCATAGGAGCAAGGCTTTTGCAAAAATCATACCTTCCAACTTCCAGGCTGTACTGGGTTGTTGTTTGTTTCCCTCCCCCTCCACCCCCCCCTTTCAGGGAATTTCCTCGCCGCTTAGCCTCCTGGTATATTCCAGTGTGGAATATGATAGACGTACTGGCCCCCCCTCCCAAAGAAACTGACCAAGAACAAAAGTAGGCTTGACCTTTCTGTTCCAGACACTCTTCTGCTCTTATTTCTGATTTTTAACTGCTCAGGCACCTTGTCAGGCTTGATGGAAAATGAAAAGCACTGCTTGGAGGTGTGTTTTGTACTAGACTTTTTGACGGGTGGGAAATTCTATTTAAATAATTTGAGGGTGAAAAAAGTTAACGGTGATTTACTGGTATTTTGTAATTATTTTGGAAGGACAAGAAATTCTATGTAAATAATTTTGGATGAGTAAAGTTATTGGCATTTTACTGATTTCCAGTTATGTTTATACAAGAAAAATATGAGGGAAAGTAAGGTAATATTATGACAGAAAAGACCTCCTTTTTATGATCTTGTTTTTGGCAAGTCTGTGGGATAAAGACTGGGGAAGATAATATGCTTATATATGTTCAGAAGAACCTGATTCCCCTCTTTTTTAAAGGTATAATCCTAGATTAAAAAACAAAAAATCATATATGTATATATACTCACCCAAAGCTCTGGCAATTAGTTATAGAAAAAAAAAACACTTAAGTCCCCTCCAAACATTTTGGTTTATTTAAAACTTTCTTATATGAAAGTTTTATATATGAAGACAGCAAAATCAAATATTGAGGGAAAGGGGGTAAGGTGGATAAAAGCAATTAGTATCATCGAATAGGCAGATTAAAAGATATTTCCCTTATTTGTGGTTGCTTAATTGTTAAATCCATCCTTTTTTACTGCTAATCCTTAATGAAATGATTCTTGTATAGGAGGAAAGAGCAGATAGGGCTGCTAACATCCTCTAAACCATTTTCCACAGAGGAGTGGGATGTTTACATTTCCCAAAAAACCCTGACTTCTTGCTAGCAAGGCTAGCTGACTCCAGAAAAGAAGGCTGTCCCATAGGTCTCTAAAGTGTACTTTTCTTAGGTGCCTCCAATAAACCTGTGTGAGCTTTACTTATTATGTGCTTGGGAGAACTGGGGATCGGGACAATTGCTTCATGAAGTTAGCATGCAGAAGAGAAAATTGGCAGCAGCCTCTTGCCTTCATTGCTCAGATTATCTTTGAGTAACAAACTGAAAGATTGTCCCTCACCTATATTTATCAAGTTTTCCCCCCTCTGCCATTCCAGTAATTTTTCTTAAGGGTCTCTGACAACCCTGGCATGAGGTCATGAGCAGAGAGAATAGAGAGCATGTGTATTTATTTTTAAATCTTTTTTTAAAATTTTAATCTCTGGAGCAATCGTACTATCCAGATTGCTGAAACTTCATAGAAGAATCTATCTGCTTTCTAGTCACTGTATTCCCCTTTCAGAATTCAGAGTGATTCATAAGCAACTGTTTTCTGACCTGGCTCATCAGTAGCAAGAGCCTTGTCCTAACAGGCTGCTAATCAGATCTTTCCGTCACTGTGACAAGTTCTTCCTCTGCATGCCAAAACCTTTCCAAATGGGGTGCTGTTTGGTTCCCTATGGACCTCGGTACCATCTGCTTTGGGGAAAATTTGTCACGTCAAAGAGGGACTAAGATTGTTCTGCTCAGCCCTAGAGAGCAATGGGATAGAAGTTACAAAGAAGCAAATTTAGACTTGTTTAAAAAAAAAGAAAAAAAGTAATAATTAGAGCCATCTCAAAGTGCAATATGTTTCACATGAAGGGAGTGAATGCCTACCCCCTGGGGATATTCAAACGTCAGCTGACCAGTTTGTGGATTGTATTTATTATAGTTATGGTTTTGGTTTTTGTTTGGATCATATGGCTTTTGAGATGTCTTCCAACCTTGAAAGTCTATGATTAAATATATAATACAAATACGTGTGTATATACTACGTTTATTTTATTTTAAAGAACAATAATAATAATAATTTTCTGAGGTCAGTAGAACACTGGGGGAAATTATATGTATATACTTAAATATTACATATCCCACTACAGGTAGAAGTAGTATAGTAAGAAAGGTAGGGAGAGGTTTTATATATGCATATTTATATATTATATATATATATATATATTATTTCAGAGCTGGAAAACATCTCAGTAGCCATATGAATCAAACAAAAATATGTATCTTTGTTTGATTCCCCTCTCTCTCTCTCTCTCTCCATATAGATAGATAGATAGATAGATAGATAGATAGATAGATAGATAGATAGATAGATAGATGGCTGGATGGATAGATAGATAGATAGATAGATAGATAGATAGATAGATAGATAGATAGATAGATAGCTGGATGAATAGATAGATAGATAGATAGATAGATAGATAGATAGATAGATAGATAGATAGATAGATGATAGTTTTAGATCTAGATCTATAAATTTGCCTTTTTGAGGGGGGGAATTTCAGGCTTGTGATTTTATTAGCCTATAAATCTTAGTGCAAACATTCCTTCTACAGATACATATGAATTACTAATTCCTCTGTAACCTATGGTATTAGAGTTGCTCCAGCCTATGTCATGAAATTTCAAATTTTCACGTACAGTCAGTCTCTTTTTCTATTCTTCAATGTACATAAAAGTGGTCATTTCATTTTGATTGGTTTAGTTCAGAAGAAAAATAGAATCACTTAAGAGAAGAAAGACAAAAACAGATAGAGAGAGACACAGGCAGAGGCAGACACAGAAATAGAGACAGAGACACAGATTTAAAGTCATGCCTGAGGTATTAAATGAAGTTGTGATTTTCCTAAGGTCACCAAGTTCGTCTAAGGGATAGGATTGAAATCCTCAGATCTTCACTTTAAGATCAATTAAACCACACTGCCTCTGCTTTTATTTTTCTTAAAATAATAATTTTCACATATCACTAAAGAACACTGGGGGAAATTATATGCGTACACTTAAATATTACATATCCCAATATATGTAGAAGGAATGTAGTAAACAAGATAGGGAGGGGTAATATGAAGCTGAGGTGCAAATTGGCTTCATTGGAGGGTATTTTGACATCTGAGTAGCCCACACTTATTAAATCAAAGGTGAGGATTCCCCACCACAAAGTGGAATGGGGAGATTTTTTTCCTATTTCAGTAATATATATCAATTCAGGAACATATACTTAAAAAAGACTCTACAATATTTTAATTGGAAGATTAGAATATTTTGAGATATTGAACTATTTGAAAAATCCCAATCTTGAATACTAAATATAGAATATATTTATAAATGTGTAACAAATTAATTTATATTATATATATATGTCATATATATTATAAATAACAAATATATAAAATATATTTATAAATACTAAAGTAGAATACTAAAGCATAAGAATTAAGACATATCCCATATGGTGTTCCTTTACTGCTTTTGTGTTCAAACAAGAGATACGTTTGAAAAGCAGATAGAAAAAAAGTGCAATTGTTTCTCTGTAAACTATGGCAAGGATTCCCAGCATTCAGGAGAAGCCTGCCTCCCTGTTAGATGTTTAAGAAAAAAAAATATCCCTCTTCTAGTCTTCTTCTCTTTCTGTTCCCACCTCCTGAGGGAAGCCTGTGTAGGCAATACTTCAAGTCTTCACCTTTCCTTTTGTATCTTTGCAAAATACCCATCAGTCTGTCAAGTACTATTTATTAAGCACAGACTAAGTGCCAGGCACTGTGTTAAGTGCTAGAAATGCTAAGAAAGGCCAAAAATCAACTCTGCTCTCAAAGAGCTCAAAGGCTGTACTTTTGAGAAAAAATATTTAATAGGAAAGGGTAAAAAGACAACTTAAAGTAGAGAAGAAACATAGTGTAATGGATAGAAAACTGGCTTGAGGCAAAAAGATGTAAGTTCAAATTTTGCTATCTATGGGCATAAAGTTAAAAGTTAAAATTAAAAAAATTAAAATAAGTTTCACTACTGCAAAAATCTGTTAGTAAAATCATATACTCAGTCACAAAACCATTGAAACAAATCTCAAGTATAGAAAACCAGTAAAAACTTAAAAGTTTCATTACTGAGTTATAAGAAATCATAAATGTGATGAATATGAAGAACCATCGAAAGATCTCCATGAAGTGATGCAGAGCAAAGTAAGTAGAAACAATAAAAATGGAAAGAATAACAAACCCAAAAATTCAAAAGTAAATGTAACAAAAATATAAAGATAAAATGCAAATATCAAAGAGAAGTGGAAAAGGCCTACCTATACCAAAATATGTTCAGTACTTCTTTTTGTAGTGGCAAAGAATTGGAAACTGAGGAGTTGTCCATCACTTGGGAATGGATGAATAAGTTGTAGTCTGGGGTTGTAATAAAATACTATTACACCATAAGAAACAACAAAGAAGTTGAGTTCAGAAAAACTTGGAAAGAGTTATATGAACTGATGCAAAGTGAAGTGATCAGAACCAGAATAATCTATACAGTAATACAATGATCAAGTGTGAAGGACTAAGCCATTATCAGCAAAGCAAGTTTCCAAGATAATCACAAGGAATTCAAGATGAAAATACTATCCACAGCTAAAGAAGGAACTGTTAAGAGTCTGAGGCAGATTAAAGCATGCCATCTTCCACTTTCTTTCCTTCATGAGATTTTTATTGTATGTATGAAATGTGTCTTTCTCATGACATGAGCAATATGGAAATATATATTTCATGAAAGTATTGATATTGTCTATATTGGACTATATACTACCTTAGCAGGGGTGGGGTGAGGGGGAGAAGGATGGGAAAAAAAATTTGAATCCAAAAGTGTCAGAATAAAATTGTCAAAAATTGTTTCTACATGTAACTGGAAAAATAAATAGCTTATAAAACTTAAAATATATAAAAATTCACAAAATCAGGTAGGTCTTGAATAAAAAGATACTTCCAATATACCTCTTACTGAAAGTGGGAGATCTAGGGGGGTTATACATTCCACCATTTTCAGACTTTTTCAATGTATCAGTCAGTGGTTCTGACTTGTTTTTCCTCTCAAAAAATATAATTTTCATATAGAAGGGCTCTCAGGGATACATGGGATATAAGGTGATATAAGAAACAGAAAATATCAATAAAAAGTTAATAAAAATTAAAGAAAAATATTTAATGTTCATGTTTTAGGGAAGGTCTTTCTCTCAGTTTCCCTATCTGCTAATGTTTTCCCCTCTCATATTATTTTTCATCTACTTGGCATATACTTGGGATATACCCAGTTATTTACATGTCTTTCCCATTTGACAGTGAGGTAGGTCCTTGAAAGTAGAGACTCTTTTTGCCTTTCTCTGCTTTCCCAGTGCTTAGAACACAGATTGGCAACTTAATTTTTTTGAAAGGCAGATTGGCAAGCAAAATGAAGCTTAAATAGTCCAGTTTTACTCTAATCTTCAACTAGATTCATGACATAACTCAAAATGAATATCTAAAATCTAGGAAGAGTAAGTAGTTCTATGGATCAATTCCTATACTTCCTCAACAGAAAGAAAAACAATTAGGAATTATGTTGAAATAACTGAGAAGTTTCCATGAATGTTTATTATTTCAAATTTTTTGAAAATTAGAAGAAAACAAAACAAACAAAAAATTATTCATCATAGATTAGATAGTACCATCATAAAAGAAATGTAACTATGATCTGTTTCCACCTAGAAAAACAGGAAGACTCATGTGCTGGTGGAAGGTTTCAAAGATTAAAGAGTAGGGAAGAACTTAAATTCTCCAGATATCAGTAGACTGCGTTATCATTCAGGTGGCTCTATGCTAGTTACCAAGAAGGGATAAAAAGGCCCTAAATGAGCATTGATCTTACAAAGTACAGAATTAGCAAATAATTTAGGGGGGTGGCTATAAAGTAGGAATGTGATCATAAGATTTTCTGCAGAACCTAACTTCATGAAGAGAAAATGAGTAGCACTGGGACTCTGGGAAATACACTTAACTCCCATTGCCTAGCTCTCTATCTCCTTTGAATTGTAACTAAAATATACTATTAAACCTAAGACAAAAGGTAAGGGTTTTGAGATAAAGAGAGAAAGAGAGAAAGAGAGAGAGAGAGAGAGAGAGAGAGAGAGAGAGAGAGAGAGAGAGAGAGAGAGAGAGAGAGAGAGAGAGAATGAGGTAAAATTTTCTTTATGTAGGAAGAGAAGATGGAGATAAGTTTTCAGACAGAGCCCAATGTCAGGCAAGATGGTAGAAGGTAGGCAAAGACATTCACCTAAAGTATTCTGAAGGCAGTAGCCCAAGCTGCCAAGAAAAAATAATAATAAATAGATGAATGAATGAAACAAAACTGAGAGTTTGTCTTTAAGAAGACTGAACTTAACAAAATGTGCAAATGGTGTGAGAAAAAATCTTTTAAATCAGGCAACTTGCAAATTGCAAAAATAGAGCACCTACTGAATACCTAGTAAAATTTAAGATTAGGTGCTCAGAACTGACCATCAATAGGTTATCATTTACCACAGACTATCAGATGACTCATACCAGCACTAAAAATACAAGTTTCCTGAACAATATTTAATAGAAAACCTAAATTAAAGAGTCAAGCTCAGAGAATGAAAAGTTTTCCAAACACAAATGTATAGTAGATGAAAATGAAATTCACGTATGTTTACCTGGAAAAAGTTATATGAAGTGAAACAAAGTGAAGTGAGCAGAACCAGGAGAACATTATATACAGCAACAACAGTAGTATATGATGATTAACTATGAATGACAACTATTATCAACAATATAAGGATCCAAGACAATTCTAAGAAACTCATGATGAAAAAAGATATCCATTGCCAAAGAAGGAGCTGAGTTCAAATGAAGACCAAAAGATATCGTTCTTCATTTTATTTCCTTTGGATTTTTCTCCAGTGTAAGCAATAAGCATCTTATTTTACAACATGACAAACAGGGAAATATGTATTATAAGATGTTATATGTTCAGCCTATATGATATTACCTGCCTTCTTGGGAAGGGGGGAGGGATGGGAGGGAAGAAGAGAAAATAGTTTAAAAAATCAGAAAATGAATATTAAAAATGTGCAGACATGCAAGCTGGAAAAAAATTAAATCACATAGAAATATGATGGGCAAATCACTTCATTGTCATGTTTGCTATTGTTTTGCCTTAAAAACACTGCTATTTTCACTGACCTTATAGAAGATGGTGGAATGTTAAAATTTTATTCAAGTTAAAGTTTTTCTTTATTAAGTTTTTAGATCACTAAAAATAATAATCAGAAATAGCTTGTCCTAACTCTTTATCTTTTCTTCTTTTTCAAATCCTTTTCTTCTGAATTAGAAATTGTGCTAAGTATGGATTCTAATGCAAAAGGGCAGCAAAGACTAGGAAATTGAGTTTAAATTACTTACGCAGGGTCACACAAGTAGGAAGTGTTTGAGGTCATATTTGAACCCAGGTCTTCCCAAACTCCAAGCCTGGCTCTTTATCCACTGGGCCACATAGCTATCTCACGCCTGCCAAGGTCCATTTCTATATGAATTTCATTTTTTAAATGGGAATGAAAAATAACAAAAATAACAATAATTCTAGTAGATGATGATGATGATAACGAGATGATTATGAGGTTTATAGAGAATTGAGTTTGAGTCTCGTGATCATATTGTAAGGTCAGTAGCAGAGGTATTTTTATTCTCATTTACAAATGAGGAGAAACTGAAGCTCAGAGAATTTAAATGACTTGCTGTCATGGACTGGACTTGATTCAAATTGGTCCTCTGGTTGTTTCCATCCAAAATTGTAATGAAATGAAATACCAGTAGCTAACGGTAAACACAAGGGTGTTTACTTAGCTGTGGCTGAGGAAGGACATTTTGAGCAGGGAAGGGATGCCCCTTCAGCTTAGTCTCGATTCTATAGAACCCAGCTCTCTTCTGTTGATGTTGCTTATCTTGCTTGTCTGTAGTCACAGATCAGGATGGACCCCTACCTCCAGTGTCCTTCGTATTTTGTCCCCAAACACCCAGAAAAATATTTCAATGATCTAAGCTTCTGAGACTAGTCAATTAAATGGCAATGGCAACTTCAGGAAATTTTAAGATAAAAAAGCTAGACTAGCTTGTATAAGGTGGGAAAGGGAGGACTAGAATATTGTGCCCATTATACTTGTTACAAATTGTGCTATATATGTTGTAAAATATATGAAATAAAATGTGAAACGTATTTCAAAAGCTTTATTCTCTGTTTTAAAAATCAATGAATCTTTATGGATATACTCCTTCATATTTATTTTTAATTATATTCTAGTTATGTTTGAGTATTTACATATAATATAGATTAATCTTTCTTATATGCCAGGACTCTAAAATACATTGTTCACAACATTAGGATCTTCAATAAATAATTAGCAAAATAATTTACTTGCCAAATATTCCTGCTTTGATTATACATTTAATAGTGTTTTAAAGATGTGCTCTGCTGAAAAACTGCTTTTTAAATATTTTAAATATATGATTTGGTTGACAAATGTACAGTTTATAGTGTACTTATCTTTTGGATATCAATCCCATTTCCACTGAATGATTTTTGGGACAATAATAACATTTTCTTAGATGAGTAAATAAAAAGGAAAGTACTTGAATAAAGACTGGCATTCATGGTGCTTGAATTTAAGGTTACTGAATTGTTCCCAATATTACCACTATCTTTAAATATCTGAAATATTTCTCTACTACAAAAAGGTGACTTTAACAAAAGAACACCTCTAAGGAAGAGCATAAATGACACAAAAATTCTAAATCTCAGAATAAATATGTTAGGCCTTAAGTCAATTCTTTATTTATTAAAAATGATTAATTATAATTGGATAGAATTTAAAGGTAAGGCGATTTAGAAATTATATCTCAAAATTTAACAAAGAATGATTGCCAGGGTGGGAAGACTTCACCAATTTGATGAAGGATTATGTATCCTCAGAGTACTCCCCTAACGAAATACTGAGTCTATCAGCTATACAATTCTTGAAAACTACCTCCTAGTCATGGAACGGTGACCAACTCTATCAGGTTAGGATCAGGTGAAGCAATGTCCCATCATCAGCAGTCCTTGAAATGACTGCCTTGAATATCACTGAAAAAAAATCTCTTTAGTGGATATTTCATATTTTTTCTTTCATTCTAAAAGGATGTTACTTATTTAATGTTTATTTTAAAGGCAAATAGCATTCATCAATCAATCAATTAACCAATCAACTTTTTTTAAAAGTGCTTAGTATTGCCAAGTTTTCCTAAATGTGAGTTTGTTTGTTTGTTTGTTTGTTTGGGGGGGGGGGGTTAGTCTTTATTTTTGGACTTTGGAAAAAAAAAACCTAGGCAATGGAATTGCAAATAACTTTAACAAGAAGGTATGTGGAGTCCAAGAACATTTGTTACGATTCTAATAATAAAATGCTTTTAATTTGTTTTCATTTAAGATTTTCTATTATATTAGTTGGAAAAAAGTCTCACTATATTTTTAAAAAAGCACATCAGAGAATCCAAGAATTACATATCTGGAAACATCTTTAGAAGTCATCAAATTCAATTCATTAATTGAAATATGAGTGTTTTCTATACCATTCTCCAAAGCTATTTATTCAACCTTTACTTCAATACTTCTAATGACAAGAAATTCACTATTTTCTGAGGAAGCCCCATAGTCTTATTAAACAGCTCTATTTTGAGGAATTCATTCTTCCTTTGAGCAAGTCTGCCTTATTTCCCTGAACTGTTCTTTGTTCCTCCCTCTGCTGCCCCACACTTTGAGAAATGAGAGGAAAAGAGTGCTATTTAAATTGAGTAAATGAATAAAAACAAAACATGTTCAGGTGAGTGAAGAGTAGTTCTACAATGCTCTAGGGAACTAGATTGTGAGGTAAATGAACTCTAATACAGGGATTAACATCATCCTCTCTATTAAATATTACAGTGTTCTTGAAGGTATTCAAATAAAACCATATATACTGAGCATTATGATAATCTTGACCAAAATATCAAACAACAAAACCATATGCAACTCCTCCCTCCCCTAATCTCACAAATACACACAATGGGATACACAGAAAAAGTTACTACTGGTTTTTAAGTATTTAACCCAAGAAGCAATGCGACTGAATCCATTTCATGTAGATTTTAAGTTGCTGGGCAATTCTTAAAACATCTTAAAACGTTGGGACTTAAAGAGATGCCACTCCCATGGAAGCAGAAGGGAATATCGACTTCTCGGACTAATAGACAAAGGTACAGGCACTTCTTATATTAAAGTTAAGACTTCAATGGCATCTTGGTTCCACATGGTGAAGTGCCCTTGATGTCAGTTAGCCACACAGGTTAAAGACTGTAGGAGGCTATTCTAACAAAGGATGAAGCTTGACTCATTGGACACCGAAGCAGTACTGAATCTACCTCAATTCCCTATCGTCCCAATGGATAAACAGACAGGAGATGTATGAACATTTAAAATGATAGTGGTCCTTGGGGTTGTGTGCCAGGCAGTGAGATGATGAGGACTGGGGGCCAGGCTCATACCTAAGATAAAATAGGAGAGTACCTGGCAAAGGTTTCCCTGTGTTGGCATGCTGAATACAAATTTCATTTCATTCCACAGCAACAAGCCGCCCAGTCCCTCCACTCCTGCCTCTGTCTAGCCGAACATATGACTGAGCTTAAGGAACAGCAGCCTAGAAACCTTGTCATGTCAATTTTTCACACTTTCTTCTGTATGTGTTTTATGTCTCAACAAAGACTTATCTCCCCAGCCCACTGCCACAGGATAATTCTCTGTAACAAAGCTCGGTCTCAATCTCCAACCAAATGAAAAAAGGGCAAATCCCCAAAGAGAAAAGTCCCGCTCATGGCCATTTCTACGGGGTCCAATCTCACAGAAAGCGCCGGCCCCAGAAGACAGTCCTCCGCTCCCATCTACCGCCAGAATGTGCCCCCAAGGAATTGGAGAATGTGGAAGAGATTCTGTAAGAAGAATATCTTTCTGAGCCCTCCAACCGAGTGAGGAGTCTTTACAAGACGAGAAGCTGTGTGCGCACAACGGACAACATTTTCAAGCTGGGCCCAGATGCAAATTGCCACTGGGGTGAGAAAGTACCTGTCGATCATGCATGAGGTTGCCCAGCCATTCTTCTTTCCCCTGTCTGTCTTGTAAGAATGTTTCAAAGCGTGCAGTGTATGCGGAAGCAACTTTTCCTATGGATTATGATGGGACTGTCATTCATTGGGGATCTTCAAAAATACAAAGTTAAACTGTCCCCCTTCCCCCCCAACCTTGATGTGCTCCAATGCAATTGAGTTGCCCAATTATGGAAGGAAGAACAATCTGAAACATGAAGGAATTTGGCAGGGCTTTGGTAATTGTGCTCATGGGCACTGGTACCAGGGATATAACTTGCCGCCTTTCCCATGCAATACAAATAATTTCTTACTGTTGAAAGAATGCACATTTTGCAATCTGCAGAGGAGAAGCAGTGGGATACAATGGAAAGAATACTGGTTTTGAAGTGATAAATCCTTCCTAATACCTATGTGATCTTAGGCAAGTTGTTTGATTTCTCTGGGACTCGGTTTCCTCTTTTTTAAAAAATCAGCAGGGCGGATCTAGTTGGTCCGGGACATGAGGTAACTAAAGTGATCTCTGACAGTGTTGTCAAAGTCAAATAGAAAGGGCATCAGTACTAAGCCATACAAGGATTCCTTCACTATACATATTGCCTTAGAAAAGCATAAATTAGCATTATTTAGAATTTATTCTATCCTAATTTCTTTTGTTAAATATTCCCCAAATACACTTTGATTTGGCTCTGGTAGCACTGGAGAGTGTTCCGGCCATGTATTTGACATCTCTAATTATGATCTGGGATCAAATTCTGGCAATGCCACTTACTACCCCCAGTGACCTTGGGCAAGATGCTTAATGTCTCTAGTTTTTGTTTCCACATTTATAAAATGACAGAGTTGGCTATGGGGACCTGTAAGCTCCCTTAGGACTCTAGGTCTCTGATTCTAAATACATCTTTATTTATTCACTGCCTTTCTGACTAAATACATGCCCCAAATACTTTACTGAATTAAATAACGCATTACAATATGATCACGGCATGAGCTGATGCTATCCCAGATCACTAGGAGTCTTGAATTAATACAAGGTAATGATTTGTCCCCAGAGAGAGATGGAAAGTGTCTTGTTGCCAGGCAGATTATAGTAAGGGATTTGAGTTGCATAATTAATCAAGGGGAGGTACTTGGAGGCAGGGGGTCCTGGGAGACTAAATTCTTCTTCCCCACTTCTTGAAGCTCAGTAAAGGATGCTGTGAGTAAGCTGCAAACTGGGAGGATGATTCAAAACTGAACAGAAGGAAAGGCAGGTCTTGATTTCAGGGGGAGAGAGCTACTGGTTGACTCTTAGGACTCCTTCCAGTAAAAGCCCCAAACCTTAGAGTTCTCAGTCAGCTGAGATTTCAACAAAAAGAATTAAAGCCTCCCCAAATCCCCCTTTTGACTGGGTCCAACTTGAAACTACTGCAGGCAGTTCTTCCAGCCACTGCAAGTGCCCTCCTAAACCAGCAGGTCCTTTGGCTAAGGTGTATCTTGAATGCTTGGAGTTCTCCCCCCATACACTGTACCCATTCTTCCTGATGCAAAACCCAACCTCTGAAATGCAAACTCAGTGTGGCCAAGAACTTTTCAAACTAATCTCATGTAAAGTTGATATGATCATTACAAGAAAATAAGTATTTAAATGCAGAAAAAACCTGAAACATATTAGGAGTTAACTTTTCACTCTCTAATTGAGCAAGACAGACTGTATTGCCTGTTGTTCCCTGCAGCCACAGGTGTAAGGCAAGAATAGGATTGTTAAATCAGCTAATATTAGACCAGAAACCTGACTTCATCATTCTCTTTGCAAGCTGATGGAATGGATGACACAAGGTCCCGGGTATCAAACTGGGCTTCTCTTCTTTGCCCCAGAGACTAGGCACAACTTGCCCATGCTGGTACATTCCAGGGGGTCAGGGGGAGAGGGAGGAGTGCAAGGGCTTTGCTGCTGTGTTATTATCTGGGATCTATTATGTTTTACATTTTTCAAAAATCTTTAAGCTAGATCTTTGACATTCAGCTGCCTATAAAGACATACACCACCTGATGAGAAGCTTTGATGTGCATTTTGAGGATTAAATAATCTAGATGGAAGGCAATGTGTTTCCAGCCAAGAAGAAAACTAGGAGGGAAATTTTGCCTCCTGCAGCTAGGCACTGCTGGCAGTCAATACCTTTTAGTTTACCCTCTATATTTGATTTCATACATATTTACAGACTATTTTTCCTCTTACTGCTAATTCTTTTGAGACCAAATTAAGAACAAAGATAGCAGGAATGGGCTTCATCAAATAAAAATGTAAATAAGCTGCATCTCATTTGAGCTTGAAGAAACTTTATTTAAATATTTTGTGAAGTGGAATGGCCAGGCTATATCATTATTACTAGGAACTGGAAAAGTGATAGTCTAACAAGCTAGAGGAGCCCACTGAGGCTTAAATAAGCTCATGCATTCTGATGATATAGCCTACTTTTCCACTGGCCTTCTCTCTATCATCCAGCATGGGCAAGACAGCGATTCTGATATTTCCTGCTTTTAATTCACATATTAATAAATACATGTGCGTGTACATAAAGTTGGCCAAAATTAAAGTCACGTCATAACATATTTGTGTGTGCACAGTCATGTGTGTATAGATGTGTGGTTATAGCCAAGAACAAAAAGTCATATATACATGCAGAAATAAACTTGTATTTCTGCATGTATATATGTTTGTATGTGTGTATATACCTATACTGTATATATTCTCTAAATGCATGTATACATATATATGTACATTTGTATGTATTATATGACTTTTTGGGTTTTATATAAACATATATAAAAGAAAGACACCTATATATCTTCATGTGATTTTTTTGGTCTTGGATATTGTTAAGATACGATTTTGGATAAGGGAAACACAAGAGGGAAAAACATAAAAATCTAGTTTATTGTTTTGGAAGGGAAAGGAATAAGGGCTTAAGGATTTAATTATGCTTAAACATACAGATATATATATATGTATGTATCTATATATAAATATAATGTCTTTTTTAGTCATATATTACTTTTTTTGGTCTTTGATATGCCTATATCTGCTGATCTTGGCTAACTTTACAGTTTGGTACATGTATTCAATGATTACAATATTTTGTACAAGACAGGGTCAAGGAAATTATTTCCAGGGTTAGGGTTAAATATTTGGTTAAAGACCATTGTTTTAGATTCTTATTTATTTTCATCCTTTTAAATATACTATGCCTTACTTCTCAAGAAAATTAAGAGAAAGCCCTAAATAGCTGTTCTTGGTTTCAAACCTATAGGCTGAAGCTAAACAGTCCATTTAGATTCTCTGAAAATACAGAGTTGCATGTCATTAACAACTGTTTCCACTTCACAAAGAACAAGATTCATACTGACTCTAGGAACCAAAGAATAAAATGAAATAAAAATCATCAAATCATCAGTTAAAGAAATCTGCTTAAGAAGCTATGTCCGATAAGGAATCTCAACCTCAGTAAAATCATAATATATAATATAATATAATATAATATAATATAATATAATATAATATAATATAATATAATATAATATAACATAACATAACATAACATAATATAATATAATATAATATAACATAACATAACATAACATAAAATAATAAAAAATATAACATTTATTATATTATATTATGTTATATTATATTATATTATACTATATGATACGATACGATACGATACGATATAATAAATATAATATCTATATACACACACCACCCAAAAATCTCAAATATTCCCTGAACTCCAAATATTGCTAACTTTTTCTTCAAAAGAAGAGAGTTGACCAGTTCTTGGAATCTCCAGCACTTTCTTGGTTGTGGGACAAAATTGTCAATTTCAACTGGATGGCCTTTTAAGATCAGCATCCATGGGCTCCTGGGCAGTGAGGCAGGTGCTGCTGGTTTAGGAAATGCAGGCTAACCCTCCTCTCTAATGGACATCAGTTTCTGCCAGCCTTATCTTCAATGAGGGAAAATACACTGGGACAAGTTGAGGCTCTTCTTAAGTATTTTAGCTTTCTTCCTTTTGTGCTAACTTTGGTACTGGCTGCTACTGCATCAGTCATTCAAATCCTAAGACATCCTTAGCATGAAAGAGCAGCAAGCATTTTTCCATATATGTAGTAACAAGGTGAAATACATGGCTGACCACTGCATACCAGGCTACACTTCAGTGGGCGTCAGACAGCAAAAAAGGGCACAGACAATGGGTTCCCAAAAGGAATGTAAAGAAGAAGAAAGAACTGTTAGAAAAAGGGATCTGGGGTTAGTGGTGGGGCGAGGTGGAATGAAAGAAATTGTTTAAGGCTAAACTTTGGGAGAAAATGTTTCTTTACTAAATGCTTTCCTCTCCTTTCAGTGACTGTCCCAACAGTTCAACAGGGGAAAAGCGTCCATACTAATGAACATTCCCAAGAACTTTTCCATCTCAAGAAGAATAACAACTCACTTCTTTTTTTTTTTTACCCCTCTACAAGATGCTAATCAAAAGAGTTGAAGAATACTTCCCATAATGACTATGAAAGGGAATTAGACAAACAAATATTTCAAACATCTCTCAGGTTTTGGAACAGTAATTAAAGGTGTAACTTTTGCATTTATTTTGCAATTCCTATCTCTGGGGGCTAATTTAGTGAATTTTTTAAAAACACAATAATATTCATTCATTTCTCTGCCAGGGATCTTAAATGATTTCAAGTTAACATTTACTGTGTCCTTGCTTTCAAATGTAGATTTTGCCCTGCCTTAGTAGAATATTGATAGAAGGGGAAAAATAAAAACCCCTGTCTACCTTTCTCTTTAGCTTTAACAAAGGCAGTACTGGGAGAGAGGCTGGGGAGGCCCAGAAGATGTGAAGTTCATTTCCATCCAAATCCCCTTAAGACTTGGAGACAGGCTTCACCAGCCCTCCAAGAAGATTTTAAGTTGTAATCAGCCTTGCTTGCTTTGGGGTGGGGAGTGGGGAGGGAAGGAACATAGATTTTTATACAAAACCAGTTTGGCCCAACCACTAGAGTCCATGTCTCCCTTCCCCTATCTGTTTATTTTATTTTTAAAGATCAATTTCAAAAATAACTAAAGGAAATGAATGGCACCAGAGTCTTTTGGCCCTGTGTACTAGCTAACCAAATTCAGTCAACAAAGTCTTACCGCTTGATAGCTGGGAGACAGGAATAGTAGAAGGGATCCCCTGGTCCTTCAAGACTTCTGTTGTCTTCTAGTCTTCTCTCCCCCTTCTCCCAGGCTTGCAAGTAACCTAGTTAGCATATCCCCTTTGCATGTAAAAAGGGATATAGTCTGTAACCTGAGGCCAAGCCCACCTTAATTAACATTTCAAATCAGAGAATGTAAGCAGACTTTTTTTTTTTCTGCTGAGGAAGAAAAAGGCAGAGAAATTCAGGCTGGGTGGGATAAAGCCAAGCCTATAGAGGCCTAATTTATTGAGCATTATTAAAGTAAGCCTTCCTTTAGAGACAGCAGAAAGAGAAATGGATTTCCAGATAGGGTAATAAGTATTAAGGAGCTAAACTCCAGTCTCTTAAAATGGGAAGAGCTGTGTGTGATTGGACTAGGATAATTCCTTTTAACCAGGAAAAATGGTGCTGACATCTTACTGTGGTGATTGATGGAAGTGCTGGGTCCCTGCCTGAAACTTTAAGGGACACCTCAAATCTACTGAGGTTTTGAAGCATCACTGAGGGAATTACTTTTTACTCAAATACAAAAGGCAAAATAGAAACAATTATTCAGAGTATTGAGTTGGTGTAAGCAAGGACTGGTCTTAATCCTTCAATTTTTATCTTACCCATATTAGTTGGTATTTATTCTCAATATATGCTCCAAACATTTATTTGTGAATATGTTATATCTTAGCTTAGAATGTAAGTTATTTGAGGGCAAGGATTGTCCCACTTTTGCATTGGTCTCTGTTCCTTAGTGGATTTAATTAACTAGACCCATGGTGATGAACTTATGGCAAGTGTGCCAGAGGAGGCACTCAGAGCCCTCTCTGTGGGCACATGTGCCACTGCCCTAGCACAGTATTCACCAAAGTTTGTTACTAGAAAGCCGGAGCAACTCTGGCCAGGGCCAGGTTACTCCTTTCCCTTTCTCCACCAGCCTATGAACATTTTTCACTTCATTAGCCCCTCTGCCCAGAAGCCCAATGGGAGTACTTCCTCCTCCCTTCTCTGGGGTAAGGGGGGAGGCTCACATGCATTATGAGGGTTGCAGTTTGGGCACTCAGTCTCTAAAAGATTCACCATCACTGAACTATATTATTCACATGGCAAAATATTTATGGTGTGGGACTATGATTTCATCAGTATTAGGAAACTTCTGATGAGCATATTATCTTTGCTGATGCAGATTAGTAACCCATTTATGTATAATCTTTAAGGTAAAGCAACTTGCCTGTGGTCATACACCAAGTATGCCTCAAAACCAAGATTTACTCCCAGACTATCCTGAACTCAAGTGTTGGAGCATTTATTCACTTTGACATTTATCCTTTTACATAGTTGAGTGTGTTGCTCCTTAGTTATAACTTTGGATTGTTCAGAAACATTGTTGATTAGTGGACAGAGAGCTGACCTCTCATTCAAGAAGAGCTAAATTCAAGACCCACCTCTGATCCCTACAGCCTCTGTGAAACAAATAAGTCAGTTCACCTCTCAGTGAACCAGACAACTCTCTAAAACAATAAATCATAGATCAGGTGCCATTTATATTACTCACCCAGACCATCATACACAGATAAAATTTTAGATCTGGTTGGTAAAACTAAACAAAGCCCTAACATTTTATTCAGATGTACTGCTTGGAATTCCAATTTCCATTTAACCAAGGCCAAATTGAATGGGAAGGGAACACTCAGTGTGATCAATTAACAAGGCTTATTGATATTGTTGAGCTTCAGAATGGGAAAAGAAGGGGGGTGCACATCTGGAAATCCAATCCCTTATGCATTCTTAATACAGCCTCTGCAGAATTGGGCCAACTGTGCTTGTTGGGCCTAGTTTGGTTTGCTTCTCATTGAATACTTGGCCTCAGTCTGGGGAAAAAAAGTTTTAATTAAGTTCTAATTAAGCATTTACATAGTCATACAAAATTTTCACCAGTAAGTGTTTTGTCATGCCCTCTCATCCTGCATCCCAATATTCCTGATTCAATCACCACAAATCAGAGGCAGGAAAAACACCTACACCATGTATAGAGTAAAGGATAAATATCTCATGCATGTCTTGTAAACACATTTAGTAAAGAAGGAAGTTATTTAGGGGAACTTGATCACGAGGACAGAATCTAAGCCTTGGCAACCCCTGGAGACAGCATGAGACTCAGCAGTTGAGCTGGGTGACAATGTGGCAGAGTCTGTGTCCAGTGGGCATCCTTAAAGCAGGGAAGAGTCAGTGGAATGTCACCACACTGGCATGATGTATGAAAGCAGGTGGGCTGGGAGAGACTTTTAAACTTGGGGGGATCAAACTGGGGCTCTCTTTTTGACTTCTGAGCTTGATCTATGGCAAATTCTGTGGTGGAAAGGACCTTAGTCAGCCAAATGAAGAAGAATCCGTTCTTTTGGGGTTGATTCCTCTCTCTCTCGCTCTCCCCCACCTCTCTCTCTCTGTCTGTCTCTTTACCCCTCTCTTTGTGTCTCTGTCTCTCTCTGACTCTCTGTTTCTCTCTCATTCTCACTCTCTCTCTCTCTGTCTCTTTATCTCTCTCTCTCTCTGTCTCTTGTCTGTCTCTCTCTCACTCTCCCTCTCTCTCTCATTCTCACTCTCTCTCTCTCTGTCTCTTTATCTCTCTCTCTGTCTCTGTCTGTCTCTCTCTCCCTCTCTCTCTCATTCTCACTCTCTCTCTCTGTCTCTGTCTCTCTCTCGCTCTCCCTCTCTCTCTCTCTCTCTCTCACTCTCTCTCTCTGTCTCTTTATCTCTCTCTCAATTTATTAATAAATGATTATTACTCATATGAGACCCTTTTCTATTTGTTATACTTGTTCAACATCCTACAAGTAGTAAGCAGCAAATCTGATGAGCCTCTGACTCCAAATCCATTACTCTTTCCACTGTACTTCTACCTTGAAGAATTCAATATTCCTACACAATCTAATAAATCTCTGGTTCCATTCCTAACTCCTGTATGTATCTATGTATCAGGGTATAAGTAGGAGAGATGATGTTCAACCCACCCTACCTTTCAAGTTCCATGTTCCTTTGGCACCTCTCTGGTCCACATATCTCAGGAATAATGGAGAGCCAAGTCTAGGTCTGCTCTTCCATATGGTAGCTCTGTGCCTCACTGCTTCCTGTTAAGCCCCTTCCAAAGTTCTTTTTCATGGTCCAGGGACTTCCTTTCTGCTCTCCTGCTACTTCTCCCATTTAGATGAAATCCTGTCAAAGGTTGGTGCTGCCATTGCTTTTATGCTCTGCCTCTTTAGTTGCCATCTGCTCATTGTTTCTAAGGCAGTCGTGACGCTCCTCCTTTGAAGAAGTGTTACAGATCTGTTAGAATAAATTGGCTCTGATGAGCCAATATGAGCCAGGTATAGTCAGATTTCTAGATATGTTGTTGTTTTGTGTTGCAGGCACACCCTGACTACTATCTTAAAGAATGGCACCTGTGGAGACCTCAAAAATAGCCTTTCCTCATAGAAGGTTCTTAGACCTTAGTTTTAAATGGATTCCACTGACTTCATCTGTAAGACAGGGTAAAAGCAATGTGCTCCACAGTCTGCAATTTTTGTTTAATCTGTTTGAAACTGGAATAAATACATCTACTATATTCCATTTGCTATTTCCAACTTTAGTCATTGAACACCAGGTAACTAGTTCACAGGGCAAGGTAAGGGAGAAAAAGGGGCTTATTTAAAGGTTGGACTGTATTATGTTTAAAATAGGGTCACCAGGAATTTATAGTAATTCCAAAGAAATTTATTTACAATTTATTTACAAAATATAAAAAGAGTGAAGTAAGAAAATCAAAGAGAGGTTAGGGTAAGATATCTAGCTTAAGTACTAAATAATTTACTCCAGGCCCCTGGCTCAACCTGGGCAGGGAGAGTTAGTCCTTAGGCCTCAGCAAAGTAGAAGACCCAGGAAAGTTTCTCTCAAGAGTTAAGTCTCTCCTGAGGCTAGTTTTTTTGTTGTTTTTTTTTTTTTTAGAAAATCCAGCAGTTAAGATTCAGCTTTTCACTCACCAGGTGTCAGTCCAAAGGAAGAGATTTTAGAACAGCTTCACCAAGAACAGGGTCTTGGGTCCAGTCAGCAGATTCTCTACCAGCCTCCACTCCAAAGAATGAAAAATGGTGTCTCACAGGAAGTTGTTATTCCTTTTAAAGACACTTTCTTTTGTGTCACTTCCTGTATCTTCCTCCACTTTTTACATGGACAAATCATAGTCTAAAAGGACTGCCCAGGAGGCAGTCAGTTGATTCTGATTCATCACCAAGTATTGCACAGGTGGGTCACTCTCAAGTGTGAATGGGGTGTTTATACCTTTGGTGATTAAATCTAAAAATGGGCAGATTTCTCCACTTAACTTTTAAGTAGGGTGTTTACACTTTTGGTGATTAATTCTAAACTTGGGCAGGGATTACAATTTCATGTTCACAATCAGGGGAGAGTTAAACTTAATCTTCTTAGCAATAGCCATGAAGACAGGAAAAGAGGTTTCAAATCTCAACTTAGACACTTAACTGTGTGACATTGTGCAACTCATTAAACTTCTTTAGGCTTCAGCTTCCTCAGCTGTACCTAAAAAAAAATTAAATAAAGGTCCTTCCAATTCTAAATTAAAGATCTTATGATCCCCAGGCTAGAGAATCTAAATGGCTTGGAGGCTATAATAAGAGAAGAAAAAACAAAGTTCATGGTTTCTGTTGACATTCTTGCAAACAGAAAGTCCACCTCCCCATTACCAAGGATACTTATATTTGCTTTACTGAAAAAAAAATTACTTTGACATCTGTATGGAGGACAGATTGAGATGGGAGAGTGGTTAAAAGTAGTCCAGGCAAAAGGTAATGAGGGACAGTATCAGGGCAGTGGTTTTATGGGTTTTATGAGATGTTGTAAAGGTAGAAATGACAAGATTTAGCAATAAATTGATATGTGGAGTGGGTGAGAGTGAGGAATTACAGATGAAACTGAGACTGAGCCTGGGTAATGGGAATGGTGGTGGTGCCCGTTAAAGTAATAGAGAAGTTTGGAAGGGGATGGGGATAGGTTTATGGGAAAAGAAAATGAGCTGTTTTGTACATATTGAGTTTAAGATGCCTACAAAACATTCAGCTTGAGATGGTCGAGTCAATTGGAGAAGCATGATTATAGTTCAGGAATAAGACAAGGTTGCATATATGCACCATGCCACAAGTCTTTCAAAATAGTTAAAGTATTTGAAGGATGAGCATTTGGAAGAGCGTTTAGACTTGATCTGCTTGATGCTAGAAGTCAGAACTAGGTCCAACATGTAAAAACCAAAGAAAGGCAGATTTAGACTTGGCATCAAGAAAAAAATTCATAACAACTAAAGAACACAGTGGATAGAACACAAGACCTAAAATCAGTTCTAGTGCTGAGTTCAAATACAGCTTCAGACACTTCCTTAGCTTTGCGACTTTGTGAAAGACACTTAATGTCTATCCTACCTCTGTTTTTTTTCATCTATAAGATGGACATAATTATTGCATCTACCTACCAGGGCTGTTGTGAAGATAAAATGTGATAATATTTGTAAAGTTCTTTGAAAACCTTAAAGTGCTATAAAAATGCTAGCTATTTCTATTCATTAGACTCCTGTCAAAGGGGAACTTGGGAGATCCATAGGATTATAGATTCAGAGATTTGTAGCTGGAAAAAACTTAGAATTCATCAGTTCCATATCCCAGAAGTTATACATGAAAAAAAATGAGGTCCAAAGACCCTACGAGATTTGAGGTGTTTAAATAAAGGCTACATGAGCACTTTTCAGATATTGTGTTAACAGGATCCATTCCCATTCAGATGGTTGCTAAGTTGGATCAGTCGAATCTCTCTGATATCTTTCACATGTGACCACCTCTCTCTGTAACCATTACCAGACAAATCCATTCCGTCATTCCTTCTCATCTATACTATAGCAAAAGCCTCCTAACAGAGTTGTACAACTTCAGGTTCTCTCCTGCCTAACCCATCCTCCCCACGGTCACCATATTGATATTTCTAAAACTCCGGTCCAACTATGTCATTCTTTTGTTCAAGACATTGACTATGATTCTTTGGTTGAGTTTGAGAATGAAATACAAATTCTTTTGTTTGGCATTTAAAGACTTTCACAGACTGGTTTCATTTTCGCTTTTGGGGCTGATTACGTTACTTTCCATCATTCAATTCAATAAACATTTATTGAGTATTGATGTAGTAAGCATTCTATATTACAGTTAAACTGCCCTTCTTACTGTTGTGCAATAAGATATTTCATTTTTGACATCCATGCCTTAGTATAGTCTTCCTCCAATTGCTAGAATGTTCTTCTCACTTCTGCCTCTTAGAACCATTACTTCCCTTCAAGGCTCAGCTCAATTGCCCCCTCCTTCACTATGCCTTTTCTATTTTTCCAATCTTTGAATATTTATTATGTATAGACTTTAAAATTACTTTTTTTTTTGTAGTTATACTCATTCCCCCATAGTAGAAGCTAAGAAGATAAACTCCTTGATAATAGCCATTGTCTCACTTTAGTATTCCTAGAGGCTGGTTTAGTGTCTGGTACAAAGTAGGTGTTTAATAAGTATTATTTCTTTGGTTGATTACCCCTCACCCTTCTTCCTGGAGACTAATTGCCTTCCCATAATAAACAAAAGGAACTGAGACGAATTCAGAAGATGAAGAAATATGGCAAAGATAATAATAATTCCAATGAAGCAGTTGGTAAATGACCTAATGGAGAGCAGCTCCATTTGGGGCAATGAGGTGGCATGGTGGAAAGAGTATCAGGCCAGGAGTTAGGAAGACTCATCTTCCTGAGTTCAAATCTGAGATTAGACATTTAATAGTTGTATGACCTTGGATATGTCACTTAATCCTATTAGCCTAGTTTCTTCTTCTGAAAAAGGAGCTCGAGAAGAAAATGACAGACCACTCTAGTATCTTTACAAAGAAAACCATGAATGGGACCATAAAGAGTAGGACATGAGTGAAACTACTGAACAACAGATTTTACAATCACTATATAATATATCAATGTGTAAAACCAACTACTTTAGCAAATAGTAATTGGAAAATGGGCAGAGACACATTCACATACCTGTTTTATCCATTAAATATGAATATAAGTACTTTTCTTCAATTCTGTTTCTTTAGCACCCTAAAATATTTTTGGCAATCATCAAAGGGTATTGAATGTTTTATTTTCTTTAGTGCTTGTTAGAATTTTTTAATACATTGGATAGGCTAAAACTATTATCCATATTAATATACTTGTTATATTCTGAGCAATCTGAAGCAGAAGATTTTAACTTGGGGTCTATAGACTCTTTAAGAGCCCAATGCAAAGATTTTTGATATCTGAACTGTTTGAGGAAAAAATACATCTTTATTTTCAGTAACTTCTAAATGAAAATTTACATTTCCTTCAGATTTTTGGAAATATTATTCTGACAAGGGATCCATAAGTTTTAAAAGACTTCCAGTCTATGACATTCTAAATTTAAGAAATACTGTTCTAGAAATACTGTAACAATTTATAATGAATAAAAAGCTAGATTTGAAGCTACAAAGATATAGTTTCATATCTTGCTCCTTTAATTTGTGTAGGACTTTACATGCATTATCTCATTTCAACATCACAAAACTATGATATTATTACAGTTTTACAGATGAACAATAAGGTTTTTTCTGCTGTTGCATCCTCCATGGAATCAAGAATAATGTCCAAATATGAATTGGGGACTCTTCGTTGTAAAAGAACATGGCAAGGCAGTGCTTTCCCCACTACATAATGGAATACTTTTTCAAAATTACCAAAAAATAAGCATGATGGGATTTTATATTTTCTATATCTTTCCATCATTTATTATGGTAAAGATGTCGTTCATTGTTGAATATAATTCATGGAAATCTGCTTATTTCCTACTAATATACATAGTGAGAATGATCTTAGTTCATATATATCTAAACTTTATAAAGAATTTTCTAAATTTCCTCAGTTCCTTTGCAATTCTATTGATCTCAGCATGTACTTCTTCCATATTTACTTGATCCAATCTTTTTACTACACATGTATTTATTTTCTTTAATATCATTTCATTTATTTTCTTTAATGTCATTAATTTTTCTGTAAGAATCCAAGGGAATATGATTTAGGGGCTGAAGTACAGTTGTTCCACTATCCTTGATGGAATAGACTTTTGTTGTGATAGTTTTTCCAAATCTTTCTTTATTACTACTGTTCATAGTTATCTTTAATTTTCATCCTCAAATGAGCTTGGGAAGATTTTGCTTAATTGAAAATCTTGACAAGATTCTATGAACTAGTTTTATCCTCAGTTGTTTCTCTATGTTTTATGAGACAAAATTGGTCATTTGTAATACTTCCTTGTAAGATTTTAAGTATAATTTAATATTCCAGCCTAATATTTCCTTCAGAAGACATCCCTCTCAATTTGGCAAGTTAGTAAAATACTTATCAATTATGGCACCTTTGAGGTTCTTTTATATTTTATATCTCTTTGTTGTAGCAATTAACATACACTGATTTAACTTCTAGAGGAAATTATTTTTGTCGGTATCAATGTCATTTCTGATTTCCATTTCCCATTTAAAAAAATTTCAATAACTTATTTAAATAATTTAGGGTTGTCTTCTTATTTGTACATCTTATTGTTCTTATTCTTTTTATACATTATTGTGAGCTGGTGAAAATCAGTTTGACTGATTTGGTATCACCCCTTTTTTTGAAAAGAATATTTCTTCTAAGAGGGATTACAACAAATACATGTATACTAAGGCTTAACTGACCTGGGAGACCTGGTATTTCCCTTGTCCAAATCTCTTTCAAAGTGAAGCACTGGTAGATTTAAATTTCTCGTATCACTGACTCATTTCTTTTTTTTTTCTTTTTCTTAAGGAATCTCATTTCTTAAATTCTTTTCAGCAATTCTAAGAACAACCTTTATCTCATTCATGATCCAAAGCAGTCTCTTATCAGTGCCACATTAGCTCTTAGACCAGGGGTTCTCAACCTTTCTAATGCCGTGACCCCACAATACAGTTCCTCATGTTGTGGTGACCCCAAACCAAAAAATTCTTTTGGTGGCTACTTCAAAACTGTAATTTTGCTACAGTTATGATTCGGAATATAAATACCTGATATGCATTATGTATTCTCATTGCTACAACCTTTAAAAACAAACCAACAAAAAACAACCATTAAACAAAATCAAACTAAAAAAAAAAGCAAAAACAGAAAAAAATGAAGAAAAACAATTTTACATAAGTTTCATCCTTATCTAGCTTGGGGTCTGTGATTGAAGTGCTATAGGTGGGAGCTACCAAACTGCACATGAACCTAGGAACAATAGGATTCCTCCTTTCTATACTGTTCCCTAATGGCATTTGCTCTTCTTCCATGGCAGCCAACCTTGTATGCCAATGTTAGTCTTTGAGATTAGCTCCCTCCCATTTGACCCTTCAGTTATACATTTTGCTTTTAGATCTGATTGTACACACACAAATGTCTCAGGTAAATTCCATCCATAGTAAGTCTCTTTCTATTTAAACACAATCACTTTTATTCTTTGTAATGTTATTTGATGCTCTCGGTATCAAGTACTGAAACCTACCAGTTCTTTCTTCTTTATTAGAAAGTATTCTCTGTATTATATGTCATTGACCTCTCATTACACTCCTCTGGATGGCTTTCAATTAACTATGAAGCATCTATAGCATATCTAGCATTTTCTAAGGGGATGGGAGTACAAATGCAATAAATGCACTAGTCCTTTGAAAGGAGCACCCCTTCTAAGAGGGACTATAACAAAGACATAAATAATTATCTATGGAACAAATGCAAAGAGAATAAAAACATAAAACAAGGTATTTTCAGAGGGAAGGTAATAGCTCTTGAGGGATTCAGGAAAAGCTTCCTGTATATTTGTTGAGGGAAGGTGACCTGATAATTGCTGATTTCAGAGGGTCTGGGCCTTGGATGAGAAAACGACATCTGTATATTCACTACCTTTTGTTTTCCATCATATTTGGATGCATGAGATGTTCAGGGAGGACTAGTTCCTCTGGCTTGAGAGCTGCTGAACCCTTTATGAGGCTACTTATCCATCTTTGTTATCTACCTCTTACCTGGCAACTAAACTCTTATCTGTGTCTCTAAGAAGTTATAACATACAAAGATCTAAATTCTGATATACTTCTCAGAAGATGCGCTAACTCATGTTTAGACAACCTAAAAAGCCTCAAATGTGTCAGTGAGTTAGTTAGGGAGAGGTCTACCCCAAACACATAAAGACTTCCTGGGTGGAATAGGTGGATATGAAAAATTTGTTTCAATGGGCCAGTAAGGTAGCAGAAACAGGCAATGTGGAACACTTCGTTCTTGGTCAGATATGGAAAAATAAGGGTCATCTGCTGCACCTGGAGCCATCACCAGTCATCTTTTTTCTGGCCACCAGACTTTGATTACTCTTGATGAGAGAGTGTGGCCAACAACTTTGTGGAACTCACTTAAATTCAACTTACTTGCATGTCAGAAGCCATCACCCACATAATTTTACCATTTAAGTATTTTATTATTTTTCTAATATTTCTAATATTTCATTATTTAATTATGCTACTACTTTACAATTTTATTATATTACTATTTTACCATTTGATCTACTTTGAAGTCTTATTGTTATGAGCTAATGATGAAACAGCAGTTGTGGATAAACTGGGAGCTATAGTCACAATCCTGCCCATAGGTACCCCAGACATAGGGTCATCATCTTACCATCTTCTTAGCTGACTGAAGCAACAATGTGTTCAACATCCCTCTTTAGTTTCTGAGCAGTTTTTTTTTTTCCTTAAAGACTAAATTGCTCTTCTCTTGGCTTGAGGAAGAGGTTAGAAAAGGTGACCAGAAATTGTGCTTCCTGTAGCAGTTAAAGAGCTCCCTTTGGGGTAGAAACATTCACACAAAAATGTACAAAAACTTTGTGAAGATGACTCCACTTGCGATTGGTACATGAAATGTGCATGTGCTTATGGAAACATGAAGTCCAATAGACCTAAAAGACAAAGATCTCCTATTGTGAGAGAACCTCAGCAGGCATCACATTCAAATTTCAGTCTTGAGTGAAACGAGGATGTCAAATGAAAGACAGCTTACCATAGTCGGAGCTGGATATGGAATGGTCACCATGATGAGGAGGAAAGCTGGCATAGATTTCAAGATGAAATCTAATCTAGTCAATAAGTTTGTATATCTTCCCAAAGAAAAGGATGGCAGGCTCATCTCAATGTCTCAATGTGATTGTTACTGGCAGTGAAGTGCTCCCCCACCATCATCAGTGAATATCTGACCACCATGATGGATCTAATGAGGTCAAAGAAAATTTTTCAGAAGACTTGGAGACCTTCATCATCAATGTGCCAAAAGAGAACAAACTTGTAATTTGGGTTAACTGTAAAACTAAAGAAGATACTACGGACTAACAGACATACCAGGGAATCCCTGGAACAGCAACATCAATGGTCATTTACTACTGAAGAATTATGTATCTCATAACCTTATCACCCACATTGTCTTCTGTTTACCTAAAGGGAATAAAGCTTCATGGAAGCATCCTTGAGGTAAACATTGGCATTTAATAGACAATGTCCTTGTAAAGAGAAGAGACATACAGGATATGAGAATGAGGAAGGAGGTATATGGTGCAGTGGACTAGACCAATCATGGATTTATCTACTTTAAGCTAAACATTTGTAATCAACAAAAGCTATGGCCCCAAGGTAAGAGGACTATCAAAGGACTCAATGTCAATAGAATAGAATGATTCTCCCGAATGAACAGTTTGTTGCTGACTTGGAGGGAAAGCTAAGCCAACACATATTTGACAACAGTGGAGTAGAAAAGGAATGGGCAACTTTCAGAAATTTGGAGTACCACCTTCCATTTATTTAACTGGGCCAGAAAGAACACTCAAACTTCAGGACTAGTATGATGAAAATGATGGGGAAATCAGAAGCTACTAAATTAAAAAAAAAAACAATTTCACAGGATGGATCATCTGTCTCTAAGAAGGTGGCATTTAGCTCCACCAAAAGTAAAGTATAGGAGTGGTAACCATCAAAACAAGCTGTTACTAAGAAATAGAGTGGAGGACCAATGGAATATATTAAGAATTCAAAATGTAATGGTAAATAACCATAGAAATCTAATGTCTGGCAAACCCAAAGATTCAAATTTTTTGAAGAACTAACCGACAAAAAATTCTGAGAAAAATAGAAAACAGTATGGCCAGAATTAGGATAGGCCAGAGAAATCTTATAACCTTTTCCCTCTCTCTTCTTCTTAAATCCTTTCCTCTATATTAATTAAACCACCATAAAATTTCCAAATTGACTTGGGTATTTTATTTTGGGATTTTCCCTGACTACCAATTAATTTTTTTTTTCAACCCTTACCTTCCGTCTTGGAGTCAATACTGTGTATTGGCTCCAAGGCAGAAGAGTGGCAAGGGCTAGGCAATGGGGGTCAAGCGACTTGCCAGGGTCACACAGTTAGGAAGTGGCTGAGGTCACATTTGAACCTAGGACCTCCCGTCTCTAGGCCTGGTTCTCAATCCACTGAGCTACCCAGCTGCCCCTGACCAATTAAATTTTGATTAAATCACATCCCTTAAATAATTAATAATATATAATAAATAATTAATAATTAAATCACAACCTATTACCCTTAAAAAAAGACAAAAAGTAAAGCCTAGGGACAGTTATGTGGCTCAGTGGATAGTTAGCCAGGCCTAGGGATGGGAGTTCCCAATCTTAAATCTGGTTTCAAACACTTTGCGCTGTGTGACTCTGGGCAAGTTGCATAACACTAATTGCCTATTCCTTACCACTCTTCTGCCTTGGAAATCATATTTAGTATAGATTTTAAGACAGAGGGTAATGGGTTGTTTAAAAAGATAAAATGTAAGAGAACTTTAGATGCACATTCTTGAATCAGTAAAAAGGCAAATTAAATTTAGTATTACCTTAATAGTAACAATCCACAGTGCTTCTGAAGATTGTTTATAAGTCAAAGATACATGGTGCATCTCAACTACTCAGCCACTTGATCAGTGATAAGAACTAGATTCTGGAAAGATGGGCCAAATGCTTCCATAGTGCTCTCTCCAGATTATCAACTAATGCATTGATCATATACTTCAGGTTGAAGCCTATACTTCTTTAAGCACAATTTCCATCTGAAGTTTTGAACACATATAGGCTCCTCTGCTGGGGCAAAGTACCTGGTACTGATTCCATTCCAGCAAAGGTAGGGGGTCCACTGCTTATTTAAAAGTCAACTAAAATATACCTGGTTATATGGAAAGAGGAAATCTATCCCCAGGAGATCAAGGATGCCTCCATTGTCCATCTCAATTAAAAGAAAAAGAAATAAGTTGTCCTGTAACAATCACAGGGGGGGATCTCTCTCTTTTAGTCATTACTGACAAGATTCTTGCCAAAGTCCTCCTTACTTGGTTGATCTTTTATCTGGAAAATGGTCATCTCCCTGAAAGCCAATGTGACTTAAGAAAGGGCCAAGGTATGGTAAATATGGTATTTGCTATCCAACAATTTGAGGAGAAATTCCAGTAGCAGAACATAGGTCTATACCCAACATTTGTCAGTCTAAGGCCTTTAAAAGTGTCAGTGTGAGGACTTGTGGAAGATGGTGGCAAAATTTGGTTGGCCAGAGAAATTCATCAGCATTGTATGCCAGTTTCATCAAAACAGGCTCCCACACTTCCTCAGGCACCAGTGGAGTGAAGCATGACTGTGTGCTTGCCCAGAGGCTTTTTAGAATGATATTTTCAGTGATGTTGTCAGATGCCTTCAATGAGAATGAAAATGTCATCAAGGTCAGCTACAGCACTAATGGTAAAATATTTAACTTGAAAAGTAGGAGGATAGTTGGTGTGCATCTTTTTGTTCCCAGATGATTATTACACTCAATGAAGCTCTGCAGCTGAGATACAACTGGGTCTAGACTGATTCTCTGCTACTTGGGATGATTTTAGCCTGATAACTAACACCAGGGAAATGGAGATTATCCACCAGCCAGCACTCCACTATTCATACATGGAACCATTGGTTATGGCACATGGAGACAATTTGAATGCTATGGATAAATTCACTTATCTTGGCAGTATAGTTTCCAGAGATATATAGACTGATGATGAAGTTGGTATATTCATTACCAGAACTAGCTAATTATTTGAGTGACAAGAGCTATTAGATTATATACCAAAGTGAAGGTCTCTAGAGCCACTGTGCTGACATCATTATTGTGTATCTATGTCAAACCTGGACAGTCTGCAAGTGCTATGTCAGAAAATGAAATGTTTCTATTTGAATTGTCTTAGGAAAATTCAGAAAATTACCTGGCAGGATAAGGTAAAGGACAATGAGGTCCTTTTTGAGTTGAACTGCCAAGCATTCAAACTCTACTACAGACAGTATAATTCTGTTGGGCTGGCCATGTTACTTCTACATCAAACACACATTTGCCTAAAATATTGTTTTATGGAAAATTCACACAAGATGATTGATCACATGGAAGCCAGAAGAAGTGATATAAGGACACTGTCAAAGTTTCTCTGAAGAACTTTGTTATAGAGTGTAAGATGAAGGAGGCACTAGTACAGAACTGTCTAGTGCCATACTTCCATCAGTGAAAATAGTGTGCTCTATAAGCAAAGCAGAATTGCAATTGTTGAAAAGAAACATGAGATGTGCAAATTAAGAGACATCTCCATTCCAAATGTTCACATGGATTATTTTTATCTAACTGTGGTAGACCCTTCAAAGTTTATATTGGTGATCATCCAGAGTTGGATACATTGTACATAGATCCACAACATAATGATGCCATTTTAATCCTCTTTGAACACAGAGGACAAAGACCAAGCAACTTTATGTTTTCCATTGTAATCCTATGTGTTTTATTTTATAAATGTTTATGTTTTTATTTTATGAATGTTATAAATTATAAATTTTTAAAAAAGGTATTCTTAGATGGTGTCCATAGGTTCTACCAGACTGGAAAAGAGATCCATGACATGCACAAAAAAGGTTAAAAATTCTGTTTTAAAATGCAAGTTTCTTGAAGATAAGTCAAAGGTTTAGGCATTTAAAATGTTGTTAAATTAATTAAAGTTTTTTTTTCATTTATTGTATAAATTTGGTCAGGTAGTCAAATAGGCATCCCTGATGTACATCATAAGTGCCAAGAACAGTGATAACATTGAGGATATAAAGAAAGATCTCCACCTCTAAAAGGAAAAAAATAATCCTTGCTCTCCAGGAGCTCACACTATAAGACAAAAACATTGACATGGATGACCTCTAACATCTCTTTCATCTCTAGATATTTGATTTTATTGTCCATATTACCATTATGGAACCTTTGCCAAGATCTTCCTAACTCTTTTCTCTTAAATTAGATGTAACCCAGTTTAAAAGTATGGCAGCAGCCTGAAGGTAGGCATGATTTAGCAATTATTTAAGACAAATATCTTGACAGTGTGATTTTCCACTGAAGCACATAACTGACATTTTTGGTTGCTTTGAATAATTTTGAATCGAAGTGTTTAAGCAGTCAGTGAGTGTATAATTAAGGTTTTCTATTTACTGTTGAACCAGTATGGGGGTTTTAGCTTGAAAAAGAGAATTTCCTTCCTTAGGAAAGCACATAGACTTCAATCATCTTCTTGAATATAGATCGAATCAATAAAATGGTCCAGTGAGTTAGCTTTCTGTCTCTATAGACCCCAAACTTCTCTACTAAGAGGAGAAAGATTATATTTGTTTTCTAGGACCAAAATTGGGCATTATAGTTACTCAGTGATCGGCATCAGTGTTCTTCTCACTTACATGTTTGAAATCATTATTATCATAATATATGATCATATTGTTCTTCTAGCTCTGTTTATTTCATTCTGCATCAATTTGTATAGAACTTCCTATTTATTCCCTCTGAATTCCTCATATTTGTTATTTCTTTGTGTATTTTAATATTCTGTTTCATTTGTTATACTACAATTTGTCCAGTCATCTTTTTCCATCAGTGGGGATCTACTTTGTTTCTAGTTTTTGCTATTGAAAAAAAATTAATATGAATATTTTGGTATATCTAAGGCCTCCTTTTGTCCTTGACAAACCCTTGATCTGAGGGGTAAGAACTGAGGAGTGGAATTTCTGAGTCAAAAGGTATGGAATATTGTTTGATTTTTCTCACATAATTCCAAATTACTTTCCAGAAGAGTTAGACCAATTCAGAGCTTCACTGCCAGTGTACTAATCTGCCTGCTTCAAAAACAAGTTGCATTTAAACTCAAAATAAATACAGCAATAAGTTCAAACTGCCCTGGATTTAAGTGGATTGGAAGCTAAGCCTGGAAATTAAGTACTGGTTTCTGTAAAAGATCTAGCCATAGTGCACTTCAAGTTCAAACTCTGCTAAGCTGATAACCAGTGTGAAGAGGAAAAAAAAAAGAGGGAGGGGAAGTTTTTATTTTATTATTATTATTCATTGAATATTACAAGTGTTCTGACTGTCGTGTGTATATTTAACAAAAGAATCTTGTAAAAGTACCAATAATAATAATAATAACACACTATAAAGAATATGCATTTCAAGGAAAACTAGCTATATTTGACAATTCATATGCCATGTAAATATATATACATTAAAAATGGATACTATATATGTATATATTCTTAGACACCTGGCTTGCCTAAGATCATGTATACTAAATTTTAGCCTAGAGGGATTTTTTTTTTTACCAAGAAGTTATAAACCTCTGAAAATGGAGGTTAATAGGAAATGCTGAAACATCCTTAATGACAGTGTTGCCAAGCAACAAAATAAGGGTTACCAAGAGCATCAAACATCTACTGCATTTAGGGCTTCTCGACTTCTTTGATAAGTTTTCCCTGGCTGAAATAAAAGCATGAATTGACTAGCTGGGGAAGATTTTTCTTTCTCTGTTATGGCATTGGGGGACTTACTGTGTTATTATCTAGAATATGCCTGATGGCATGAGTAAAAGGAGAAAAAGTCAAGGAAACACTCCCAAACAGACAATTTTGAGTATAGCAAGGATGTCTTCCTTATACCTGGTGCCAAATGACTGTAACCTTGGAGAAACAGGACCAAGGCAGCTGAACCCTACCCACAACAAATACTCCTGAAAGACAATTTCAGATGGGGACAGAACCACATTTCTTGGGGTCTTTACACCCAATTTCAGGGGTCTGTTTAGAGGGTGGTCAGAATATGGAGCTCAGGATTGTTCATAGGGTTTGGCAGATCGTGCTCTAATTCATCAGAATAGCATGTCATTATTTTTTCTTTCTGCCAGCAATTAATTGCTTCTTATTAGAGTTCATCAAAGCCAGCCATTGATCCATGGGGATTTCACTAGAAATAACATCTTTCTTTGCCATTAATCATGGAAAGTTTTTCTAGGATTGGCAAGCAGGAAAAAATTGTGTGTGCCTTAGGTGGGGCAGAGAGGTATTTTTACAAAAGATCTTTTACCAGTCTTTTAGTGTACAACAGGTGTCCTCAGAATAAGACAGAACTTTTTTACCCTCCTCCTGACCTGGTGGAATCAGTGAGTCAGACTTATCAAAAGATATTAGGAGTGGAACAATATCTTTATTTTAATAGGTGATGAAAGAGACTAAAAGCCATCAAATGGTTCCCTTTAGGCTGCAAAGGGATGGAGCCAGATATCAAGTCCAAATGACTTGTCTTCTCTAGGAGACAGACAACATGGAGCCTGGCTCTCCCAGAGCATCACCCACCACTAGGGAGTTCAGAACTTCTGAAAGCTAGAGTACTCTTTTAGTGCAAGTCTGCTCCCCTTTGGTACTTTGAACACCCCTGAGATGACAGTTGGCTGAGAACTGTGTTTCATCAGCACTTGAAAAGGACTGTACCCAGTTACTCAAAATTGAGTTAATTATGCTTCCATTGAAGGTATAGTGAAACCAAGTTAGGAAAGGGGTTCAAGTAAAGGGAAGATCAGCATTGCCCTGCTGGTAGTTAGCAGCTAGCTCTGCTATTATGAAAACTTGTAAATGTTTTTAATGGGATTTTGTAGGCATTTCTGGCATACTTCTGAAGGAGATGCAGGCTTAGGTGAATCTCCTAAATGCATGACTGGAATGATTACATTTTAAAGAATTTGAGGTTTCCTTTACCATGGATTCTCCATCAGGTATCCCTTTTGGAGATATCAACCATGGGGATGACAGCCCGGGGACCCATATGAGGCTCTTTCGGAATGACTATGAGAGAAGATCGATATTCTGCATTAGACAAGACTTTGATGATAATTCCTCTCTGAAAGAACCTGAGGAGCTAGTGTACCATTAACCTTGGGAGGTAGAAGAAGCAGAAGAGGCCGCTTGTAGAGGGTGGATCAGAGCCTTGAAAGTATTCTAAGAGAAAAAGAGGAATTATAACAGGGAAAGGGTTTGAACATTGTCTTAAGAATATCTTCTATACAAAGCCCATTCTGATCCATTTTAAAAAAAACTCTTACCTTTTGTCTTAGAATCAATACCAAGTATTGGTTCTAAAGCAGGATTATGGTAAAAGCTAATCAATTGGGGCTAAATGACTTGCCCAGGGTAACATAAATAGGATATGTCTGAAGCCACATTTGGACCCAGAACCTCCTCCCATCTCCAGGCCTGGCTCTTTCCACTGAGCCGCCTGTCTGTTCCCTATAACCTAATTATTAATGAGGACTCCTCCTGCTTGCAGTAGATTCCTTATACTTAATTTGTTTCTTTATTCTCTCTATATATAAATACATATTTGCTGTTTCCCTTGATGTAATGTAAGCTTGAGAGCAGAAACTATTCCATTTTTTCTATTTTCTTTCCCAGGATCCATGGTACGTGCTTAATTTAACTTAGTGATTGATTGGCATCCAAAGTCCATCACAGATTGACTTGCTAACTTTGTCATGCTTAGTACACACCGCCCTGATTCTTAGACTCTATCTTCCAGACAAAGTGATGGACAAGCTTGTCCTCGAACCTGTTATTCCATCCCCTTCCTCCATATTGTCGGAGGGATTGCCTCTCTACCTTTGCCAGCTGGATTGCCTTTATGCCTTTATTGAATACATCTGGTCTGCCCCTCTTCTAGGAAACCTTTCAGTATTCCCCTATTCATGACTGTTTCCTTCCTTGTTTTTAGCTCATCTTCATGTGCATATATAGACAGGTAGACAGATATAGAGATGCACATGTTCATAAATATCTACACAGGTACACCATATGTATACACATGTATAGATACATACACATATACACACATGCTAATTTGGACATGACATATTTGTATATGTTTATGTAATATCTAAAGTACATTTTATATATTCAGATTTACATATGCATATATATGTATATATACACATGTACCCATAAGTCTATCTATAGCCAGATCTAGACATACAGATAGAAATGATTTGGTCATAGATATATAATCTCCCCATTTTAGTATAAATATACAGAAAACTAGAGACATTAATGTTATATACAGAAACAGAGACAGAGAGGAAGAGAGATACAGATATACAGAGATTCAGACAGAAATATAGACAGAGATATACAGAAACAGAGAGGCAGAGAGGAAGAGATCCAGAGAGATCCAGTTGAGACAGAGAGGAAGAGAGATACATAGATTCAAAATGTAGACAGAGATATACAGAAACAAAGGGAAAGGGAGGAAGAGAGATACAGATATATAGAGATTCAGACAGAAATATAGACAGAGATATACAGAAACAGAGAGGCAGAGAGGAAGAGATCCAGAGAGATACAGTTGAGACAGAGAGGAAGAGAGATACATAGGTTCAAAATGTAGAGAGATATACAGAAACAAAGGGACAGGGAGGAAGAGAGATACAGAGAGATACAGTTGAGACAGAGGGGGGAGAAAGATATAGAGAGATACAGTTGAGACAGAGAGGAAGAGAGAGATACAGATATACAGAGATTCAGACAGAAATATAGACAGATATACAGAAACAGAGAGACAGGGAGGAAGAGAGAGATACAGAGAGATGCAATTGAGACAGAGGGGGAGAAAGATATAGAGAGATACAGTTGAGACAGAGAGGAAGAGAGAGATACAGATATACTGAGATTCAGACAGAAAGATAGACAGATATACAGAAACAGAGAGACAGGGAGGAAGAGAGAGATAGAGAGAGATGCAATTGAGACAGAGGGGGAGAGAGAGATACAGATATACAGAGATTCAAAACATAGACAGAGATATACAGAAACAAAGAAACAGAGAGGAAGAAAGAGATCCAGAGAGATATGTATGAGACAGAGAGGAAGAAAGAGATATCAAGACACCGAGATTCAGAGATGGAGACAGAAATAGTCAAATATACAGAAAACTAGAGAGATATTAATAAATTCCTTCACAAATTAAGTAAAAACAATTTTAAAAAGTCAAATATTCCTTCAAGAAACTTTTAAAAATTGTTTTTTACTTAAATTGTGAAGGAACTTCATTCATTACTCTTCCTCTCTGTCTCTCTGTTCCTGTATATCTCTGTCTATATTTCTGTCTCCATCTCAGAATCTCTGTATCTTTCCCTGTAGCTTTCTCCTCTTCCATCTAATGTTTCCAAAATAAAACACAACTTCACATTTAACCCAGCACCAGCTCCTCTCCCATCAATGCCTGGGATGATAGAACAGAACATATGAACATGTCATTAAGTGCCCTGACTTTGTTTACATCTTAGAACTTAGAATTGGAGTTGTTCCAATTGAGTTTGACAAATTGGGGAGATTATCATATAAATTCAGGATAGAATAAAATAGGGCAAAGATATACAAAAGATATAGATTCAAGATAGGAAATCTTGCCTAGGCAGACTTGTAGCCTGGGGTGAGAATGAACAAGACACTGCCTAGAAGTCACAATAGAGTGTGGTTATTTAAGGGGAAAAGCTAACAGGGTAACAAGATGTATTAACAATTACATGACATACATTCTTTAGCTCTGGCTAATTCTTATTCAAGTACTCCATCTTACGTGGGTCTCCAAACTTTAAGGGGGTATGTGACAAAATTGGAATGGGGCCAAGAAAAAAAACAAGAATGATAAAATGGCAGGAAAAATCAGACTGAGAGGAGAAGTTCAAAAGTAGGATTATTTCGCCTGGAGGAGATGGGATTCTGCGGGGTGACTTGCAAACTGTGTAAGTCAAAATCTGGTTATTCTAATGAGCATGCTGGGTAGGTGTTTTATGCCAGGCCCAGTAAGAATGAGAGGAGCCCAGTGTCAATTGTGGCCCAGGCTTTATGTTAGATATAAAGAAATCTGCAGAGCAAAAGATTGTTTAGCCCTGTAACAATCCAGGCAGGGAACTGGTGAAATTGTTCTCCCATTGTGATTCAAAGGGTCTCTAAGGATAAAACAATGTCCTCTCTGGCCACCATTCACCTTCATGTTTTGTCTTCCTCTGTTAGAATTCACATTCCTTGAGGGCAAGGATTGAATTTAGAACATGGTCTAGCACATATTGTGCACTTAATAGATGATTTTTCAGTCAAACTTCTATTCATTCATTCACTAGTATAAAATCACCATCAACACTTTATTTTTTTAATAATGAGGAAGGAACAGACCATTGAAGGTAGAGATCCACTGGACAGCTTTACTTCTCATTGACCTTCTCCCTAGGACTGCAGGTGAGTGGAAGGAGGGCAGAATTTCATTCTTACTCTCTCTCACTTGCTTGCAATGATAGAGGTCAGGTCCAAAGGCATCAAATTAATATAGTTTTGATAGGCAACAGATATTTGTTAGAAATGTGACCCTGAAAGAGTCAGTTAACCCTATTTGCCTCAGTTTCCTCATCTGGAAAAGGAGCTGTCGAAGGAAATGGCAAACCATTCCAGTATTTTTGCCAAGAAAACCCCAAGTAAGGTTCAAAAAGAGGAAGAATCAGACATGACTGAAAGAATGCCTTAACCACAAACAAGGGGCAGCAGGATGTGATGGAGAAAGCACTGGGCTTAGCTTGTCAAGAAATGACATGGATTTGAGATACCATCTCAGAGATTATGTGACCCTAGGTCCATGTTGGCAAACCTATGGCACATGTGCTGAGCATGCCAGAGGGGGCTGTTCCCTTCCATGTGTGCCTGAGGACATTCCTCACATCACCCACCCCTCTGTCCAGCAGCCCAATGGGAGTGCTTCCTTCTTTCCCTGTCTGATGTAAGGTGGGGGACTCACATGCAGTGTGAGGACTGCAGTTTGGGCACTCAGTCTCTAAAGTCTCTAAAAGGTTTGCCATCATTCCCTAGGGTAATCCCTCTGAGTCTTAATCTCCCCATTTGTAAAAAAAAAAAAAAAAAGATGTTATTTATAGCTCTTTTTTTTTTTCATAGAGTTATTGTGAGGTTCAAATATTTAAATGGGAACTATACTTGTTGATTTCTTCCTTCCTTCCCTCCTTCCCTCCTTCCCTCCTTCCCTCCTTCCTTCCTTCCTTCCTTCCTTTCTTTCTTTCTTTCTTTCTTTCTTTCTTTCTTTCTTTCTTTCTTTCTTTCTTTCTTTCTTTCTTTCTTTCTTTCTTTCTTTCTTTCTTTCTTTCTTTCTTTCTTTCTTTCTTTCTTTCTTTCTTTCTTTCTTTCTTTCTTTCTTTCTTTCTTTCTTTCTTTCTTTCTTTCTTTCTTTCTTTCTTTCTTTCTTTCTTCTCCTTAGCTTCAGGACTAGAATCAATGTTGTGTATTGGATCCAAAGCAAAAGAGCACTAAAAGCTAGACAATGGAGACTAAATGATTTGCCTAGGGTCATACAGCTAGGAAGTATCTGAGGCCAAATTTGAACCCAGGACCTCCCATTTCTAGGCCTATATCTCAATCCACTGAGCCACCTACCTGCCCCCCCTATTGATATCTTTCTTAAGACCAATGAAGGAAATGTATTTTTTTAAATCAGATGCTTTTTAAAGCTCTATAATAGGCACATTATTCTCTCCAAATAGAACTTGAAAATCAAGTTCACATACTTTGCTATTTTTAAAAATTATTTTTATTTATACCCTTTTTATATCATATTCATTTCCAAATATGTATCTTTCCTTCACAATCTGCTACATAATCCCTTCTATAAAAATTTTTTTTTGAGGAAAAAAATTAGCTCAGCAAAACCAACTAATCTGTCTAAGAACAGATGTGATATTCTACACTTGTTGTCTCCCGCCTTTGGAATGAAGGTAAGGAAGTTTATTTTCACCTCTCTTCTCTGGGGTCAAGCTTGGCAATAATACTTATAGTTGTTTAACATCTAAATGTATTGAGAAAGTGATTCTTCTTCTACGAAATGTTTTCATCAATTAGGACAAGAAACAGAATAAGGTACCAACAGAGTCAAGAGACCCAAGTGTTTGCCATTGTGACCACAGATAAATGCTCTGTTTTTCTAAAATGAGAGCTCCAGATTAGATCATTTTAATGTTCCTTTTAATGTTAAATCTGGTAATCCTTCTCTTTGTAATTTCTGGAAAGGGAAAATAAATATTTTCATCTCATGTGATATGCACAACAGTATGTCTACCTGAAGAAACTGAATCACAATAGCTTACTGGCCCAAAGTAGATCGGTGATTTCAAGTGTATTAGTAACTTTTAGTGTGGAAACTGTCTCCACTGTTGCTAACCAGAATATATACACACATATAATATATGTGTATAATATTAGAATATATGTATAATATGCACATATATATGCATATATTTCTTTATATATATATATTTCTAGATCTGAACTTAAGGAGAAAGGAAGGAAGGAAAGAAGGAAGGAAGGAAGGAAGGAAGGAAGGAAGGAAGGAAGGAAGGAAGGAAGGAAGGAAGGAAGGAAGGAAGGAAGGAAGGAAGGAAGGAAGGGAAGGAATAAATATATATATATATATATATACACACATATATATGTATATAAAAGATAAGGAGTTAGCTCTGGACACTGAGAGTTTTAGTGAATTATTCATAATTATTTAGCAAATAAAAGTTTGCACATATGCCCAGATCTTCCTGATTCTATCACTCTATGACATTCTACCTCTCATACTTCATCTTTATCTATGTATTAGAAAGTGTCAGTGCCCTTTAATGGGTAAGGAAATTCAGCCACCAATCACTCACATACTTACTAATTGTAAGCTCCTTTAGATTGTGAACTCTTTGAAGGTAGGGACCATTTTTTGGCTTCTTTTTGTATCTCTAGCATCTAGCATCCTGACTGTCACACAGCAAACATTTTATAAATATTTATTTATTGATTAGTTAAATAGTATGCAAAAGAAGGTAGTGAGTGGCAGTTTTATCACTGTATCTAGCACCTAGCACTCTACCTGACCCATAGACACTTAATTAATAAATGTTGATTGGTTGGTTGATTCCTTCCTCATACATATTTAGAATTAAAAACTATATTGCTTCTCCACTTTGGATATTGAGAAGTAATTTTTAAAATAAGAATGGGCATGATGTTCATTTGTTCCTTTTCTTTTCCTGGACACAGGAGAGATGGCTATCCCACATGTCCCAAGGTGCAGCCCGGAATAAGAATATTAAATTATCATGCCAAAGGGGCCAAGTCTTGATAGCGTATTAAGGTGAAAAAAGGAGTATGTTTTTTTTCTGCCTGAAAAGTAACCTTTGTATGGCTCCCAACAGGAATTTTGTTTTACTTGATTTTTATCCATTTTTATTCATTACCCGGGAGAGGTTGTGATAATCCTTTACAGTTCTATCATTGTGGAATATTATATTCCAGCATGAGTCAGACTCATGAATTTTCAAACTTCAAGGGACCACAAAGTTTATCTTAATATGACCATCTCCCTAGAAATTGAGGCTCAGTGAGTTAAAGTGACTTGTTCATAGATGCATAGACAATTAGTAATAGAATTCTCATCTTTAAAATCCTTCTCAGTTTTCTTATAATATATGTCTTTGATGACATGTTTTATGACTCTTCTTGTATGTAATTTGCTGTAATACTCAATACTCATCTCTTAATTGCCTTTAAGTTGACAAATTTCCATTGTTTAGGTTTTGCATTATTTCCTTACTCCCAAGAGTGCAGTATTATTGGAAAAATATTTGTTGTCACCTTTTTCCATCATATCTGACTCTTTGTGACATCATTTGGGGTTTGCTTGGCAGAGATACTAGAGTGGTTTGCCATTTCCTTCTCTGATTCATTTTGCAGATGAGAAAACTGAAGCAAACAAGGTTGAGTGACTTGCCCAGGGTCATACAGCTAATGAATATATGAGACCAGATTTGGGATGAGGAAGATGAGCATTCCTGACTCCAGGCCTAGCACCCTATCAACTGTTCCCCTTCTCTGTCTTCTGGAATAATATTCTTTTTTTAGACATATATTGGTTCTTCATTTTATTTATTTATTTTTTGTTTTGTCACATAGCAACTTTTCACTTAGTCACATATTATATGGGCATTAGTAAAGGAAGCTGGTCCTGACAGAAACTAATGATCATAGAAAAAAACTCTGCTAACATTTTGGGCCAAAAGAAGGGAATAATGTCCTAAACCTAAAAAGACAAAATCTAGAAACAACATGAGCACTTCAGTTCATAAGAAACCTACTTATTTCTTGCAATTAGTTGAAATATCTGTCCACTTTATTTCTTATTCAATGGGGGAAAAAATAATTGATTCTTTTAATGTATGGGAGTGAATGACATGATATATATCACAATAATAATAATTCAAAATTATGTAGCATTTTAAAAATCATTGTATTTTTAACATCAAACATTATTTAACATTAAATATTAAAAATCTAATGTAGGCATTTCAAGAATTATCATTTTTGTTACATGGCTAAAGAAATATGCTCAGAAAAGTAAATTAAATTATTTCTAGGTTCATAGGATGTGGTTAAGTCAAGATTAAAAATCTTGCATTTTGATAGTTACTATGGTCAGTCAATCAAAAAGCATTTATTAAGCATTTATATCATACCATGTAGTGTGCTGATGTGAAAGAGAATGCTTTACTCTTTTGTCTATCCTGACTTAACACTAACTTAAGTACCTCAGGAGATTGTCAAGACAGGATTAACTCTCCTTTGTCTACCTTTTGATTGAATTAACATAAGCTTGAACTAGGTGGAGGAGTCCAAACCTCTTAGTGAATTCTTACCCTCAGAAACTCAATCAGCCAGGATGAGTATTCACCTCTCCAGAAGGTGAATTTTAGAAAATTTATACCCTTAGATGGAACTTAACCTTCAGAAGGTGAGAAGTTGATCCCAGAGATACTGTCCCCTGGGCAGAGCTAGACAATTTGGAAATTGTGATTGGCCCCTGTAAAGAGGGCCAAGGACATAAAGTCAGCATAAAAGCAAGCTCTGAACTCCCTCAGAGGAGATGGTCTTTGAGAAGATAGTCTAAAGAGATTACCTTCAAGAGTTAGTTTTCTATCTGGGGAAAGTCTTCAAGGGAGCTGTCCCTGGAGACTAAGGCTTGGATTCTAGGCTTAGAGCTTGGTTTCAACTTGGACTCTGATTCCTGGATTACTTTGTTGGGTAAGTGAAAGGCCTGCTCCTTTCCTAGTTTCCTAAGAGACTAGCTTCCATCTTGGAGGAGGGTGTGGGGTTACTCACCACCAGCCCTCCTCTTTGAGAGCTAATTAATCTCTGCCTGGATTAAGCAGACCCAGAGTAAACATTTAGGTTGATTGGATAGATAACCTCTCTAAACTCTTCTCATATCTCTATTGTTTCCCCTCTATTTTGGTAAATAAATTTCTGACCCAAGATATAATAAATAATTTCATAATAAAAAATAAATAATTTCATAAAATTACTATCCAACCATTAATTTCCAGCTTTACACTAAGCAGTGTCAAGGAGCTCACAGTCTAATGGAGGAGACAATGGAGGAGACAACATACAAATGATTTTTTGCAAACAAGAAAAATAGATAAAAGTAAATTGGAGATGGGGACAGCCAGGGACATGTTAGTTAGAGTATTGGGTCTGGAATCAGGAAGACTTGAGTTCAAACCTGGCCTCAGACTTCCTAGCTATGTGACCCTGGGAAAATCATGTAACCCATTTGCCACAGTGTCCTCATCTGTAAAATGAACTGGAGAAAGAAATGGCAAACTACTTCAGTATCTTTGACAAGAAAATTCCAAAAGTGGTCACAATGATTCTGATAATACTGAAACATGGCTAAACAACAAACACAAATTGGAGATGATCAACAGAAAGAAGGCACCAATATTAATGGGAATCAGGGAAGGCTTCTTATAAAAGATGGATTCTTTTTGGAGATTGGAAGAAGCTAGAGAAGCCAGGAGGTAGAAATGAAGAGGGAGATAATTCTAGACACGTGGAATAAATAGTGAAAATACACAAAGTCAAGAGATGAAGTGCTTTATGCAATGAGCAGAAAAATGGTCAGTGTCACTGGACTGTGGAATATGTAGTTATAAGTAATGCTTACAAAGACTGGAATGGTAGGAAAGAGGTAATGAAGGACTTTAGATGCCAAACAGAGGATTTTATATTTGATTCCAGAGATGACAGGGAGCCACAGAAGTTTATTGAAGAGAGAAGTGACAAAATCAGACTTGTAGTTTTTTATGAAGATTAATTGGACAATGGGTGGAGAGAGTCCTAAGGAAGGAGATCAATCAGTGAGTAATAGTCTAGGCATGAGATGATGTGGGTCTTCCTTAGGTGGGGCAGTAGTGTAAGAGGAGAGAAAGAGATATGTTCAAGAAATGTTATTATGCTCTTTCCAATTACCCTACCAAAGTGATATGTGTATATGTGTATATATATATATATATATACACATATGTGTATACATATGTTTTCTCCTTGTTAATTTATATCTATCATATATAGAATATATATAATATCAATAAGGAGAAAAATTGTACATATAGATAGATAGATATAGATATGTATGTCTATAATGATATTTTTGTGCTTCTTGTGTTCATTTTTTATATCCACCATTTATCTCTTGGTTGCTCTTGGGTTAACCTTCAATTTTATATATTTGGAATTGTAATTTTTTTTTGTTCTCAATTATAAAACATTATAGGAATAATATTTTTTAAATGCAACTTTGTCTTTTACATTTTATTATTTGTTTTATCAGTGGGAAATTTGAGCATGATGAAATTAAGTTCTCAAATGCATTCCTGTTCAGTCTTTTCCTCCTATTCAATTTTCCTTCTTTAATCAGTCTGAGATATGTAGATTAATGGACTGTGCATTCAACTACATATCAAAGTCTGGACAATGGTAATTCTTCATCTAGTTGGTATTTCCTATGTAAATTATCAGACCCAACTCTTTGGAGTAGTTGTGAATATTGTTTGAGAGGTTATGAATTTGCAGCTTGATGCAGTCAGTATAATGGCACCCATAATCAATCACTTATAGAAGATCCTGCCATCTCTAGGGAATTCCTTTTCTATTTGAATGCCATACTGGGTATCTTCCATGAAAATTTCAACACTTTTGGCAAGTAAATATCTCCCATTTTCTAACTCACTCACTTCATTAGAAAAAAAAAACATTTTAATACTTAACACCTTTTTAGATCATTCTCAATTCCAAATATGCCCTCCTCCCCCTTCTAATCAGTAAATCATCCTTTCTCACTAAGTAATAATAGCAATAAAATAAAAAAGGAAGAAAGAAGCCAATTGTAGCCAGACTAATTATCACACCAATGGTACTTACCTGCATATAAAATAGTCAATATTCATTGTGACCCCAAATCTACACAATAAGGAGGGAAGTTAAGCCTCATTTTATATTAATAATCAGGCATGACCAAATAAAGTGATCTCCATTATTACATCTGTTTGATACTAGTTTGTCCATGAAAGATATTTAGCTGAAGGACGTCTTTTAAGGCAACATTTTTCTGTTGAGACAAAATGCTTTGTTGTAGTCCTCAAAGAATAACCACAGTGGGATCTCATATCCTCTGCAACTTGTAATGAAATATATATCTCATGTGGTTTGCTATAAAACTAATAGTAAAAAGTCTGACTGTTCCTGTACTGCATTTTACTAAAAGATTCATTAGTATATGATTTTCATAATTACTTTATAGAGAAGTATGAATATAGTTTGATGATTACTTATATCATTCATTTAGCTATGTTTGCCTCAGTTTCCTCATCTGTAAGAAATGTTGGAGAAAGAAATGACAAACTACTTCAATATGTTTGCCAAGAAAACCCCAAATGGGGTTATGAAGTTATACATGACTAAACAAAAACCATATGTAAAAGTGTGTGTGCATATAAAGTCACACACACATATATATTTACATATATTTATATAATGCATGTACATACATAACATAAATTAATCTTTAAATATATATGACAAATAGAGAGTGAATGAGTGCTAAAGAATTATAGATGATAGGTAGATTATATATATCAATCTATTTGTACCTATATTTCTATCTATATTACTGCATGCCAGGTTTTCAGCCAAGTGTAGTCTGAATCATAATGATATGCCTCAGCTGTAATAGTTTAAGAAATAGTTTTATTATAGAAATCTTTATCCATCTCTTCATTTTTTTTAGTGTTGATTGTAACTTCAGCCTAGTATCCATTCTCTGGGTGATCTAGTTCAAAATTACATCTCATTCCAAGCTTTCTGCAAACCTGATTTCACTTCTCACTTTTTGAAAAAGTGTTATTGTCCACAAACTCCAACTATGATCTTCTATAAGGTTTTGTAAGCATGTGTCTAGTATAAGCATGTGTTAATTTGTATGTTATAGTTTTTTGCTAGACAAAGGGATTAAGAAAAAAGTGTGTTGTTTTATATTTTTATATGTTTTTGTCAAATGATGCCTTCTCTAATGGGAGAGGAGAAGAGAGAGAGGGGGAATTAACTGGTTATTTTAGTGTAACAAACATTAATTCATTAATAAAAAAAAGACAAAAAATAGCATGTTGTAGAGGATAGAATGGCTTATTGGACAAATCTTTTAATTGTCAGGGACTTGATTTCCTCATCTAAAATGAGAATGGTAGATTTGAGGACTTCTAAGATCTCATCCATTTTTATGGTCCTATGACAAGTTTTGAATAGTTATTTTGGCCTCATTTTTGTTGTACTTTTTCATATTAGTTGAATTGCCATGGAAAATGATTTCTATTTCTTTATCCAGCTCCTCTTTTCAGGGTTTATAGTTTTTTAATAAGTCAACTATTTTACTTGGATTATATCTTCTTGTGTTTCAATCAACCAATCAATCAGTCAAATGTTCTATCAATCAATCAATCTATCTATCTATCTGTCTATCTATCTATCTATCTATCTATCTATCTATCTATCTATCTACCTATCTCTGTTTCTCAGTGTGATATTGATTTTGATCTTGGATGATTGATGATTATAAAAAGAATTCTGATTAAAAATAACTGTTCCATTAATAACCAGTCTTTTTCTGTCTATCATAACTTTTGTTTTTGGTTTATTATTTGGTGTTCATTGTTTTTCAGTGCTTTATCACTCTCTTTTTGAAACAAATCTTAGTGATTCTATGCAGTATTCAAGACTCAGACTTCTTTGATTTCTTGGTCCTCAACAATATTTTATTTTGTATATATAAAATTTAACTTTATTGAATGTATTTTGATTTCTATTTCCTCTTTTCCTTTTTATTCTTCTCTTGAGTCATGTATTTGAGAGGCATATTTTTCCATTCATCTCTTGTCTTTCTGTCAGGAATATTTGCCAATTCCTCTGGTAAATTGAATATCCATTTGTCTCTGATGAATTACATTCAGTTTTGCTGTGTTTTGAAGGATTCTTGTTTGGAGTTCTAGTTCCTTTGCTCTCTGGATTATCATATTCCAGGCCCTCTGATACTATAATATGAAAGCTGTTAAGTCTTTTATTTCACTGACTCTGGCTTCATGATATTTCAATTATTACTTTTTGGCTGTTTCCAATATTTTCTCCTTGACATGGGAGTTTGGCAACTTGGCTTTAATATTCCTGGAATTTATCCTCTTGAGATTTCTTTCAGAAGGTAGGCAGAGTATTCTTTCCATTTCTATTTTGTCCTCTAGTTTTAGATTATTAGGGCCATTGTCCTTAATGATTTCTGGAAAGATTTTTTTCTAAGCTCTCTTTTTATCATGGCTTTCAGGTAGTCTAATAATCCTTAAATTATCTCTTCTGAATTTATTTTCCAAGTTAATTGTTTTTCTCATAAGATATGCCACATCTAAAAAAATTAACTCTTTTGACTTTCTTTGATTGTTTCTTGATGTGCCAGGGAATCACAGGCTTCTACTTGACCAATGATTTTCTTGAGTGAACTTTTGTACTCCTTTTCCCATTTGACCAATTTTACTTTGTAAGAAGTTATTTACCTCAGTGAGATTTTGTACCTCTTTTCCCAAAGAGCCAATTCTGTCTTTTAAGAAGTTTTTCTCTTTCATGAATTTTTGTATATCTTTTTTCTTTTTGGCTAATTCTGATTTTTAAGAAGTTCTCTTCTGTATTTTTGTTCATCTTTTACTAATTCACCTATTCTATTATTTAAGATATTTAATTTCCTTAGTATTTTTTGTGTCTCCTATTGACTATTTTTTTCATGATTTTCCTGTCTCACTCAGTCTCATATATTTCCCCAATTTTTCTTCTACTTCTCTTATTTGATTTTTAAAATCCTTTTTGAACTCTTCCATTAATTACTCTTGGGCTCAAGAGCAATTAATTTTTTCTTCAAGGCTTCGGGTAAAGTAATATTAATATTATTTTTACTGATTTTATGTACTTCACCAAAATAACTTCCTACTTTATTTCTTTTCTGTAGTTTGCACATTTTACTATCTTTTTCTTTGCTTTTAGTTTTAAAATCTGCTAACATTGGTGTCTGTAACTGTGGTGAAGGGAGAGCTACTCCAAGCTTCAATTTCTTTATGCAATTGTCTTCAGAGTTGGCACTGGGGATCTATATGCTTTTAGTTCTTCCAAGATGGCATGATGCAAGAGAGATGTGTTTAATACTCTCCCAGCCTTTGTTCTGATCTGTGAGTAACACCAACCATTTTTTACCTCTAGGACCTTTGTTCAGATTCCCCTGCTCCCCTATGACTGAAAGTGCTGATGAATGCTGGTACTCCTCCTCCTCACCTTGTAGCTATTCCCTGATACTACAATCTGATTTTGTATATAGGCAATGTGAATGGACCACTGTCATCATCTTCTGAGCAATTTTAGCACCCTCCACCCCCAACCCCCCACCACCCTGCCCTTACCATGTGTGGCTGAGAGTCCAGGAAGCTTTGGCTTCAGCTGCACCTAAAGCCTGTTGCCTTGCTGGAGCCTGCCCTGGAGGCTGTGTTTCACCTCCGCCGTGGTACACTAGATCCTTTGTGCCAGCCTTCTAAACTATTTTATTCTGAAAATTACTTCATCTGTCTTTTTGTGGGTTATGCTACTATAGTATTTATTAAAAGGAATTATATTATATTTTTGGAGAACAATTTGGCAGAAATCAGATGGGTCCCCATACCTTTTGTATCATCTTGGCTCTTTCCTCGAGAAGCTTTTAATGGATTCTTTGTAGAAACCCTCTTTCTTTTCATCCTTTGAAACAGGTATTAGTGCTTATGCTACAATTATTTTCATAGTAGTGTTTGTTTATAAATATTTGCCATGTGTAATTCAAGATGAGATAAGGAAGTATCATGAAAAGATGTTATTGAATCTGGACCAACACTAAAACCAACCTATTGACTCTTTTATTTATCTCCCCAAGATGAACCTATGAGCAATCCCTCTATTTAGCTATAACTTTCTTTTTCCTTCAGCTTTCATTTATAGTGAGAATCTGTCTTTTGGTGAAGTCTCATCAATTTAATTTTAAAATATCATCTTTATTTTCTGATACCAATTTTCATATGATTCAGCTTTTTCTAGTATCATGCTAAGCTATTGGTCATTCAACAAGGATCAACTTAAGTACTTCCTCCCCAGTTTTCTGTCATTTTATCCTGGTCACTACCGTGGTGAGAAACTACTTTATTGACTAACTGAAGTTCTTACACATTTTTCCCCCTTGTTGCTTATCTTTGTTTTATCCAAAGAAATTCTCTGTATTTGTACCTTAAATAAAGGGCACAGTTTCACAGTCTGTTGCCAGTACTTATTCAGAAGCCTTCCCAGCTTGGTCAATCCTCACTGAACTTAGGTTCAGCTGTCAAAGGCAGATCTAAGGACCAAGTCTATAACATGATGAGGAATTGAAATAACATCTTACAGAAAGTGAACAGATGCACACATGTGTGTTTATGTACATCTGTATATATAAAATACATACACACACATAGAAAATGTGTTTTTATGTGTAGAAATCTCATAATATTTATATGTATACATAATATACATGTAGATATAGATACAGGCAACATAGATGTGGGTAGATTTGAACACACATATATACATATATATGTATATAGTTTAATTGAATTAACTTTTTAAAACTATAACAAAACTTGATAACTTTGAGATATAATAGAGCGCTCCTCAGAAGTAGCTTTGATGATGCATTTTGAATGATTCTTGATCAAGTTCACATTGAAGGAGATAGCCTCTGAGGTCAGTTCTAATATGAGATCCTTTGAAACTTCTAAGAAATAAAATCAAAGGGAAATTAAAACTGCAAGTGTAGATTATTCTAATAACTTTCAAATTTATTTTCTAACTGCCAATTTTGAAACTAAGGGTGATTTTTGTTTCATAATTCATTGCTAATATTTTTGAACATTTTTTTCCTAAATAGAACAGTAAAACATGCCTGGAATTAAGTAACCCTACCCCCACTCCAAAGAAATTTTTTTAGATAAATATCTATAGCATTACTTTCATCTCTATTGGTTATTATTATAATTATTTTAACAATTCATAGCTATTGATTCAATTTTTTTCAAAATAAAACTCCTAAATTCAATTCAGCAAATATGAATTAACTACCAATTCTGTGGAATAATAATAATCATTATAATAATAAATATTTATAACTATAGTTACCATTTGGGCAGCTAGGTGTCATAATAGATGAATACCAGTTCTGGAGTCAAGAAAAGCTGAGTTCAAATGTGACCTTATACACTTCCTAGCTGTGTAACTGAGCAAGTAACTTAATTCTCTTTGATACCAGTTCCTTATGTGTAAAATGAGCTGGAAAAACAAAATGGCAAGCCTCTTCAGTATCTTTGCCAAGAAAACCCCAAATGGTGTCATGAAAGTTGGGCTTCCATTTTGAAGTTTGCAAAACACTTAAAAAATATTATCTCATTTGACTCTTACAATATCCCTAGTAGGCAGTTGTTAATATTATTACCTTCATTTTAGAGATGAAGAAACCAAGGCATATGGAGGCTAAGTGACTTTCCCAGGATTATATGGCTAATAAATATCTGAATCCAGATTTGAAAATAGATCTCTGACTCAAGTTCACTGCTCTATTATACCTATATATTAGAAAACACAAGCCAAGAGGATGAGTAGCTGATTCAGGGTCCAATAGCAATTAAACTTCAGAAGTAGGATTTGAACTTCCTGGATCCGAGGTCTAAATTCTTTTTTTTTTTTAATTTGTTCAGTTTCAAACATTATTCCTTGGTTACAAAAATCATATTCTATTCTTCCCTCCCCTCCCCCAGCCCTTCCTGTAGCTGATGCACAATTCCACTGGGTATTACATGTGTCCTTGATCAGAACCTATTTCCATGCTGCTGATGTTTGCACTGTTGCTGATGTTCATTTAGGGTCAACATCCCCAATCATATACCCCTCGACCCATGTAATCAAGCAGTTGTTTTTCTTCAGTGTTTTTACTCCCATGGGTTTTTCTCTGAATATGGATAGTGTTCTCTCTCATAGATCCCTCCAAGTTGTTCTGTTCAGGAACACTGCATTGCCACTAATGGAGAAGTCCATTACATTCAATTGTACCACAGTGTATCAGTCTCTGTGTACAATTTTCTCCTGGTTTTGCTCCTTTTGCCCTGCATCACTTCCTAGAGGTTGTTCCAATTCACATGGAATTCCTCTACTTTATTATTCCTTTCAGAACAATAGTATTCCATCACCAATATATATACCAAAATTTGTTCAGCCATTCCCCAATTGAAGAACATCCCCTCCTTTTCCAATTTTTGGCCACCACAAAGAGCACAGCTATGCATATTCTTGTACATGAATTTTTCCTTATGATCTCTTTGAGGTACAAACCCAGCAGTGCTATGGCTGGATCAAAGGGCAGATAGTCTTTTAGTGCCCTTTGGGCATAGTTCTAAATTGCCCTCCAGAATCATTAGATCAATTCACAACTCCAACAGCAATGAATTAATGTCCTGACATTGTCACACCCCCTCCAGCATTCATTAATTTCGTTTGCTGTCATGTTAGCCAATCTTCTAGGCATAAGGTGATACTTCAGAGTTGTTTTGATTTGCATCTCTCTGATTATAAGAGATTTAGAATACTTTTTCATGTTCTTATTAGTAGTTTTGATTTCCTTAACTGAAAATCACCTATTCATATCCCTTACCAAATTATCAATTGGAGAATGGCTTGATTTTTTGTACAATTGATTTAGCTCTTCATAAATTTGGGTAATTAGATCTTTGTGAATCCATCAGGCCCTGGGGATTTTTTCTTAGGGAGTTCTTTGATGGCTTGTTCAATTTCTTTTTCTGATATGGGATTATTTAAGAATTCTATTTCTTCTTCTGTTAATCTAGGCAATTTATATTTTTGTCAATATTCATCCATATCACCTAGATTGGCATATTTATTGCCATATAATTGGAAAAATAATTTTTAATGATTGCCTTAATTTCCTCTTCATTGGAGGTGAGGTCTCCCTTTTCATCTATGATACTGTTAATTTGGTTTTCTTCTGTCCTTTTTTTTATTTGATTGACCAGTACTTTGTCTATTTTGTTTGTTTTTTCAAAATACCAGCTTCTAGTATTATTTATTACTTCAATAGTTCTTTCACTTTTGATTTTAATAATTTCTCCCTTAAATTTTAGGATCTCTAATTTAGTTTTCTTCTGGGGATTTTTAATTTGTTCACTTTCAAGTTTTTGGGTATGCATGTTCAATTCATTGACCTCTGTCCTCCCTATTTTGTTAATATATGAACTCAGGGATATAAATTTTCCCCTGGGTACTGCTTTGACTACATCCCATAGATTTTTAAAGGATGTCTCATGATTGTAATTTTCTTCAATGAAATTATTAATTGTTTCTATGATTTGTTCTCTAACTGATTTTGGAGAATCATAGTATTTAATTTCCAATTAATTTTTGATTTGGCTTTCCATGTACCCTTACTGATTATTATTTTTAATTGCATTATGATCTGAAAAAGGTTGCATTTATTATTTCTGCTTTCCTGAATTTGTTTGCCATGTTTTTATGACCTAGTACATGGTCAATCTTTGTGAATGTACAATGTACTGCTGAAAAGAAGGTTTTGTCCCTATTTATTTTTCTCCATATATCTATTAACTAATTTTTCTAAGATTTGATTCACATCTTTTACCTCTTTCTTTTTTATTTTTTGATTTGATTTATCTAAATTTGATAGTGGTAGGTTCAGGTCTCCCACTATTATAGTTTTTTATCCATTTCCTCCTTCAATTCCACTAGTTTCTCCTTTAGAAATTTGGATGCTATACCATTTGGTGCATACATGTTGATTACTGATATTTCCTCATTCTCTATACTCCCTTTTATCAGGATGCATTTACATTCTTTATCCCTTTTAATCAGATCTATTTTTACCTAGGCTTTGTCAGATATCATGAATGAAACTTCTCCCTTCTTTCTATCAGTTGAGGCCCAATAGGTCTTGGGCCAACCTTTAATTCTAACCTTCTGAGTATCTACCTGCCTCAGGTGTGTTTCTTGTAGACAACATATTGTAGGATTTTTTATTCTAATCCACTCTCCTATTCGTTTTCATTTTATGGGTGAGTTCATCCCATTCACATTCAAAGTTATGATTGTCATTTGTGTATTCCCCAGCATTTTGATATCCTCTCCTAGTTCTGTACTTTCTTCTTTTGCTATATCCTTTTAAACCAGTGGTTTACTTTTAATCAGTCCCCCTAATCCTCTCCGTTAATATGCTTCCCTTTCTGGCCCCTCCCTTTTTGTTCCCTTCTTGTTTTTTTTAGGGTCTGTTAAGTTCCTTTCTCCCTCTCTTTCCCTCCCTTATTGTAATCCCTCCCCCTTACGCCCCTTAGTTTTTTCCTTATCACTTTCCCTGTAGTATAAGATAGAATTCAAGACACCAATGGATCTAGATGCTCTTCCCTCTCAGAATTTATTTCACTGAGAGTAAGGTTTAAGTATTACCCATTAACACTCTCTTCCTCTCCTTCTTATAAAAGTATTATTTCTCTCCCCTTCCCATGCATATCTTTGTGTGATAAAGATTATCCTATTTATTTCTTCAAGTATCTTTTTGTGACTTCTTCAATTTCCCCCTCCATTTTTCATTTTTTGCTTATCATCTTATAGCACTTATTACCCCAATCTCTTCCTATGAATGAATTTGAATTCTTCTAATTACTATAATAGTGAACATAATTTTTGAGAGTTACAAATAACATTTTCCACACACACACACACACACACACACACACACATATATGTATATATATAGATCTAATTGTAGTCCTTAAGGAAGAAAGTTTGAATTTTAAAAAATTCCCCCTTTTCCCTCTCTTTCTTATTTACCTTGTCATGTTTCTCTTGATCTTTGTGTTTGGATATCAAACTTTCTACTTAGTTCTGGTATTTTCTTTACAAATACTTGGGTATCTTCTATTTTGTTGAATGTCCATACTTTCCCCTGGAACTATATTGTCAGTTTCAATGGAAAGGTGATCCTTGGTTAAGACCCAATTCTCTTGCCTTTCTGAATATCATGTTCCAGGCCTTGCGGTCCTTTAGTGTGGATGCTGCCAGGTTTTGTGTGATCCTGATTGGTGCTCCTTGGTATCTGAATTGTCTCTTTTTGGCTTTTTGTAGAATTTTCTCCTTAGCTTGAAAACTCTTGAATTTGGCAATTACATTCCTGGGAGTTGTCTTTTGACTATTTAGTGTAGAGGGTGTTCTATGAACTCTTTCAATGTCTATTTTTCTCCCTTGTTCAAGAACATCAGGGCAGTTTTCTTGGATGATTTCTTGTAGTATAATGTCAAGATTTATGTTTATTTATGGCTTTTCAGGTAGACCAATGATTCTTAAATTGTCTCTCCTTACTCTGTTTTCCTGATCTGTCATCTTCTCAGTGAGACATTTTATGTTTTCTTCCATTTTGTCAGTCCTTTGACTTTGCTTTATTAATTCTTGTTGTTTTGCAAGATCATTGGCTTCCAGTTGTCTAATTCTGGTCTTTAAATACTGGTTTTCCTTTTCAGTTTGGTCCATTATGCTTTTCATGGCCTCCAGCTATTTCTCCAGTTGGGAGTTCTTGTCCTTTAAACTTATTTTCTCTTTGAACTATTTCCCACTTTTATTGCCAGAAGGCTTCCATCTTTTTGATAAGCTTCACTTTAAATTCGTCAAGATCTTGTGGACAATTTCAATTTTTTGGAAGGTTTTGGTACAATTATTTGTATTTCCTCCTCTATTTCCTCTGCAGCCTGAGTTTTTCCTCCTTAAATTTTTTCCAGGGTCAATGTCTTCTTTTTGATTTTCTTTGAGGGGTGGGGTTGTTCCTGGGCATAATTTGCCATCACTGTGGAGGTTTTATCTTCCCTTTTTAGTCAGAAATCTGAGTGAGATGGCTCTCTGTGTATAGAGTTAAGGAGCAAGGATTTTGCCTGAGGCAAGCTCTTGAATCTCCGCAGCTTCTACTGTTTGCTGCCCTTCTCTGTACTATCTTCTCAGGATGCCCACAGTCTGCACTCTTCAGCCTGCTGGGGTTTCAGGTGTAGGTGCTCTCAGGGGTAGTTCTTCATGGTCTTAGTCGGCTCCTAATGACTTAGAGGTGCCCCTTACTTAGTCCCTCACTCAACACGGCTGACTCTGAATCTGGCTCCATAGGTGGAGTTGGGGAGGGTGGATTAGCTCGCATTTTGGAGGGAGCTTTTTCATCCTCTTATTGTGTGGAAATGCCCAAATCCCACATACCTTCAATGCTGAGCCCTACTGTAGAGTCCTTTCGTTCTTATGAATTTGGGGGGGTCTTTTGAGGTAGTCTATATCGGTGGGTGCTGAGAAAAGGACAAGTCTTGTGTCTAGACTGCCACCATGTTTACCAGGAAGTCCCCGAGGTCTAAATTCTGTATAGTCTATCACCTAGTTTCTGTGTTAGGCTCAGAAGAGGGAGAATGTTGATACAAGCAGTGGGTCATGCCGTGAGGAACTGTTTGTTTGCATACATCTTGTCTCCCATTGATTATAAATTAAATACAAGTTAAGTGTACTTCAAGCTAAAGTTTATCAGGTTCATGACATATATTCTCAAGCCATAAAGCATACTAGGAAACACCTAGCTGATTTTATTAAGTATCATAAAAATGCTTAATGCTCGCTTCATGATCAGTGCTAAAAGATTATCGATATCTCTATAAAACCAATGACAAATATGTATATGTGCATATGTTTATGAATACGTATAGACTGATTAATGACCAGTCCAGATCCCAAATCGGGAATTAAATAAGTGCCTGTTTTAATATGGTTTGAGGAAGCTCACATTTTTGCTACCCCTCCCTCTATCCCTCTTTGTTGCACTCCTTTTTTCTCTACCCAAATACTGCTTTTACCCTAGCTTGCTGCATGGATAAAATCACAACTTTCTACCCAACTTCCTAACTCAACTGGGTGCCACTCGTTTTAATTTCAAGACAATGTTGTTGTTGTTCTTAGCCAGTAGCAAACTACTAATGGCCAAAGCATCAACTTCAGCCCTTTAATTTATTAAAATGAAATGCTCTGGAAACCCATTAAATAGGCATGTGCCCTCTGGGGTATGTTCAGTACTTTGTACAGTATTATAAACTAGATTCAAGTTGGGCCATGATTTGTACTTTGTACAATTTCATTTCTCATTTGCTTTCTAATGTCTGGAAGCAATGGTTACCATATCACCATCTAAAGACAATGTTTCCATAAATGCTGCTATTTCTCCGATTGACACTGCATGCTGAAATATACCACAGATCTCCTAAAAAAAAAATGAAATAAAATAAAAATAAAAAAAGAGAGAGCCCCACCAGCAAATGGGGCAGCTATTTTACTATTTCTATTTCATTTTCTTTTGATTTCTGATCATAGTGCCTGATTTCAGTGTGAAATGATTTCCAAGTTTTCAAATGAGCTCAGTTAAGGAACAAAATATTTACACCCTCCAAACTTGTGCTTGTTCACAGCTAGATACAATACAGATGCTAAGTCCGCAAGATCTTCCACAAATCTATAATAAAATAATTAAATTAGTGGGCTGTGTTTAGATCAGAGATTCTTGGTTGCCAACTCTTAAGAACTCTGGGAATTCTGAGCCACAGAAGGATCATTTGGAGTCCATTTGGCGGAAACGTCAGAAACTTGCTGCTCTCGGGAACATCCTTTTCCAATAACATTTATAGCTCTAGATGGAAGCGAAAAGCACCATATGTTAAGAGTTTCCTGCAAAGCTTCCTGGTAAGAGAGGAAATAAATTCAACTTGTCACATCTGCTCGTGGGCCAGTCAAGTAGGATTTTATCACAGCCTTAAGTGGTTTACAAAACTGTCCTGTTATCGACTAAAGGGGCTTTACATTTCAGGTTGGGTGTTTGGTTTTGGTTTTTGTTTTTGTTTTTTCCATGCTGATGTTCATAATCTAAATCATTAAACCATTTTTCTTCCCTGGAATTTAGTTGTTGCACATCATTACTGGTTTCTGAACCATTGGAATTATTCAAAGTGATTCAGCTAAAAATCACATCCCCCGGCAGAGTCCCGATAGCCTTCCATGGCTTAACTGCTAGAAGGCCTTCGGGTCCTAATTCTGCCTTAGTTTTAACCCATGGGTTCTTCTGGTTTGCATAATTTAAGTTGGGAGCTGCATTTAATCAGGCTAAATTGATTATCCACCATTCTAAAAAATCTCCAACTAGTTTTTACCACGCCAAAGGCCCACAGGGTCAGATGAGATTACTGTGCCAGAAGTTTAGGTGAATAGAGGGAAAGTGTTAAAACTTGCATTAAAAGCCAAATCTTTTCCCCAAAGTGATATATGTGTCTTTTTTTTTTTACCATCAAAAATGTTTCCAAAGATGTTAGCATCACTGTAGGCATTTCAGTTTTCTGTCATAAGTGAAATCCTCTTCCGTTTGCAAATCAAGAGAAAATGTGATATGGAATAAAAACTTTCTCTTGTTCCAATTAAGCATGAGCCAAAGCAATAGCAATTGTTACAAGGGTGAAAATAGGTTTCAAATCACAGATCAACACTTTTGGAACAATTGACTTTTTACATAAAAATGGCCAGGAGTTTTTAAAAATAAATAGCCCAGGATTTTTAAATCAAGTAAGATAATATTCATATATTCCATATCAACTAATATGGACATATTATAATAATAAGATCATATGATAATAATAATAATATCATATAGTTATAGTTGGAAGAGACCCAAAAATTTATCTATTCCAACCCTCTATTTTAAGGATGGGAAAACTGAGGCTCTGAAATGCTATTTGATTTGTTCAAAGTTAATCAGATAACGAGTGGCAGTCAGTCTTTGATTTCATGAGCTCTGATTCCAAATTCTGTATTCTTAATATCATATTGCACTACATTCAGGCATATGCATAAGTAACAACATGTTATCTGAGCAAAAAATATCCCCATTGTCAAAGGTAGGTGCATAATAAATAATTGTTTTTAAATTCACATTTTAAAAATATCCATCCATGTAAACAAGAACAAACACAAAAATGGTATACGATGAAACCATTGATTATCTCTTAAGCATGAAAGTTTTGGTTACATAAGTGTCATAGAAAATACTATATGAGAGAAAGAACACACTTAGATTCTTATTGAAAATATCCAAAAAATTTAGGCTATTCTTTTATTCACAATTTTCAAGAAAGACCCCACCTTTTTTAAAAAATTGTATGCTGAGAGAATTCTCTGCCTTCTGACAATTCAATTACTGGAACTTTCAGGAACCAATTTCTTTCCATGAGAGACTGAGGAGCCATGAATGACTGTGATGTTGAAAAGACCAGGTTTTCTGTATATTCATAAGGACTAATAACTTAGCAGAGGCTGAACTGTAAGATAGATTTCATATGAATGAGTCAAGAGAATCACCTCTCATTCTCTCTCTTCCCTGGAGAATTTTGAGTAAGGAGGGCTACTTGCTTCAGGATGCCCTGTACAAGGCTTCCCCCTCACACTGGTGCCATGTGTTGTTGAGTACATCATGCTGTGTTTCTTTTATTCTGACATCCCATTTTTTCAGTCCCAAGATGGGAATGCTCAGTAACCATCAAGACGGATAGGTCCATCAATGTTTACCAACAACGAGGGTCCTAGAAACAATCATAATGACAGCTGAGTCTGGAAATGAGGTTGCTCATCTGATCAAAAGGGAAATATCTATTGACTGTACAATAATAAAATGGTAACTTTTTTTTTGGTGGGGGGAGGAGAAATTCAAGAAGAATAAAAGAAAAATGTCAGGGATATTAAGTTGCCTTTGGCCATTCATTCTCCCTACATAGGTGCTTCAAATACTTTGTTCCTCAAAATTTGAGACAATTCCTTCCCAGAACAAAGTATATAGAAAGAGGGTAGGGAAATCTTAGTTTGGGAGAATTTTTGTAACTTTTGTAATTGCTATACCTTCACAATAAAAATCTCTTATAAAAGCGAATTGGTTTCAGCTCTTTGATTAATATTGAGGGTATATCAACTGGTTAGCTGATATTGGAAAGAGCATATGGATGCTTTGGGGCTCATGAGTGGTAATCCTGGAAAACCATTCTAATCTCTGAAGGCTGCTCCTAGGATTCTGAGTGAGGAAATTAATCATCTTCTAGGGATCCAAATTTACAAGTATTATTGGGAGTATGCAAGTAAGACTTGAGAAGGTCTTATATATATATAAACTTTCTGAGAGCAGGAACCAACTATCCATTTTACTTTGTGGATCTAAAGCCAGCACAATTCCTTGCACATTGTAGGTACTTAAAAACATGTGTTGATTAATTATTAATCAAAGCAGAATGACTGAAATCAAGACAAAGAAGAAGAAAGTCTAAAGTTTTATATAAAAGTCAAAACTAATCATTTTGATGTTATTTATTAGAATTTAGAAATAATAAATCAAGTAGGCTGAGCATGAACATGTAGTGATCAGACAGTGAATTAATCATTTTGATCAGAAGTTCAGTTCACTTAACTTGGAATTGTTTGAGCCCAGGCGAAAAAGAGAAGGAAAGGTTGGGGTGGGGGAAAGAAGAAAACCAACAACACTAATAACATCTAAAGTACCAGTTCACAAAGTGTAGTCCAGGGATCATTAGAGTTATTCAATTATTATAAAGATATTTATTTTCCAATAAAGTAAATATTAATAGAAATAACATAAAGAAGTCTTTGTAGTCCTCAATAATTTGAAATAGTGGGAAGGGACCCTGAGACCAAAAACTATGTGGACTGAGGGTCTAAGAAGACAGGTTGGACTTCCTCCCTTGGTTCATGGACCATCCCTTCCACCAACGTGTCCTTCCCAAAGCCATATTCTTCTTTTTGGTAAAGAACAATAAATGACAGAAAAGGAGGCAGGGTGTAAACCAAGCCTAACAACATAGAAAAATTGCTTCATTTTGTTTCTTTTCATTGTCAGATCTGAGCTCAGCAGTCTGATTCTTCTAAAACTGCATCACCTTTGGCTCAATGAAAGCAGCACTGGAGTAGTCTCACAGCACCTGGGAGTGAGGAGAGGGCTTGGGTATCTGTTTTTCTTTGAACTGTTTGGAATGTCAGGCACATTAAGAAATAATAGGTTCACTCAGGAAATGCAATCAAAATAATTGAACATCTTCTCCCCAGTTCTGAGTATATTAATTTGTTGTTACTCAGAGAAGTGAGGATAGCGATGATGTATATCTTATTGTACAGCAAAAAGATAAATGAGTCCAGCCCTCTCAATAAATAACAATTTCAGTAATATAAAGTTGGGAAGTTGTAGTGTAAGAGTGACCAAGAGAATCAAAAGAAAATATTTATCTGCCAGGGTTTGTCTCCTTTTTTTTCCCCCTCCTACTCTGGCAAGAGTATTTCTTTGTTGCGTGACCTCAAATGCAAAACAAGGGATGAATGAGCAAAATCCTATTATAACAAATTTCATTACAACAAAACCTCTCTATATGTAAAGATTTGGCAAAACCATTTGGGGCAATATTTCATGCAGGAAACCTCTCTTGCATTAGCACAGTTTCCCGAAATACCTAGATAGTTAGATATCTTAGCCAATAGAACTTTCTGATTTCCCTCTAGATGCTGACTATGGTTACATTTTAATTGTTCTCTATCTTGATTCAAAATATAGGTTGAGACTGAGGAGGGACAATGGATGTTATTGAGTCTGACCCTTTCATTGTGAAATGAGGAAACTGTGACTGCCAGAGGTTAAGTGACTAAGCCATCACATTTCAGGCAACATTTGTGCTCAATTCTTTCTGAATCCAAATCTGGAACATGATAGACTATGTTCCTCTTTGCCTCGAGATATCATTTTTTTTTCAAATTAGGAGTTTTACCAACTTGAAATAAAGAAGAGTTTCCCAAACATAATACTCATGCATATATAGGCATACATTCATACATATACATATACACATTCAAACATATATACAACAAGGTGGTTCGGTTCTAGGACTGAAGAAATCAGAAAGACTCATCTTCATAAGTTCAAATATGGCTCCAGACACTAGCTGTGTGACCCTGGATAAGTCATTTAACCCTGTTTGCCTTGAATCTCATAGATACTAAGTGAGAAAGGCAGGTTTAAAACCCAGCTTCTAACCTGAACTGGGGAATTCCTTCTTAGTATTTCTGCTGAGAAGTTATTCAGCCTCTGCTGGAAGATCTCTAGTGAGAGGAAATATTTCTTTTTGAATTCCATTTCATTTTGGGGGGGGGGATAATAGGGGGGGGAGGGTCCAGAGGTTTTTATTTTTTTCTTTATTGCTTTCTTCTCTTTTAGTTTAGATCTGTCATAACATTTTTATGGGTCTCCTCTTGCTTCCTCTGCCTTAAGGAAACTCACTATTTGTAATTTACAGGCTTGCCTGGTTTCCTAGGGGCCTGAGACATTGAGTTATACAACCAGAACATGTAATGGGAGTTTTTGAACCCAGTCCTACCTCATTCCAAGGCTACCTTTCTACACAAAGCTGCTTATCCTTATATAGAGAGAAAATGTGTCTTCCTTTTTCTTCCATCCATCTATCCTTAGCTGTACTCCAAAGCCCACTGGAAGCATAGGATCATAATGGCCAACTCAGCCACCCCCTTCATTTTTATAGTGGAGGAAACTGAATTTCACAGAGGTTCAATAAATTGACCAACATCATCTGGTAACAAGATTATTTCAGCTCATTTGCAACTCACACATTTGAGTAGGACATTCTTTTCCCCACTTTTTCAACTCTTTCTCAGGTTAAATATTTCCAGTTCCTCAAAGCTATCCTTGTACGAAGCAATTTCTGCATATCTTCATAATATTGGTTACCCTCTTCTGGACCAAAATTTGTACTTGTCAATGGCCTAAATAGATGTAATGCTTCCTTTGAGAAGGAATGCTCCCAGCACAATGAAATTCATAACAAGAACTACAATGAAACAATGATAATAATAACACTCATTTGGGTGAAATGCTTCACAAATATCTCATTTATCTTCACAACAACCTTGAAAGTATATACAATTATTATCATCATTTACAGATGAGAAAGCCAAGGCAGATAGACTAAATGATTTGTCTATGATCACACAGTCTGAAGCCAGATGTCAACTCAGGTGTTGTTGAATCCAATTTATTCACAGCACCTCCTAGCTGCCCTAGAATAGGAACGTGCAACCAATTCCAAACCTGAGAATGGATTATGATCAGAGACATTGCTTTTGCTTAAACTTGAGAGCAATTATGTGAAATAATTCTAAGCAGGTTCCATGCAGAAAAATTTCAGTTCAATCAAATAACTTTTCAGAGACTTTTCTATTGTCTTAATCAAAAGTCAAGGAGAATGTCCCTAATTTTCATAGAGAGATATAGTCAAAAGGCTCATCTTTTAGCTTCATGACTGCTGCTCAGGATAATTCTAGAGTTATATAGGGATATTCAAGGAGGACTAGCACCTCTGATGTGAAGATCTAGAATGAATTACTTTCCTCACCTATTATGCCAGGAGAAGTCTCCCCATGCTTCACAAGTCTTCCCTTGGGCACTGCTAGGTGATGTTGTGGATAAAGTGTTGGTCCTGAAGATGAATCGTCCTGACTTCAAATTCAGCCTCAGACTCTTAATAGCTCTGTGACTCTGGATCATAAAGAGTTGGACATGAATGAAACATGTCTGAATAGGACTTATATGCACGTGTGTAATATGTATACATGCCTGTACATGTGATACACATGACATTCCCATTATCTTACAGTTTAGTAACCCTATTTATAAAAAAGAATTGACCTTAGTCCAATATAAGATGCTCTTAATTAAGTCAAATTGTATTTTTTTTAAATCACTGCTTTTTTTTTTTGATGTTTACTATCTCTTTAAGGAGGTATCCTCCCTTCTTGCTTAGTACCTTTGTGACTTTGGACCAGTCACTTAACATTCTTTGGTCTTGATTACTTTATCTGAAAAATGTTGGATTTAGATTAGTTTAGATCAATCAATCAATCAATGGATCAGCATTCATTAAGGTCCTACTCTGTGCCAGGCACTGTGCCAAGTATTACATGGTCTCTAAGGTCTTTCCTAGTTCTAAATATTGATTCTAAGATATCATTGAGGTATCAATGGGGAAAAGTCTACATTGTAAAGGAAGATGTACATTGGTGAGCTGGTTAATAATCAGTTTTCTGAGAACTGGTCATTTTAACCAGATTAAAGATTTCCATTTAATCTATCATTTTAGCACTTTCTATGTCTAGATAATCAATGAAACAATAAACTAAGTCCTATGTTGTAGCATTTACTTATTTCTGAGATATATAAATGCTCATAATAAAAATTTAACAAAAGACTTAGGAATTTGTTGGAGCTGACTTCCGTAGACTCTTGAAGATGTTCCAAAGAAAGGATTCATCTTATAGTCTGATTATGTCCTGGGCTTGCTTCTGATCACATATTTTATTTACAAACACACAAACATATGGGCATATAACTTCCATCATGCAAGATTTAGACCCAGAAGGAATCTCTGAGACTACTTAATTATTTAATCCAATATCTTCATTTTATAAATGAGAAAAAAATGATCTAATGAGATAAAATTTCTTAGACAAAAACACAAAATTAGTAAGTAACAGGTCATCTAACTACAAACATTATCCTTCAATTCTTATCCCTTATTCACCACATGTTACCAATTTTTCTTATTCCTAGATTCACATTATCTGTTGGATCTTTTCTTTTCTCTCCATTAACAAGGCCACCATTACAAAGTTAATTTGGAAGAACAAAAGATCAAGAATATAAATGGAACTAATGAAAAAAAATGTGAAGAATGGAGGCCCAGTATTACCAGATCTCAAACTATACTATAAAGCAGTGATCAATGAAACAATATGGTACTGACTTAGAGATAGAAGGGTGGATCAATGGAATAGACTTGGGATAAATGACAGTAGCAAGATAGTGTTCAATAAACCCAAAGATCCCAGCTTTTGGGACAAGAACCCATTATCTGACAAAAACTGCTGGGAGAATTGTAAAACACTATGGGAGAAATTAGGTCTTGATCAACATATTATATCTTATATCAAGATAAATTCAGAATGGATGAAAGAATTAAAAATAGAGAAATCATACACAAATTAGGTGACTATAGAATAGTATACTTGACATATTTATGGGAAAGAAATGAATTTAAGACCATGCAGGAGATAGAGAACACTACAAAATATAAAATAAATAATTTTGATTATATTAAGTTAAAAAAAAAAGTTTCTATACAAACAAAATCAATGCAACCAAAATTAGAAGGGGAGCAACAACTTAGGGAAAAAATTTCATGACAAAAACCACTGACAGAGGTCTAATTTCTCATGTTTACAAGGAACTAAGTCAGTTTTACAAAAAAAAAAAAAATCATACCATTTCCCAACTGACAAATGGTCAAGGGACATGAATAGGCAGTTTTCACATAAAGAAATCAAAACTATCAATAAGCACATGAAAATGTATTCTAAATCTCTTATAATTAGAGAAATGCAAATCAAGACAACTCTGAGGAGCTGCCTCATACCTAGCAGATTGACCAATATGACCATGAAGGAAAATAATAAATGTTGGAGGTATTGTGGCAAAATTGGGACACATGCATTGCTGGTGGAGTTGTGAATTAGTCCAATCATTCTGGAAGGCAATTTGGAATTATGTCCAAAGGGCTTTAAAATAATGCATTCCCTTTGATCTAGAAATACCACTACTACGTTTTTACACAGAGATAATAAGGAAAAATACTTGTACAAAAATATTCATAGTCACACTCTCTGTGGTAGCAAAAAAAAATTGGAAAATGAAATGTTGTACCTCAATTGGGGAATGACTAAAAAATTGTGGTATATGATGGTGACAGAATACTACTGTGCTGTAAGGAATGATAATCTGGAGGATTTCTCTACGAACTGGAAGAACTTCAATGAATGCAGAGTGAAAGGAGAACATTTTACACAGAAACAAAAACATTGTGGAACAATTCAATGTAATGAACTTTCCTACTAGTAGCAATGGAACAAGCCAGGTAATTCCTTAAGGATTTATGGGAAAGAATGCTAATCATATTGAGGGAAAGAACTATGGTAATAGAAACACACAAGAAAACATTATATATCTTATCACATGTGTAGGTATGTGATCACATAGGTATGTGATATGTGATTTGGGGTTTAGGCTTTAAAAGACTGCTCTCTACCAAAAATGAATAATATGGAAATAGGTATCAAGTAATGACATTTGTACAACCCAGTGAAATTGCTTGTCAGCTCTGGGAGGGGGATAAAAGAGAGAAGAGAAAGAAAATGAATCATATAAACATGAAAAATGTTTAAAAATAAAAATTAATTTCAAACTTAAAAAAGAAAAAACATGGTGACCAGCATATCTTAGACCCCAATCCTCTAACCAGAAACACTGAAACAATATTCTAGTTGACCTGTAAGTATTTCACAAATAGATTTGGCAGGGAATACTTATAAGGAGATAATAAGAAGTCTTTACCTGTCTTTAAAATGATGCAAGGTTTTCTGAAGATGTCAAAAATGGTATCTCACAAAGATACCCCAGTTCCATGCTTAAAAGGGTGAAAAGCGAGTTTGGGTGTGCCTAGGTTAGTCTTGAGCAAATACTCTTCTCAAGTTGAGTCCTCTTAGAACACATCCATGGACATCTACCTAATCTTCTCACCAGAAGCTCCTCCATACACTTACATGAAGATTGTCCTTCCTAATTGAAGATGACCCTAAGAATATGTGCTATTTCCTGGATAAGACTATAACTTCAACATGCCTTGCACATGTGTATATAACAGTGAGAGTTGCCTCACCCACATGCTTCCTTTCAAATCCCTGAAACTCCATTCAATTGAAACAGCTGACAAGGATTAGGGTACAGTTTAAGGCAGAAGGCTGAAGAGAGAGGTTGTTCCAAATCATCTGCAATGGCTATGCAGAAGTCATGGTACCATACATCTGGGCTACTTCTGTGTAGTGTAGGAGAACTCTAAGAGTTGGAAAATATAGAAGTTGGAGTTGTTATCTAATATGAAGGAGTGAAAAATAAAACAACCAAAAAGTAATTGCATGGCAAAGATTTGGAAAGGGTGAATTTGGATCAAGAGAAACCAATGATGGCAGGAGCCAGTGTTAAGGAATTCTAGAGGAGAATGCATGAGGAAGGCAGAAAGACAAACATGAAAGTACTTTTTACATTCTGCTTTGCCTCCAAAGAGACTTGATTGATCTTCCAATTAGGAACTGTCAGCACCTAGAGTGATTAAAACCTTGGGTAATTTGCTAAGCTTACCAGTGGAACTAGGGCTAAGGGTCATCATAATAAGTATTTAGTAGAGAGTATCCTAAGGGCAATCAATTAATGCTTGCTGATTGACTGACAGATATAAAATGAAGGCAGGAACAAAGAAGTCTTATGCCCACTTCCCTAAGCTTCTTACATGGTTCCTTTTTTTCTCCATTACAAGAGAGATGAAGACTGGATTTGTGATTTCAATGGTAATAAGTGCCATGAAAGGACACTACCAATATAGATCAGCTCCTTCTCTTCAACTTGTAATCTGGGAGAGTTTCCTGGTGTGTGGAGAGGTTAAATAGCTTATTCAGACTGACACTGACAGTATGTTTCAGAGGCAGGACTACATCCTGCTATTTATTCATCATACATCACAGTGCTTTTCATCCTATTATAATGAATCAATAAGTCATATTTATATAACATTTAGAAGTTTATAAAATGTGTTTCTTATAACAAATTTATAGATAGTTAAATTCATGTACAGATGGAAGAAATATTGTATTTCAGGGATGGCAAATTTCATGACCAGTTTTAAGATGTAGGTCAAATATAGGTTTTTCTAATATCATTTTACATTATGATGCTTAATGAAAATATGAATTCACAAATACACCAGTCTCAACTGTGTGAAAACTGGCCATGTGCTAAGAGTAAGGGACAGTGATTAGAATTGCAAACTTTTACATAAATACAACACTCCTTTCAACACTTTCCCTCTGCTGTCATTACTCTTCTGGGGCTCAGCAACCTGTTCTTGAGCATTATTTTTTTTCAGTCATTTCTGATGAATCATTGAAAAAGAGCAGCATCATACCATGGATAGAGCCTTGGGCTTAAAGTTAGGAAGATTTGAGTTCAAATCCTACCTTATATATTTACTAGATATGTGAACCTAGGCAAGTCATTTTTATTCTCCATTTTAATTCCTTCATCTAATGAAAGAAGTAGACTCTAAGGTCTCTGCCAACTCAATGTCTATGATCTTGAGAAAAGGCTATACTGCCTCCAGATGAGGCTGGAATAAAGAGGAGGTAGGACCAGAGTAGGATATGATCCTTTGTTCCCAATTTTTGAGAGAGAAAATATAGGTTTGGATCTTGAAACTATGTTATTCTTCAAGTAAGGAACTCCCAGACATTCTCATCCCAGATTTAGTCAAAGTCAGGGAAATAAGCTGCTTCCTTTGGAACCAACCCAAACACCCTGCCCATCCTGCTAATTGGATTTGGGGATAAGTGTTATAGCAACCTACCATGGGGTTTATTTGCCTTACTCAGATGCCAAATCCATGGGCCTTCCATGGAGTAGGATCTAATCAAATTCATTTCAGAGAGAGTCTAGGTCCTGGACATATTCAAACTGCACAGTCTCTGGACTCTTTTACTTTTAAATGATCAACTTAAGTTGCCTGACTCCATAAATCGTTCTAATTACTGAGTTTTCCCAGTATTAAATCCTTTAAGTTAAATCAACTAACATTTAACAAATGGGTGCTACTTTTCCCTCTTCCCTCTCTAAGAGCCCTCCATAGAATTAGCCGTTAGGTGCTAATTGCAAATGATTAAGTGCTCACCAGTCTTAGAGTTCTTTCTTTAATATTAATGAGATGGATTAGCATGGAACATGTCTTCTATTAATATTATAAATGGAAGCCTACATGGATCACTGAGTGCTGTTTTGTATTATGAGAAACATTTAGTTTAAAGGGGGAAAAATCCAATTTAAAATAAAAAAAAAAGCAACCTCCTAGAATGCTGGATCTTACTCTGAATAGAGAACTAAAATTTCCCAAGAAGATGTTTAAATATCATTAATTTTTAGCAATTCAAGAATTTTAGCAATAACCAGAAGTTGCAAACTTTTATGTAAAACTTCTTTCATCAGTCTGTGAGTAGGCAGAACACATAAAGCAGAACAGAGCTGAAATTATTCCATAAGGTGTATATATAAACACACATACACACATGAAACTCCCACAATTCTGTACTATAAAAAGAATTGACTTGGCATTTCTGGGATAGAAACTTTTTTTCTTACAATCTTGACTGTCTATGTAGGACCACCATTAACCCATTTACCCAACTAATTGCTTCCCACTTTTAGCAAGAAGACAGACTGAAAAAAATGTTCTCAGTATTATTCATAGTTCCTTCCCCTCCTCCTCCTCAGATGCAATTACAGATAAAAGTTTATTTTTCACATCCTGGCTTATCATAATCTCCCACAATTGACAAGACTCACCATTTTTCTGAGTAACAGGAAAGATCTGGATCTATTTTAGCTTCTAAAATATTTGTTTTTTGGTGTAATTGACTTCAAGAATCTCTTGAGATATAAATCTTGTTTCCTCTGTGGTCCAATGGGGATTCAGAATTATGTTTTTTTTTTTTCCTGGGCTGTATGTCCCCCATGCTTAGAATGTGTTTCTCCCTTACTTTTGCCTCGTTGTAAGGGGGAAGATTTGTTCTGCCTTAATTACACAATTATAAGGGGGCAGACCTTTCTAGAGAATATTGAGATACCAAAAAAAGTGGGGACCATGCCAGCTTGGTTATTAATAGGTTTTATTAGGGTTAATTTGGAGCTCTTACTCACAAGAGGCCAGTTCTGACAACCACAAGCCAAAGCATAATGAATTCCTGCACCTGGACTTGCCAACATGTCAGGCCAGGTATTATGTAGCAATACAACAATGAAGACATGGTGGCAAGGATGGCCCATGATCATATACAAGTTCTCTTAGGGATAGCTAGAGCTTCTTTTACTATTTACATTTACTCAAGGTTGTATACATTCCATGTGGATTCATAGGCTAGGCTCTGATTCCACCATATACTCTTAAAAATCTCTTGTTCCTATCAACACCTGTGCTGCCTGATCACCCCAGTTATTAGCCATCCCTAATTAATTTCTATTTGATTTATATATGTATTTATATATATATTATATCCACAAAGTATATATATGACCTTATTATAAGTTATTTCCTTCCTTCTTTGCCCTTGATACTACGTCTCCTTTCTCTGGGTCTTTTCCTTAACTCTCCCCATATCTGGAATTCATTCTCTCTACACCTGTCTTTTAAAATCTGAAGTTTATTTTAAAGCTAAGCTAAAATGCCACTTCTTACATCATACTTTCTAAAATATTTCTATTCATTAATATTTTCTCTCATACTATACCTGTCATTTAGTTTTATATACTCTTTTGTAATAGGAGATTGATTCTATACATGTGAAGAGGGGCTTATATGGTATCTGTCAAGGAGGACAAGGCTATCATGCTTCCTTCTATGATAGTCATTGGAATGGAATTGCCTTGGGAAGACTCTGGAGCACACATTCTGACTGACTTCTTACATGTTGTGGAGTCTCATTGATTGGTTTTGGAATCTTCCTATACATTTCCACTAGTTCCTCTTGATCCCATTTAGTGGCTCTTCTCTTTGGTATCTAAGTTGACAGACCTTCCTCTCTTTGAGGCAATATGGTCTTGTGGAAGGGTCCTGGTCCTTGGTCATAGAACTTTGAGGTGACCTCGATTGGAAACATGACCCTTGAGTTGGAAAGGTCAGAAGGGTACTCTAGTACCCACAGTCTGTACAGTAATGATGCTTGAGGAAGAAGATATGACCTTTAGAATCTAAGCCAAGAGATAGGTGAGATAAGAACTTCTTTGGCAAAGATGCAACTTTTGTGTGTCCTTAACAGGACACATACATAAGAACTGAGCTAAATTGAGCCTGTTGTCCTCTAAGAGACAGAAAGTATATGGGAAGAATATGTTCCCTAGGTATAAGGAAAATGTTTATATATTTTTTATATTTGTATAAAATAAAATCTCTCTCTCTCTCTCTCTCTCTCTCTCTCTCTCTCTCTCTCTCTCTCTCTCTCTCTCTCTCTCCCTCTAATACTTTCTTCCTCCTGTTTATAATTAAAACACAATAAAAAAATTTTTAAGCCTAATTAATTTTAAGAGTTCAAATGTAATAGAATGCTAGTCACTGATCCCATAATAATGAGGAAGAGAAGGTAACAGCCAAAGGGAATTGAATTCAATGCAAATAGTGAAGAGTGAATATCCCAACACCTCAGAGTATCCCAAACCCTCAAGGTTAACATTTAACTGATTCTGAGAGGGCCAAAGAATCCCCACTGCATTTTTGTATATAATAATGTACATTATATGTGTGTGTGTGTGTGTGTTTCTCTGCTGATAGGAAAATGCCTGGTAGACAAGAATTTTTTAACTTTTTCGCTTTATATACTTAGTACATAGTTGACCCTTAATAAACACTGATAGATGGAGTGATGGATTTTGATAGATGGAGATTACCACATAAGCTAAACTTCCAACTTAGTCCTAGGTGATTGAAAAGAAAGCTTTCACTGCATAATAGTTACAATTTAAGCAATACTAGGTAGTTCATTATGGTATGGACTTCCCTTGGTCTTAAGACTATTAATATTAGAAATCATTCAATTAGTGATGCAGAGTTTGCAAAGACAAGTGGATCAGCAATTTATCAAGAATAATTTAAAAGCTTGACTTATTTCATAACATGAAGCATGGAACTGAATTGTTGGCCTTGAATTATGGATTCAATCATTACATTCACAGATATTTCTGAAGATTTTATTATGTTTTTTATGCCACTAGGGTGGCAGTTACTGAGGATATTGTTAACTTGGAAATGTTAACTTGCATCCAGGTCCACACTTAGAAACCATGTAACTTGTGGCTGTATTTCTAGGTGGTTCTTTGGGATGCTAACTGCACCCATCTTTCTTGGGACAACAGAAAAGCTGTTACCCATGTCCAATAGCACCCAGGGGACTATGGACGATGCGGCTCTGTGTACCCCACACACGCCCAACTAACAATCCCTTAATTAAAGAGTGAGTCACTCCCAAACATGAGATGCGAGTCCTATCTCCTGTGAATTTCAAAACTACTTCACCCTATTCAGACCATTCTTTAGAAGATTGGATTTAGCTATTTCCTGATCAATAATAATAGAGAAACTTGGAATAATTGAATCAGGTTTTGGAAATTACATTCTCTACCCTATTCAGTGTAACAAGATTAGGAAGGGCTGCAGAAAACTCAAGATTTAATTATTTGAGAATATGGCCTTCATCAGATATGTGCAAAAAAAGGACAGACCTCTGGGTGGTTCGAGGTCAAGCTAGAGCCATCGGCACATGTGAGACACAGGAAGTAAGGTAGAGAACAGCCTCCGGAGTTCTCGGAACTTCCTGTGAGGAGGGCAAGAGTCAGTTGGAGGCTGGTGCATGGAGGTGGAGGAGCCCTGCTGACTGCTTTCCTTCAGATTGGTCATGTGAGTGATAAGGACTGATCCCTTTCCCTGCCTTGTCTATCCAAGGCCTTAAAGCCCACTTTGGCTCAGCCTGAGCCAGAGTGTGTCTGGGTTAAACTTCTTTCCTTCTCTCCCTTATCCTTCTCTCTCTCTCTCTCTCTCTCTCTCTCTCTCTCTCTCTCTCTCTCTCTCTCTCTCTCTCTCTCTCTCTCTCTCTCTCTCTCTCTCTCTCTCCCCCTCCCTCTAATACTTTCTTCCTCCTGTTTGTAATTAAAACACAATAAAAATTTGGCAGCTGACTTGAGTGTTTCATTTAGGAATTACATAAGTGAATTCCTTGGCAATCTTAAATTAATATATATCAGTCTTTTAAAGTGATTTCAATATCACACTCTGAGAGCCACTTACCTGGCCCTTGCTAACCAGACTCCTGACCCAACACCAAATGGGTTCTGTGAGGTACTGCAGGTCTCGAAGTTCTCGTTAGCAAGAGGGCTCAGGCAGTTGGGAATTCAGATCTCAGTGGAACCTCCATTATGTCAAGTAGAAAAAACACAGAACTATTAAATAGTCAAAATCACTCTTTAATCAAGGGCTAAAGGGGTTCAGCACTAAAGGCCTCAGTGCTAATAGGCCATGACAACAGAGCTGCTCCCCAAGACTGCACAGAGTCCGGTTACCCTGTTCACTGACCACTGGGAGTGCCAACGACTCAGGATGGAATCCTGAGGAACAAAAGAATTTGGGGATCCTATATACCATTTGCAGAATCCAGGGGCAGGGAAAAATGATTGACATCACTATAGCTACAAAGAAAATGGGAGTGTTCAAACTACACTGACAGGATACAATCAAGAAAGGAATCATAGCTAGAGGGTAGGGTGTAAAAGAAGGGGCTGCTTACAATAGAAACTAAAGGACAGTTCCTGCTCAGGTATGGATCTTCTTGGGAAAGGTTCTAATACAATAGGGGAGACTAAAACAAAGAGGGTCCTTAGCATATGCTTATCTCACCCAACCAGGACTGTCATTTCCCTGAGGGTCTCCCACTCAGTCTGAAACTGCTAACTTGGGATTCCCTTCAGGGTAGATTCCCATGGGAACAGGGAACAAGTACAAGCTTTGGGGTCTCCAATCTACAAGCCAGTTCTGAAACTTGGGGTTCATCAGATCCCACAAGTTTGGGATTCCTAAATTCCATGTTGACAGTATAAAGGAAAAGGTAGTTCTTGTCTTCAGAGAGCTTGCTTTCTACTGGGGAGAACAATATTAAGTATATATATATATATATATATATATATATATATATATATATATATATACATATATATGTATACACAATATTATATAGTTTAAATTTGTAAACATTTTATGGGGGTATGAGATGAAAGCATTTGCAGCTGGGGGATAAAAGGGCATTATATAGAAAATAGCACCAACTAAACTTTGAAGAAAACTACTTTTGTTCAAGATGGAGTGGAAGCCCTCAGGGGCTGTATCATTTCTGGGCACAAGGGATCAGTGACCCTGAATCATTTATTAGAATCCCAAGGAATAAGGGAATATTTCTAGATAAAGACCAGAAATCAAAAAAAAGAACCTGTAAATATACTTTCCCCCAGATCATACCCAACTTGGAAGCACCAAGAACTCTTAAGTTGCTAGAATTAGATCTGAAAACAGTACTGTTAAAATTTTTGAATATTGATACAATGAACCTTCCCCCTCATCCACACTAGGAACAGAATCTAATAGTAATATAAAGTTCCAAATCAAGAAATATTGTGGAAAAAATGAGCAAACAACAATAACAATAATCTGACCATAGAAATTTACTAGAGGGAGAGGGAAGATCAAGACACAGACTCAGAGAGACAATGAATTCAAAATAGCTACAAACAGACTAAAAATATGAATTAGACATAAGCCCCAAAAGAATTCTTGGAAGAGTTAGAATTTTTTTAATCAAATAAAAGTAGTAGAAGAGTGGAAATAGGTGAAGAGATGAAAAAAGGAAGAATGATGAAAAGATAACAGACAAAAAAATAAAGAAAATAACACCTTGAAAAGCATGATTGACCAAATGGAAAGAAGTACAAAATTTCATATGTGAAATAACTTCTTAAGAAGCAGAAATGTCCAAATTAAAAAAGAAAAAGGAGAAGTTCACTGCTTAAAAATTTGAATTGGGGGTCAGCTGGGGTAGCTCAATGGATTGGGAGTCAGGTCTAGAGATGGGAGGTCCCAGGTTCAAAGCTGGTGTCAGACACTTCCCAGCTGTATGACTCTGGGCAAGTCACTTAATCCCCATTGCCTAGCCCTTACCACTCTTCTGCCTTGGAACCAATACACAGTATTGATTCTAAGATACAAGGTAAGGTTTTTTTTTTTTTAATTTGAATCAGGAAAATGGAAGCTAATGATTCCATGAAACCTCAAAATACAATAAAACAAAGTGAAAGGACTGAACAAAAAAAGAAAATGTGAAATATCTCATGAGAACAAAATAGCTGACATGGAAAATAGATCAGAAGAGATAATTTAAGAATTATTGGATTACCTGAAAATCATGATGGAAGTCATAGGGTAAGCACCATATTTCAAGAAAATTATCAAGAAAAATTGCTACAATATCATAGAAGTAGAGTATAAAATTGAAAATAAAAAAATAATCACTGATCATCACCTGAACACCACCAGTCATCCTGACTTTTATTTTGCCCTTGGACTTCTATGACTAGAAGAAAAAGTGATGACTGTGAAACTCTGCTTCCGTTAAATGCAATTCACACACAAGTCAAGATATTGTCCCATGATGCCAATGGTCCTCTTCATAAATATCTATCTATCTATCTATCTAAATATATAATTTATTGGCAATAGAAATCTATTTTACCCAACAGGGGAAAAATGATTTAAAAAAGATGTACTTCAATCTTTACTTAAAGTTAACTAAAGTAAAGATTGAAGTACATCTTTTAAAACCATTTTTAAAATTTTTCTTTTGCAATGTTAATATTAAAGTTAGTATGAATTTTAGATTTACTCCACCCTGCTTAGTCTAACAAAAAAGAGGAATGTCTACACTCCTACTTAAGGATGAAGCATTGAGGAGGATGGCCTATGACAGACATGTGCTAGCAAAGGACACATCAGAAACAACTGATAGAACCCTGGGCTGTCCTATGTCAAGCGTAAGCTACCATTGGTACATGTGAGATTCAGGAAAGTGATTTAAAAACATTCTATATACTTCACATCACTTCTCTCCGGCCTCTTTTCACGGATAGGTGACTCTGGTGGCAGCATTCTGACTGTCTTGGCATCTTGGCGTGGAAGCAGCTATTGTCCAGGTTTGGCAGTGAATTTCCTTGATACAATACTGGAAGAAGCTTAGTAGCCTAGTTCAGGTGAGGCATCTTCACTGAGCTCTCTCGGAGTTTAGGCTGATTCTTTTCTCCTTTACCTTCCAAACACTATCCTCTTAGGAAAGCCTCTGATCTTCTGAGGAGACCTTGTGATGGAGGTCTTTGAACTCCCCCTGGCACAGCCCAGGAGGGAGAAATTCTATGCCCTTTCCCTTTCTCTTCTCCTTAATTCTTTCCCTCTATATTAATAAAGTCACCATAAAATTTCCAAACTTATTTGAGTATTTTATTTGGGATATTCCGTGGCAACCAAATTAATTTAGATTATGTCACAACCCTAAAATTACCCTTACAGTCAGTTTGACAAGAACTAAAAAAAAGTACTTCAAATATCCATGGTTGTGAGTTTCCTACTGACACAAATGTATCTTACACACATTTCAGTACTATCTTATTCTTCTAGCCCTTCCCATATATGATATATATATATAATATATAATAGTATATACATATATATTTGTGGAATAGTATATTCAGGACTATAACTTCATTCATTCATTGATTTAGAGCTGGGAGCAAGCACAAATGCTCTCTAAATCCAATACTCTTCTTTTAAAGATGAAACAATAAGAGCTCAGAATAGCTAAGTAATTTATTAAATATCACACAAATATTTTAATTAAATATTTTAAATATTTTAAAATGTTTTTCTTATTACATGTAAAATATTTTTTTACATTCATTTTTTGAGTTCCAAATGATTTCCCTTCTTTGGCCCTCCCTACCTCCCTATGGGTCTGTTGTCTCCCCCTCTACCTAAGACACTAACCAATCTGATATTGATTTGATATGTGCAATAATGTAAAACATTTTCTAATAACAGTCATTTTGCTGAAGAAATCTCAAAAACTAGAAAAAAGAATATGAAATTTTATTTTTCAGTCTACATTCAGACTGCAGGTTTTGTTTTTGTTTTTATTTTTCTCAGAAAGCAGATGACATTTTACATTATGAGTATCTGAGATTGTTTTGGATCACTGCATTGCTGAGAATAACTCATAAGATCATTCACAGTTATTCATCAAGAAATATTACAGTCACTGTGTATAATGTTCTTCTAGTTCTGCTCACTTCATTTTGCATCTGTTAATGTAAGAGTTTCCAGATTTTTTTCTGAAATCACCTGGCTTGTCATTCTTATATCACAATAATACTCCACCATCATCATGAACCACAACTTGTTCAGCCATTCCCCAATTGATGGACACAGATCTAGGAATGGTATTAATGGATCAAAGGGTATATATAGTTTTTAAGTCCTCCAAGCATACTTCCAAATTCTCCACAATGATTGCATCAGATTGCAACTCCAACAACAGTTGGATTTATTTATTATTATATATATATTAATGTCTCAATATTCCTGTATCCCCTCCAACATTTGTCATATTTTATGTTATATTAGCCAATCTGACAGATATGATATGGGATTTCAGAGTTATTTTAAATTTCATTTCTCTAATTGTTTGATTTACAGAATTTTTTTATGACTATAGATGGTTTTGATTTCTTCATCTGAAAACTGTCTCTTCATATCCTTTGACTATCAATTGGAGAATGATTTTTGTTTTTTATATATTTGACTTGATTTTGTTTGTACAAAATTTCTTAAGTTTAATATAATCAAAATCATCCATTTTATGTTTTATAATGTTCTCTATCTATTGTTTTGTCCTAAATTTTTCCTTCAGCCATAGATCTGATAGGTAGTCTATTCTATCATCCTCTAATTTGTTTAGGGTAGCATGCTTTTTGTTTTGATTATATACCCATATTGACCTTATCTATTATAAATTGGGAGTTGTTGGTCTATTCCTAGTCTCTGCCATACTGTTTTTTTAATTTTCCCAAGTTTTCATGAATTCTTATCCCAAGCTTTTGGATCTTTTGATTTATCAAACATTAATGATCATTCGTTACTAAGTTTTGTGTCCTGTATCTATTCTACTGATTTATCAATCTTTTATTTAGCCAGTACCAGACTATTTTGATGATTACTGTTTTTAATACAGTTTTACATCTGGTATTCCTAGGTCACTTTCTTCACATATTTTTCATCACACAATTATTCTTGATCAGAAATGAGATTTGATACCAGGTGTTCTGATTTCAAATTTTATACAAATTACCCCATTATATATTTTTGAGGTAATGTTAATGCCAACTTTTCCTATTATATTAATTTAATGAATATCTTTGTTAACATCCAGTTAAATCCAATCAATTGAATTATATTATTGTTATATTGTTATATATTATATATTATATGTTATATATACATATATATTTATTTTTTTATGCTTTCCTACTGATGTTCAGTGTGTAATCCACCAGGTAGGGGTTCATGGTTTTAAATAGGAGTGATCAGTTATAGGGCTTTCTTAAATTTGAGAGTGGTAGTTGCCTCTCTTGTGACTCAAACCAAAAGTAATCATCTATCTTGGAGGAACCACAGTGGAAAGAGTATGAGATATGAAGCCAGGAAGACTCAAGTTCAAATTTTGATTCAGCAATTTACTATCTGGGCAAGTCACTAGACCTCTATTTGTCTAAGTTTTCTCCTCATCTTCTAACATGAGAATAAAGATAGCATTGATCTCTTAGGAATCTTGTGAGGATAAAAATGAGATACATGTATGTCCCTTTGCCAACTTTCAAGCACTATTTAAATAAATGACACATTATTATTAGCTTCTACATACAAATGTTGTAATATAAAACATTCCTAACCAATAAATATAACTTCATGAGAGATATCAGTAGGAGGTAGGGAAACCAGGAACTGAAATTTAACAACTAAATTCAAATCAAATTGTAAGTGCCTACTATGCTCCCAACCAGTCAAACTATAATTCTCATATTTTTGTACAGCAAGTACTTGATTTTTGTCCAAATGATTTCCCCTATCCCATCTTTTCCCAATTGATATTGGTATAGAAAGTAAGGGGCAATAATGACACACTTTGATATCCCTTTATGTAGTGTGCACAATTTTTTCCCTCATTGAATTGTAGGGGATCACATCATTGGCTGAGTGGTGATTTTCCATGTTTCTGATGGTCCCATAAGAGTTATTTGGTGACATTAGGCCAGAGTCAGAAGTCAAAGAGAGAACCCAGCCTCTGAAAGGTAATTGTTTTTTTGAAGCTACTTCTTAACTCCTAAGAGGATATTTCCCAATGCTCGAGTCTATCTAAAGAGTATGTGCCTCCTCCCTGTAGTGGAAATGCTTTCTTTTTCTGGCTAAAGAGCAAAATTTCATGCTGCCATGACTGATGTAGGGAAAGTGAGATAGAATTGAGAAAAATATCCAGACCAATTCTCTCTCCAAAAGTCTATTGGTTAATTGTTAGTTTTTTATTGTTACAGAACAGTTATAGAAGAGAGGGAATTCATTGTTTAAAAAGTGTTCCACACCTCTCTCTCCCTCCATACATTCATAAAGTTTAAAATCATGTAAGTTTTTTAGCCATTTGAATCTGCAAAAAAGCATTAGTAGTAGTGGTGAAGTTAATGGCAACAATTAAAAATTGAATGGGAATGTAATGCACTTCACTTGTAGCAGCACTGCAATGATCCAGGACAACTCTGAGGGACTTATAAGAAAGGATGCTACCCAATCCAGAGAAAGAACTGTGGGAGCAGAAATATAGAAGAAAAACAACTTCTCGATCACATGGGTCTATGGGGATATGATTGGGAATTTTGACTTTAAATGATCACTCCATTTCAAATATTAATAATATAGAAATAGGTTTTGACAATGATACATGTAAAACCCAGTGGAAATGCTCATCTTCTCCAGGAGTGGGGAAGGAAGAAGGGAGAGAGAGAACACAAATCATGCAAACATGGAAAAATATTCTAAATTAATTAATTAAATAAAAAATGAAAAATTTAAAAATTTAAAAATTTAAAAAAATAAATAAAAAAATAAAAAAATAAAAAACTTGAGTGGGATGACAGGGTTTTAATCAATTATTGAAATGGTGAATATTTTTAATGATTAAAAAAATGCAAGAAAACTGATGAGCTCAATTGCTGCATTTTCTTTACTTTGTCATGCCCTAAATAACTCTTTTTGGCCACCATTGATTTACTTGATTGGTAGAAATTGCATCTATCTCTATGATCCTCAAGTCAATTTGTATGCAATTCTTACATAGATATTTATTGAATCATTATTGTTATTCATGTAACTAAAAACAACAGCTAGAAACAAAGTGTGCAATGCTAATTAAGATATATGTTAGCAGCAAATAGTAAGATAACCAGAATGGAGTAAACTTTTTTCAAATTTAGTATGTTCATTGCTCAATTATAAAGCTGATTGGATGGTAGCAGTAAACAGTTTCAATGATCATCTTGTTAGTTTGTATTTTAACTGATTAAAAAAACCTCTTAATTCACTTTTGAAAGCTGGTATGATCTAGATTTTTAACACTTTTAAATTAATAAAATTTGGGAATAAGTTAAGCCTTTACTTTCACACTTATAGATGAGAGAATTGAACTATGTATCCTGCAAGATTTCTTCTAGCTCTATGAAGTCATGTGATTTTATCATTCTGATAAATGAAGATCAAATCGACAAATCAACTCTATTTAATGACTGTCTTACTGCTGTTTATCTGCTTGTCTCTATGTCTCTCTGTTGTTTAGTCATTTCAGTTGTGTCTGATTCTTTGTGACCCCACTTGGGGGTTTCTTTGCACAGATATTGGAGAGGTTTGTGATTTTCTTCTCCAGCTCGTTTTACAGAGAAGGAATGGAGGCAAACAGGGCTAAGTAACTTTCCCAGAGTCACACAGCTAGTAAGTTTTTGAGGCCAGATTGGAACTCATAAAAATGGGTCTTCCTCTTTCCAAGTCCAGTGCTTTATCTATTGTTTCACCTAGCTGCCCTATCCCTATCTCTGTTTCTTTCTCTTTCTTGCTATATTTATTATAATTAGATCTATCTATAGAGAGACAGATACAAACATATATTTGTATATATATAATATATAGCTATGTGCCTATATTTATATGTATTACATAAATATGTATATGCTCAACATACTTTATTTAGCAAATGTAGGTTTATTATTTACAAAGAAAAATAGCTAGAATTTTTATTATTTAAAGAGATACAAAGTGATTAATATGTTGTCATTTAATCTTCCCAACAATCCTTGGAAGTAAGTGTGATTATTTTTCTTTTATCCTTTAGGAAGCTAAGGCAGACAGAATTTAAGTGACCTATCCAAGAACACAAAGTTAGTTTCTGAGGATGAATTTGAACTCATGCTTTCCTAGTTGAAGGTTCAGTAATCTAAAAACTGTGCCATTTAGGAAAATGATAGGCAAGACTATCTTTGGGAAATTACCAAATCTTTTTTAATGACTCCAAGGCTCTCCATGGAACAGCAACCCATCTTTTTGAAATAGCAAATCTTTTCCCCATCATGTTATATGGTTATGAGTCATTTAATTTTACCATCTATATAGAATGAAAACTATTTTATCTAATTAATAGTGATGAGACATTTGATGGACACGAGTAGGAAGACATTTATTACAACTGAGGAATTTGACAGGAGAGGTGGTACAGGGCAAATTCTAAGGTGTAAAGGAAAAAAATATGAGCTGGTCATATAATATGAGTACTAACTATATGGATGACCAATACACTAATAGGTCCCATTATGATACATGTAATATGCAGAGGATATAAGGTAAACTCCCAGCACATGGAGTGGATCCCTTTCTAGGAAGCTAGTGGGAATTATGCTAATGTTTATAGGCATATTTTATTTATAGGAAAATGCCTATATTTCTAGGCATATATTTTATAGGAAAATGCCTAGGTAACTCAATGGAAAGAGAGCCAGGTCTGGAGATGGGATGTTCTGAGTTCACATTTGATCTCAGAAATTTCCTAGCAATTTGACTGTGGGAAAGTCACAGAACTTCAATTGGTTAGTCCTTAATCACTCTTATGTCATGGAATTAATACTATTGCTTCTAAGAAAGAAAGTAAAGTAAAAAAAATAATAAAATAAGTTAATGGGAGAACAAGAGTCACTTGGGATGGGAATACATGATCACCATGTGTACAATCTTCCCAGAGGGATTACCCAGATTGATGTAATCATAGATCCACTGCAGGATCTATTGGAAGAATTTTGAGGAATTTACAAACTTTTAAAGTTCAAACTCTATTGCTACGATTTGGTTAATTGATTGATGAGGGATTATTAAATGATTACTATGTTCAAAACATTACACTAGGTTCTTGATCTACAAAGACATAAATTAAACGGGTCCTGCCCTCAAGTAGCTTCTATTTTTTTTTTTTTAATTTTTAGTACTACCAAACCCAAGAGTCCTCTCATCTCAGGGGAAGGATATTGAATGTGAGTGGTTTGGGCAGGGAGGCAGGAGAACATGAGACAGATAATGATATCTGTAAAGCACTTAGCATAGTACTTGACTCATACTAGATGTTTATTTTTTTTAACATGATACACAATACAAGTAGTTACTCATTAGCCATGTTTTATGTGTTCTACTACTTCCAGATTACTCAGAAAGAAAATTATTCTAGTGCCTTAATGGTTATATCAGTGTAAATACAACTCTGGCAAGTTCTATCTAGCTACAAAGGCTATCCTAATTGATGAGCAGATCACATAGTACACTACTTGGTCCCAGGTATGTTTCACATTCCACCCCAGCCATTTTCTTGTAAAAATGCTGCCATAACATGTATTAAACAATCAAGCTCCCCCCTAACCACGTAACCTACTAGTAATATTGGAAAGAACATGTTAATCTACTCTCCTATAATTCTAGTCACTATCTCTGTGGCTTCCTAAACCAAATATCTTATAAAACCTCATTCATTCATTCATTCATTCATTCATTCATTCATTCATTTCTCTCTTTATTCATTCATTTATCTATCTATTTGTTTGTTATTTACTAATTTGTTAATTTAAATAAAACATTACCATCTGTCTTAGAATCGAGAGTATTCCAAGACAGAAGAGCAATAAGGATGAGGTAATGGTTGTCAAGCAACTTTCCCAGAGTCACACAGATACAACATGTCTTAGGTCAGATTTGAACGCCAGTTCTCTATCCACTGGGCTACCAACATGCCTCCACACACCGTTTCTTGACCACCACTCACCTGTACAACAGTGGCATCTATAAGTATATAAGCTTATAAGCTTCTTGATGATAAGCACTTTCATACTTTTGTATTTTCTCTAGCACATAGTAGTCACATTTTTAATTCATTTTTCTTTTATAGAATAATAGATTTAAAGCTGTAAATGGATCTTGGAAGTAACATAATTTAGACCCCTCATTTTTATAGAAGGTAAAGCTCTGAATTCAGAGATTTTAAATCATTTTAATGGCTATGCAGCTAGTAATTGTCAGAGGTAAGAGTCAAATTCAAATCTTCCTTAATCCAAAAATAATACTCCATTGGCTTTGCTATACTACTTCTCATTAATTTATTCATTGATGTATTTACTGTCATGCATGGAGGTACAGGGGCCATAATGGACAAATCTTATAATACATCAGAGGCTCCTTGATGGCACAGGTTGTCTTTTGTCTTTTTCTGTAACTTGAGCATTTAGCATAGTGCTTGGCACATTGCTGGTTGATTGATCTAGGGGACAATATAGCTTAATTCAGAGAGGATCTTCATTAGATTTGGCATAGACTATTGAATTTGCCAGCTAAAGGAAATCTCAAAGACTATCAGAAGAAGTGGTGGGTTAACCAAAACTTGAAGAAATCCCAGATCTTTAAAGGCTATGATTTTTGCATCACTTTTCTTATATCCCTAATTAGGATCCAACCCATATCCCTACTTTTGTGAATACTATTTTTATTATTCTGGAACATGCTGATAACTATTTCTAAATTCTACTGAATATTGTTTGGGAAATGTGAAAGATTATAAATCTTAGAATTCTTCACTGACATAATTTGTCAAAGAGCAGAAATTTCAGATAGAGAATACTCAAACATTTTATTATTCCTAAGGATGATATCCTAATGAAGATTTTAGTATTCAAGAGTTCTTTAAACATTTCATGAGCATTGGTAATGTGTTCTAACTCAAATGCAAACTCCTAGAGAAAAGTATAGTAGGAAATATAGGTAAACACACATGTTTCACACACATACTTCATATAACCATATTTCACACCCACAAACACAATTTTTATCTGGAAATTATTAGCTGAAAGACTTTGGAGTGAATAATTGAAACTTAAAAGTTCCAGGTTTCTAAGGCAGAGAACCATGTCTTCCAGCTTTCCCATGTCTTTCCCATCCCTCCCAGTACCTAGAAGAATGTTGTGTTCCTGGGATAGAGACAGGGCAAACTATTTCACTGGTTCAGAGAACTCCTAGAGCATGAATCTCATTTACATATATAGTTTCAACTCTTTTCTTCAACTTAGTCTTAGAGAGTTGCCTAGGGTACTAGAAGGTCGAGTTATTGAGTTGCACATTCAATATATGTCAAAAGAAAGATGTGGCACCATTTCTTCCTGGCTTTAAGGCCAGCTCTCTCTATTCATTACATCTCATTCTTTCTTTAATAAATATTAAATAAGTACTTGAGAATCAGATAATGTAAGAATTCATGGACAACTTAGAGATCATATATTCCAAATCCTTAATTTTATAGAATAAAAGTAATTAATGAAAGATTGATTCATTTATTCAATATTTGGGAGTAAGAGTTATAAAGGAGGTTTACAAATTAAAGTGGTTCCCAAAGAACTCAAACTGGTTCATAGGATTTTCATCCAATTCCTTTCATACATTGGATTACTGAAATAATGAATCCATTCCAGTGGACATTGGTTTACTTGATTCATTTGAATTGAAGAGAATTGGTGTGAAGTTCCATTACTGCCAGAAATACTTTTGCTGAAGCTTCTCTTGATTTTACCACTTAGGACTAGATTTGAATTTCAATGATGCTGACTAGAATAAATACTCTAGGTTTACCTCATTTAAGACTTGAAAGTCAGTAAAAATTGAAACAAAAAGAATTATAGAAAAGAGCCAAATTCAGATCAAAGTCATCTATGCTTTTTCCCTGGATGCCAAGCTTGAGAGGGCACCAATGGCACCAGCACTCCAATGAAAATAACTGATACTAGGAGCTAGTTAGTGGGAATAATTAGTTGAGAATCTTCTACTGCCATCACTATTATTAATACTTACTAATAGTACTACTACTACCACTGCTGCTGTTTCTACTGCAGTTGCTGCTACCAGCAGCTAGCATTTGTATAGACTTTTAATAATTGCAAAGCATTTTATGTGTTTTCTCATTTGATCTTCAAAATAATCCTTGGAGGTAGTTTCTATTATAGTCTCCATTTTTCAAAAGAGGAAACTGAGGCTGGCAGTTTATGTGACTTGTTCACAGTCACATAGCTACTGAGTGACTGAAGCAAGATTCAAATCAAGGTCATTTCGACTCCAAGTACAGTATTCTCCTGGTCTAGGTATCTCACAGGTATTCAAGGTTTTCTGCCTCTTCGCTGGGGGTCACTGTCCTATAATTTCTGACCTTATTTGGAAATGAAGTCCAGAGGCTCTCTCCAAGTTTTCTTACCATTAATATCATCCTCCACTCACATAAATTTGTCCATAAAAATTGATTTGAGTGTTGTCCTGTTTGTGAGTGTTTTTTTTCTGGGCATCAAGATGGGCAGTTATGGAGCAGAGTCTATAAAAAGAATGGAAATTTTGCATAGTGTTTCCTGGTCAGGGCTTAGGAAGCCTAATGACAGATTCTATGAGGGGGGCAAAGCCAAGAAGGCTACCCTTGCATAGGAGTATGAAAATTGTAACAAATGCAAAAGCTCAGCTAAATTTTTTTATAAAGTCTTTATCGTAGCACTATTAGAGAATTCACTGAAAGAGAATAAATGGGCACCCAGGAAATTTTGTCACATAATTGAAATCTTTTTGATCTACAGAAGATCATAATGAGGCCATCTATCAAATCAGTAGGGCCACTGCATCTCTTTGCATTAATTTGAGTTCCATTGTAAATTAATTTAACACTCATTTTTATAAATTTAAATCTCTGTACTTTTCAGAGTACTGAGTGTTACTTGCCGAAAAGAACAGTCCCTTCCCATACCAATAATGTCCCTAATCAGTCTGTTAATGTGGGTTCCCCAGATTTCCAGTCTCAGTCAATTATCTCGAGAGAACGGGGTGCACTGCCTCACTTAAGACTGAATAATATTATTGGGGCAGATCATTTAAAGTTAAAGTTTCTTAAGTTAGCTGCTTCACTAAGAGGTAAGCCAGTAACATATTTTTAATTTAGCACTCCTTTTTGGAGAACTGCCATCCCTTGGAAAGGATGCCTCCATCACTACCCTTACAAGGGAAGTAGGAAAGCAGGATTGGGGAAGTAGAATAATATGGAAATGAGAGATTGGAGGGTGATTTTTTTCAAAATCTAAGCATTTTAATCTGGCACCTGACCAATACTGAATCTGGATCCAAGAGGAGATTGAGAGATTTCAGTAGGCAAGTTAAAACTAATGACAGGTAGTAAGCAAAAGGGAATGGGAGGAAAATTCTCTTCTCCTACCCCTCCACCAAAATGGTATTTTTTCAGGAAGACATAGGGACTTAAGATAACTCGACAAATCAACAACTTTTTGTATATACAGTAGATTTTTTTGTTACCTCTAAACTCAGTATCATAGATTTATGTGTGGAAGACTCCGTGGGGAGTCTCAGATATAAGGTGATACATTTAGAGCTGAAAGTCACCTTAGAGACATTTTATCCAGCCACCTCATTTATAGATGAGGAAACTGTGGCCCAAGGAAGTGAAATGATCTAGGTCATCCAAGGCTTCAGTAGGCTCTCCAGAAGACTGCAAGGTCTTTGAAGACAAAGTTAGTGTTCTTATATTTTCATACCGCCTCCAGTAGCTGACATCCTTCATGTACTAGGTATTTAAAAAAAATATTTATCAATCTAAACTGAATTGTGGTTAGCTCCAGAAGGGTGACCTAAAAAGAGTTGGGTGAAGAGGACAGCACTGGGTTTGGAGTCAAAAGGTGTAGGTTTAAATCTGGCCTCTCCTTTGATAATTATGTACCCATGGACAAATCACTTCTATTGGCCTCAGTTTGCTTATCTGTAAAATGAGGGAGTTAAAGTAAATAGTTTTTGACATCTTTTCAAACTCTAGATGTAGGATTCAATTTGCAAGTCTATTATTCCTGGATTTCTTTTCCTGAGGTCCACCTGTCCTTCCCTCCTCACTTCAATCTATGGCCAAGATGGCTAGATTGACCCATTATGGCTTTCAGTAAAGCATATTCATCAGTTCTCTACCTTCACTGACACATACCCACATACATGCTCTCCAAAGTGGGCCATTCCAATACTCAGAAGGAAGGAAAGGAGAGAACTTCACAGGAGTCTGGAAAATAAAATTATAGAGGAATTCATATCCAGTAATTGTAGGATAGTTATTACAATTATTCTTTTTTAACCAGATCTATAATTTAATCAGTAAGGAACTCCATCTACTAATACAGATCTGCAACTATTCTATAATTTATAGCTGTAAAGACTTGTCTGGACACCAAAGAGTTAAGTGACTTACACAGGATCACACAGCCAGCATATGTAAGAGGTAAGACTAGAATATAGTTCTTTCTCATTACAAAGCCATCTTTGATTGTAGAGAAGTTAATATGTAGTCAATGGAAAATGTGACAGAAAAGTCCAGAAGAGAACCAACTTGCAAAAAATGCATTGCTTCCAGTGTTGAGAGGACCCCTTCATGATCAGTATCTGAGGGTTAAATTAGCAATAAATGAAAATCATATAAATGCAAATAAAATTTAAAAGAGGGGATAGGGAAAGTCATACCACTGATCTACCAAGTCATGCTTATTCCTTGGTTCTTATCTTGTGGTTTCAGAGAAGAAAAAGAGCCAACAACCAGAATTAGGACAACATTAGCACAACTAGAGAAGTGAAAGAATTGGCAGTAAGAACCATGTTTGCACTAGTGACATAATGGTCAAAGCTGACAGGAGGGCTATTTTAGAAAAAAAAAAAAGAACTGTATCAATATATGAAAAATTTGGAGAAAAAAAATTGAGGCAAATCTTCCCTGAAGAATTTCAAGGAATACATATTAAGACAAATTCTGCAAGGCATTGCTGAACTAACAATGGGGCAACTCCAACAACAATCATAGAATGAGATGAAAATATCAAAAGAAATAGGAACAAAAGAAACGCATAATTAGTAAAAGATAAATCTCAAATATTTTTTCAAAGAATTTCAAAGAATTCAGAGATTGAGCATGTCCTTGAGTTTACACAGTGACCAAATGGAAATTTAAAATGTTCAGATTCCAAAAATATATTATGAAAAGATGATTATGTGGAAATCAGAGAAATATGGGAAAATTTGTATTACCTGATACACATGAAAGTGAACCAAACAAATAATAACTGTAATTGTGTAAATAAAAAAAATTACTAAAAGGAATCCAAATATTGAGCAATTGAAAATCCATTCGTTTTATGAGAAAAAATAAATAATAAAAACTCCTTCATGGAAAATAGGAAGAAAACTACTAGACTAAAATGTTAATTATTTTGTTAAGTATAGTTGTAATAATGGGGAGTAGGAAAAAAAGAACTATTGGGTTGAAATGGGAAGTTGAGAGCTCTATAGTGCATGAAGCAGGAAAGGCAGTTGGGAACTGAACAAGGACTTCTGGGAAATTCTCCTGAGGTGCAGGGTCTTGAAGGCTGAGACACAGAAGGGAGTGGAAGGAGGAGTTGTTTCTCTGGGTGATTTTCAAAATACCTGTGGAGATTTCTGTCACAGAAATCTTGACATTGCAGGTTCCTGTTTAAAATATCACTGGTTCCTGTCAAGAAAACTTAATTTCTCTGAAGACTTTCATTCCATGAACTATTGAGATACTGGACTCAAATCAGTGAGCAGTGCTCTCCCCTTTTTCTATCTCTCCCCTGGTTAACAGAAAACCTTGTACTTCAGTAATAATTTTATTTAGAAAGAGACTCAGGGTGACCCACAACCCCTTTTAACCTCTACCCTTTGCCCACATCAACAATGAATTCAAATAACCAGTCAGATAGAGAATTCAATCTCCTTTATTTACATCTATAGAGTAAGCCCATTGGCAGACTCCATCTTGTTTTCAGTTTTCAAGAAGACACAAGGGGCAGGTTTGTGAGTGCTCCAAAGCAGTGCATATCTGGATTGAGGTCCCATATACCTCTTCTTATAGAGAAGAGTTCTCCGCAGCCCAGTACAGCCATCAAGGGGCAAGCCTTCACCAATGGGAGATCTCCATTTTGTCTCTCTCAAGTAATTCAGGGACTCCGGGAGGGATTAGTGAGGGAAGCCATTTTCATCAACCCTTTCTTTACTGCCTTCAACCCTTATTTCTCTATCTAAGTAGTGTGAGTCCACTAAAATTACAGTCATAATATTTGATGTACTTATTAATTTTGTTATTTATTTTTACACAGGAAGGTTCAATTTAAAGTGGCAAGAGTATCTTCCCCAAATGTGCATAATGTAAAAACAAAATGTATTTACACACACATGTAGTACAAATGTATGTATACATTGCTATATATAAATATATATTATACCCACATATGAATGTGTAATTTCTACACATAAGATATATGTATATATGAATGTGTATAGGATAAATTGATTTAGACATTTAGGTAGTATACTTAATGATGCATTGGACTTGAAGTTAAGAAGACCTGAATTTAAATTCCACCTCAGAGAAGAGAATGAAAGCGCCCCTTCCCACAGGGATCTCCAAATAACTGAAATGTATATCTCATGTTAAGATTTGCAAAATACCATATATGCATCATCCCAATTCATTTCCACAAAAATGTATATAGCATACATACTAGATATGAATAGTTACCTAGAGGTATGGCTAGATACTAGTGGTATTATTATAATCAAGTTTTTATTCTATCAAATTTATGAATTTACTGGTATAGGGAATTATAGAGTATGATGGAATCAGGTCATATTAACTCAATAATGAACTGTTTGATTTATTATTTTGTAGATCATTGAAACTAATGAAAATAATGGGAAACAACCAGATTTGGCAACTGCTTGCATATATAGTTTGAGGGCAAGTGAAGAAACAAGGATGATATCTATATTGTGAACCTAGATGAATAGGAAGATGATAATGTCCTTGAGAGTAAGAGAAAATATGATAAGAAGGGAGTTTTGGGGCAAAGAGAAATAATGACCTTTTTTCTGGACATGCTGAGTTTGAGATGTCTACAGTTCTAGACATGAAGGAGACAGCTAAATTTGTGAGACTCAAAGTCATGAGAGAAATTAGGACTTGATAAATAAAGATTCTAATTATATTCATAAGAATTATTAGGATTACCAAGTGAGATAGTATAGAGCAGTGGTTCTTCCATGATTTTAGGGTTCTATAAACTTGGAAAGAAAAAGATGTATCTTTATTTTAAAAAATCTTTCCTTGGTAATATTGTTTATTTTTACTTTATGAATCCTTAGGCATCATTAGACTGCCAAAAGAATCCCTGTCAAAAACAAAAGGCTAAGAACCCCTGATTTAGAAAGAAAAGAGAAGAGGAAGTAGGAAAGAACCTTAGGGGATACTTAGAGTCAGCAAATTTGATCTGTTATGATCTAGGAAAGGAGATTGGGAAGGATCAGGCAGAAAGGGAACAGGAGAACCAGGAGTCTCTCAGAAGCCTAGAGAGAAAAGAGTACCATGAGAAGATGGTTGCAAAACACTGCTAAAATCTCAAGGACTAACACACAGTTTACTTCAGTTTTACAGTTGAGGAATCTGATCCTATTGAATGGTTATATGAATTGTTAATAGTCACACAGTAAATAAGCAAATGAGTCAAAGATAGTATTTTAACCCAAGTCTCTTCTTATAACATTCTTTATTATGTTGTTCTTCAGCTCCTTAGTAAATGATGGCATCAGATTTGGAGTTATAAAACCCTGAATTCAAATCCTTACTTAATTACTATTTGACCATTGGGCAAATCACTTAATCTCTCTGTTCAATTTCCACATCTGTAAAATGAGGCTAATTACAGCACCTAACACCCAGGATTTTTGTGAGGATCAAATGAGTTAAAATGTGCAAAGTACTATGTAAACCATAACATATTCCATAAATGATAGTTATGATTATTATGTACTGTTTTTATCATTATTTATTATTCCATGTGGTCTTCTCTAGTCCTGACATCCAGGTTACTCAGAGAAAGATTTTTATTTATTCTGTATGTTATAAGGGTGGAGATTATGGTGGAGTGGAGGGGGAAAAGGCAGCCAAAAGTGATTCCAGTCTCTCAAACCATGTAACTATGTGAGTTTTCCAGTATGTAAAATGTGAGCTAGCCCCCTAGATCTCAATTGTTTCTCATAGTAAACATCAGTGTGGCTCTCAAGCTTGCCAAAATGATGTAGGTATAATGACTATATGTACTAGGAAAGAATGCAGAGTAATTTCCATTGATGACCAAACCTGTGATTGAAATTATTCCAACTTTGTATACCAATGACCCACCCTTGGTGAGTCACACTCAGGGGAGAAGTTGCAGATGTTGTAAAACAGATGTGATCATAGCCTCAATCACATGCACTTGAATAGTACTTTGGGCTTAAGCCCTCTGGTGGAAGAGTTTAAAAGTCCCATTAGAGGTCAAGCCAACCTCAGTTTAGGGACTCAGTGATCCATAGAGCAATTGTCTTTTTGTTTTGTTTTTTTTTTTGGAGGCAATGTGGTTCAGTGGAAGGAATGATGATCTTACAATTAGTAGACCTGGGTTCGAATCCATCTTACTATCTGTGATGTCAGGTATGTGCTTCTTTTGGAGTCTCACGTTTCTTGATTATTAAGTGAGGGTATTGTAACCTAAAGGTGTCTTTTTGTTTGGTTGCTTTTACTTCAGTATGCATATTATTAAGAGGAATTTCTTCTTTTTTTTCCTCAATGGGATTGGAACTGGAAATGAGAGAAGGAAAGAAGGAAGCAAGCAAGAAAGGAAGAAAGGAAGGAAGAGATAAAAATCTTTTCTTAAGCAATTGAGTCAGAAAGTACCTAAATTCAAGGTACTCATACTCCTATTAGAGTAAAGGATAGGGGGAATAAGACATATGAAAGAATTTGACTCCAGAGTGGATGAAAAGGCCAAGAAGTCTTCAAGGTAAAGGTGTGGGATGAGTAAAAAGTCCCAGTGATGCTTAGTGTTCATCAGTGCTTCAAATAATAGCACATGAGGATCTCTAGTGTTTAGTGACTGTGATACTAGAAAGACTGCAGTTAGTGATTCCTAAATCATGCAAAAAAGTAGAAGGAGGAATGCTATTCTCTTAGCTTAGCAGTTCTTGTATGGTTTTCTTCTGTCCCAGGGTGGTGGTGGGGAAGGAAACACAAATGGTTGAAGTAGACCCTTTCTAGTGGTTCCTTCTTTTCTGCTCACCTAGATGAGTTTGAAGCAGCTCTTCCAACAAAACATCCTCAATACCATGCCAGATCTATCATCATATTAGTAATAAGGTATAACTTTTGAAACAACTCCTCCACAATTCTACACATATGACAGACTGAAGAATATTAGTGCCTTATTGACTTTAAGCATTTTTTTTCAGTGACCTGGAATGACTGCAATGGCCCAAACTCTTATAGGAAAGACTAACCAAGACAGAAAATAAAGTCCTCCTGCAGTAATAGTGACATATAAGCATTTGCAAGTTTTATTTTTTTCACTTAATTAGTCAAACAACTTTGGGGCTCCATGGCTTTTCTCCAGGGCATGTACTTATCAATGACAGTCTTATTCTATAAATATCTTGCCTCTAAGTCATTATGTTGTTAAACTGCAGAGATAGTTGGCACTTGGCTTAGCTGAAACCACAGAGACAAAACAAAGTACCCTAATTTGGGATTTATCTCTTAGATTACCTAACCTAACATGGATGAGACATATCTCAGATAAGACAGTGGATTTTAAATTATATTTTCCATTTCTTTATTTATTCCTTAACACTGTTGATTTAGATATGGAAGGGAATTCAAAGATTATTTAATAGAATGCACTCACTTTACAGATGAGGAAATGGAGGAAGAGGATCTATAAATTGACTTGCTTAAAGTCTCAAATATACTACTAGTTGGTAGAAATCATATTCATAACCAAATGCTCTGATGCCAAATGTTAAATTCTTTCCCAATGACATTGCTCTCCAACTGACTGTTTTTAAATTATTTTATTTTTTATTAAATATTTTCCTATTAAATGAGGGAAAAAACAACCACTAAAAAAATAAGTTCTAAATCCTTTTACTCCCTCCAAGTAATCTTTCCTCCTTCAGAAGTCAAACAATGTCATTTTTCTTAAACACAGATCATTCAAAATGTATTTTCATATTAGCCATATTACAAAAAGAAGCAAGCAAAATAAAAAGATAAATATAGTGTTTAAAAAGTATGGTATAAAATGTATTTATTTTTCATCAGATCTTTCTCTGGAGGTGGATAGCATTCTTCAATTTAGGTCCTTTGGAATTGTCTTGCATTATAATCTTTATCAGAATAACTAACTCTATCACAGTTGTTCACACTTACAATTTTACTGATATTGTATACAATGTTCTTGAGGTTCTGCATAATGCACTTTGCATAAGTTCATATAAGTCTTTCCAGAGTTCCTTGAAACCATCATTCTCATCATTGCTTGTAGAACAATAGTATTTAATCACAATCATATGCCACTACTTGGTCAACAATTCCCCAACTAACTTTGATCCCCTTGGTTTCCAATTCTTTGCCACTGCAAAAAGAGTTGTAACAAATAGTTTTGTATGAGTAGATCTCTTTCCATTTCTTTAGTTTTTGGGGGCATATACCTAGTAGTGGTAATGCTGGATCAAAGGTAACAAATAATTTTATAGTCCTTTGAGGTTAGTTCCAAATTGTTCCCTAGAATGGTTGGATTGGGTCATATATCCTTCAACAATGCATTGGTGTCCCAAATTTTCCAAATCCCTTTCAGCATTTGTCATTTTTCTTTTCTGTCATGTTAGCTGATCTTAGATGTGAGATAGAATCTCAAATTTTCATTTCTGTGATCAGTAGTGATTTAGAATATTTTTACTAGACTTTTGATTGCTTCTTCTAATTTATCAATTGGTGAACCAATTGGTGCTATTTTTATAAATTTGGCTCAGTTCCCTATATATTTGAGAAATGAAGCCATTATCTTAGAAATGATGCAATTTTTAAATAGTTTCTTGTTTTCCTTCTAATTTTTTCAACAATAGAATTATTTGTGGAAATTTTTTTTTATTTCATTTAAGCAACATTATCCTTTTTGCTTCCCATAATAACTTCTATCTCTTATTTATTTAGAATCTCTTTCCTTATCCATAGGTCTGACATTAAACATTTCCATACTCCTCTAATATACTTAATATATCACTCTTTATATCTAAATCTTTTATCCATTTTGACCTTATCTTGACATATCATGTGAGATGATGCTGATTTCTTTGCTGGTCAATGTTGCTGATGTGTTAATTGTTACAACTAATTTTTAATTGATTCTCTAGATTTCTCAAAAATACTATCATATCATTTACAAAGAGTGATCATTTTATTTCTTCATTACCTATTTTTATTCTTTAAATTTCTTCTCTCATGTCTTTCTGTTATAGCTAGCATTTCTAATACAATATTGAATAATAGACATAATGATAGACAGCTTTGCTTCATTCTTGATCTTATTTAGAAGGCTTTAAGTTTATCTCCATTATGGATAATGCTTGCTCTTGGTTTTAGATAGATACTACTTATTTTTTAAAGGATCCATTGATTTCTATGGTTTCTAGTGTTTTTAATAGGAATGAGCATTGTACTTTGTCAAGGGATATTTTTTTTGTATCTATTTCTATATAATCTTATATATCTAATTATTTTTATTGTTATTGATATGGTGAATTGTGCTGATAATTTCCCAATATTGAGACAGCTCTACATTACTGTTATAAATCCTATGGTCATAGTGTATAATCTTTTTTTGCTATATTGCTCTAATTTCCTTGATAGTATTTTATTTAAAAATTTTGCATTCACATTTTTTAAAGAAATTGGCCTATAGCTTTTTCTTTCTATAAATATCTATTGTTCTAATTGGTTTAGGCATCAAAAACATATTTCTTTTACAAAAGAAATTTTCTAGGATTTCTTCTTTACCTCTTTTTTCAATTAATATATATAGTATTAGGATTAATTGTTCTTAAATGTTTAGAATTCACTCATAAATCTGTCCAGTTCTGGGGATTAGGGAGCTCATTGATGGCTTGCTTAATTTATTTTTCTAGGATTGGGTTGTTCAATATTGTATTTCCATATCTGTTCATCTGGGCAAATTATATTTGTGTAAATATTCACCTATTTCACTTACATTGTCAATTTTACTGACATAATGTAACGTAATAATTACTAATAATTGTTTTAATTTCATCTTCATTGGTAGTGCATTCCCCCTTTTTCTTTTTAATAATGATAGTTTGATTTTATTTCTTTTATTAAATCAAATAAACTAGTGGTTTAACTATTTTTTGTTTTTTTTTCTAAAACCAGCTTATAGTTTTATTTATTAGTTCAATTTTTAAAAATGCTTCCAATTATTTTAATCTCTCCTTTGTTTTTAAGATTTCCAATTTGTGTTTAATTTGAGATTTTTAATTTGCTCTTTTTCTATTATTTTTAGTTGCATGACCAATTCATTGATCTAATCTTTCTCTATTTTATTAATGTAAGCATTTAGAGACAAAATTTTCCTTAAGTATTGCTTTGGCTGCATCCCACAAATTTTGGAGTATTGTTTTATTGTTATTCTCTTTAATGAAATTATTGATAGTGATTTCTTCTTTGACCCATTTGTTCTTTAAGATTAGATTATTTTATTTCTAATTTGCTTTTAATCTATGCTTCCAAAGCTCTTTATTGAATGCAATTTTTATTGAATTATGCTCTGAAAAAGGTACATTTAATATTCCTGTCTTTCTATATTTAGTTGTGAAGTTTTTATACTATAATATGTGGTCAATTTTTTTGAAGGTCCCATGAAGAGGTTCTGCCTCAAGCTTCAGGCTTTTTTTGCACTGCTGTTTTCAGAGCTATACCTGGAGATTTTGAAGTTTTTGATGTTTCCATGGTGGTGTGTTCTGGGAAGAGGTGTGGTAACTGTTCTTTTGGTCTTGATTCTTGCCCTTTCCCAGGAAGAGCCCCTGATCCTTTGAGATTCCTATCAATATTGTTCCTCAGGGTCCTTGTGTTGAGAAATGCTATTGTCACTCAAGACTTCTACTCTTTCTTGACTAAAAGTGTTCCTCACTGCCCTTAAACTATAACTCACATGTGAATATATTGTGAGTTTCCAGACAGTATTTGATCCTCTATCCAGTGCAAGCACAGGGTTATCCTACAGTTTATTTCTGCTTAGCTACTGGGACCCCTGACTAGTTTGGGAGCACCCAAAAACTGCTACTGTTTTTGTCTCTACCACCTAATTCCACTCCTGATGTATGATCTATGTGAACTCCAGGCCAGCTTCATTCCTCTAGTCACAGATCTCTCTTTCTGGCCTCCTGTGTTTTCTTGTACTGGAAAAACACCTCACTTTAACCTTTTCTTGGCTCTGCCACTCCAGAATTAGATTGGAGCCCTTATTTTAAAGTTATTTAGAGGAAAAGGTTGAGAGAACTCCACTGCATATTTCTCTACTCTGCCATCTTGGTTCTGCCTCTAGAGCCACAGACTTTTTTCTTTTTTTGTAAAAACACTGTGAACAGCCCTAACATTGGATATAGCTCCATTCTGGGTTGTTGATTCATCTGGGCTACCGGAATGTCTTCCTTTATTGAATCCATAGCCAGTATTTCTGTTTTCTTTACTTAATCATGTTCTCTGCATGTCTCTTTGCATGAAACTCTGTGTGTATGTGTGTGTGTGTTTGTATGTGTGTATGGACTCTTGGTTGTATTCATTGTCCCATAACTCATTTATTAGCTCTGAAAATATGGCCAATGGTGATGGAGCAGGAGAGTTTTCCTCTTTCCCCTTATCTTTTGGTACAGAAGATGTCATTACCTATCAGAAAGTACTCTTGAAGTCTGAATTTTTAACTCTTATTTTCACATATAGGCTCGAGACGTGTGACTGATTCTTTTTGGCTAATTACAAGGTATTTTCTAGGAGTGTCAAGTTTAAAAAATTTTTTTTCATTCAATGATAAAGGTCTTTTAGTCCTCTCAAATTGAAGAATCATTTATTAAGATTTTTATGTTAGAATTATAGGAAAAATCCTTAGCCCCTTATTATATTTAATAATTGATGTCTAGTCCCCTTGCACTAATTGAAGTAAAATAGAATTTTCTCCTTTACATGCAAATTTTTTTTTCCAAAGAATGTAAACTTCTTGAGGTCAAGGATTTTTTATTTCCTTTGTATCCATTCTATTTACCTCAGTTTCTATTATGTGTGTGTCACAACACACATATATACATATGTATACATATGTTTTTAAAAATGCTTTTCAATTGATTGCTTGCTTTTTTGGTATACAATGCGTGGAAGCCAGGCTAGGTAATATATAAGAATCCATCTAGGTTAAAAAAAAAACACAACGATTCTGTGAAGGAGAAATGGTTTTACAAATTAAAGAGAGGACAAATGAAGTAGAAAAAAGGCACCTCTCTTCTTCTGTTGTATATAAAAAAGGCTCCTAAATGGTTAGATCTTTCCCTAAGGGTATTGCTTACCTAAGTCAGTCTCTATGCCCCCTGCTGCTCATGATATTAATGGTGTTACTAACTTATTTAGCAAAAGTGTGGGTTAATGTGCATTATTACATTATCCATCAGTTCAATGTTGCCCTTGGCAACTGGCACAAAGAGATCCTCTAGGCCATTGCTAATTTTACACCTGTCTGGGTTGGGGTCAGCTTGCTTCTTTCAGTGCTCCTGATCATTTTGGGGTCATGATGAATGAAGGCATTATAGGGGTCACCACCTTACTGCTGCCATCATGAGTTCCAGTTGGACTAGAGCAGTGGAATGGGGGCTCTTAAACAGATTCAAAACATCCAGTGTATCCACATTTCATATTTTTTTCTTTCTCTCTCTCTTTGTTTCTTTGTGTCTCTCTTTTTCTTTCTCTTTTATCCTTCTGTTTCCTACTGTAGAACAGTGGCAAAGCTAGCGTTTGTGGAAAGATTTTCTACTCATGGCAATGCATATTGTTTCCCTCTTCCCCTCTCAGTGTTATTCTTTGATGTTTTCCACTTTGTGGAAAATGATTTAAGGTAATGTTTGAAATGAGACAAAAAGATCAGACAAAACAAGACCAGGATGCTGATTTGATTAATCAATCTGTATTTAAAAAACCCTTTCCAAGTGCCAATCACGGTGTCAGATGTTGGGGATATACAAACAAACAGAAAAAAAATTCTGCAAAGATTTCATTTATTTGGAGGGGAGAAACACCATTTGTATGTGTTCATGTATGTATGTACGAAAAATATGCAAGATACAAGAAATATAAATAGAAGCTAGTTTTATGAATGGAGGCAATAGCAAGTGAGAGGGAGGATCAGGAAAAAAAAATCACATAGAAAGGTCAGAGGGTCTATGTTCAAATCCTGCTTTAGAAAGAACAATGACTGATGAGAGAATCAAATCCTACTTGTATGACATTAAAGAAATCATTAACTTCTCCTGGACTCCGTTTTCTCACCTTTAAGAGAAAGAGATTAAGAGCCCTGCCGATATAAATCTATGAGTCTTTATTCTATTTAGGTGTACTAAGTAAATTATTATGTCTCAGTTTTCTCATGTGGTAACAGGTTACTTGAGGGCAGAGATTATTTTGTTTTTGTCCCTACTGACTGATCCTATGCTTGGATACAGCATGAGACTAAAGCTTGATGAATTAAATTGAATTGAATTGGACATGAAAAGCAAGTGGGCTGGGCTAGAATAGATTATCCACGGGTTCCTCCTATAACTAAATCCATGATTCAAGGTCTGGTTTTTCAGGTGATCCTTAAATCCATATTGTGACTTTTAGCAAATTTAATAGAAGGAAGTGTGGTCCATTGAAGAGAAAACTGGATTTAGAGTCAAGAGATTTGGCTTCAGAACCAAGCAATAGAGAAGTCCTTTTAAAACTCAGCATGCACACCTTCTAATTCTTTAAAATTAGAAAATTATATTAGATGGACTTTGAGGTCCTTCTCACCTATAAATTTATATAATAGGAAGAATGCAATATATTATATATTATGTATATATATTATTCATGATCTAATGATCCTGAGATTGAGGAGACTTGGAATTCATGTGATTCCTGAATATTGCACCATTTTGCTCAGAGTACTTGGATCTGAAAGACAAGGAGAAATTCTAAAATAGACTCGTTTGTAGGACCTGTTTTGTTACTATCATGAACATTGTTGGTTAGCTTTGTTTAATAAGATGAATACTATAGTTGGGAGGACTTAGGTTCAAATTTGTCCTCAGACAAATTCTTGCTGTGTAGCTCTGGACAAGTTGCTAAAACCTGATTGCCTTACCCTTTTGGTTCTTAAGGCAAGGTTAAAAAATAAGAATAAATATTTCAGCAGCCTATCTGGATGGCTTGGCATTAAAATCAAATTATAATGTTTGGTTGGATCAATAATCTCATTGATATTGTTTTCCCCTTGAATGATGGAGATCACAGCCACTTTCCCTTGTCTGATTTCTATCCATGTCTTTCCATAAAGCCTTATAAAGGATTTATATACTCAGTGCTTAGGTCTTTTACAATATCAGAACCACCATGGAAACAACCTGGCTGTTCATTTATTATGTCTCATTTTTGCTTCAGATATTTTTCTGTCTCTCTCCTTTTCTAATTATTCCCATAATTAGTGATGTATATTGCACTAGCTCTTGAAGACAAGTCATAATTGGTAATATATGTTAGACTTCTTAAGCTCGCTAAATGCAAATTCCATTGATCATGGGGAACTAGTTAAATGTATATCTCAGTATATCATCTAACTTCCATATTATGTCACTTAGAAGGTTTAACTCTGCCCCTTCCTTTCCCAAAGGCTGCTTATTGGAGTTAGGAAGTATTGATGGTGAAGCGAGAAGAGAATTGGCTTTAAGTTCTGTCTCTAGTATTTACTAACTATGTGAGTATGAAAAGTTAATTAACCCCTATGAACTATAGATTCCTTATCTATAAAAGGGGGATTATTATAACAATGACCTGCCTCATAGGATTCTTCTGAGAACAAAATGAGAAATATATTGAAGGTCATTTACAAAGTACATAAGACCTTCCTTGACCACTCCCTGTTGATTGCAGCACTCCAACCTTCTCAAAGTTACTTGAGGTACAACAGAGTACTCTCAGAGTCAGGAAGAGCTGGGTTCAAGGTGTGGTTCAGTCATAAACTCCCATTGCTCAAGAAATTTCTCAAATATTTCAAGTTGCAAAGAAGTTGCTACTCTGCACTGGTAGAGAAATTCCCTTACTCAGATTTCCCTATGTCAGTTAAACCATAAGACTGCTCAAATACATACATATAGATATACTGTAAATATTTATTTACCTATCTCTATCTATCTAGACATAAGATGCTGCCTCATTTGTAGAAGAACAATCATTGCTGAAATGGGCACACGAGATATAAAGAGAATTGACAACATCAACTTGAGAATAAATACACTTCAGATAAAATGCTCAGGAGAGACAGACTCTTCTAAGGACCTCGTAGAGAAATGTCACTCAGGTGAATGTACGAGAAGGATCAGTTTGAAAGCAGAGAAGTGACTGAGGTAATAATAGTTCTAAAACATTGTGGTCCATCAGCTCATTTTCATGTAACTGTTTTGAGTTTTAAAGGTTATAGTTGACAGAATCATAAATCAAATAACTCATCTGGATCTAAAGGGAGGTTACAGAAGGACTCCACAGTCTGACTTCTGACCTCATTACTCAAATGAAACTTTTCTCTCCAAATTTACCATTGATTTCTTAATTCTCAAATCTAATGGCCTTTAAAAGCAAAAGCAAAACAAAAAAACAAACCTTGATTCTTGTTGACCTCTTAGCTTTAGTTTACTGATCACTGTCTCCTAGATGTCCCCTCCTCTCTGGATTTTTGTGATGCTGCTTTTTCCTGATTCTTACTTTTTCTTTCCAGTGACTTTCCAGAATTAATTTTGTTTCCTTATCCAAATCATATGAAATAAATTTTAGTGTGCCCCAAGCTTTTGATCAGGACTCTTTTCTTTTTTCTTTCTTTTTTTTTTTGCATTATTCTAGCTCACTTGTTATACAGCTAGGTGGAGCAGTGGATAAAAGCTTGGCCCTGGAGTCCAGAAGACTCATTTTCCTTTTTTCACAAATAGCTTTAGACACTTGGGTAAGTCACTTAATTGTTTGCATCAGCTTCCTCATCTGTAAAATGAAGAAAATGTGGTGCAGATGGATGATGATAATATAATTATTATTGCTCCTGTCTTTAATTGAGTAAATGTTTTGATGTATATTGCTTTTTGTATCATTTTGTCAATGTTTATGACTAAAAGATAATAGTACAAAGGAAATTGATATTTTGTAAATGTAAAGAACACTGATGGGGGCCAGAAGATAAGTCTCTCCTCTTCTCTTCTTACCCCTACCCACTTTTCAGTTACACCTACAATCCTGAAACAATACATGACTTGATGCAGTGTGGTATAGTCTCTCTGGGAATCTGAGACATGCCATTATGAGATTTGGTGAGTGAGCCAACCCAGAAAGCAAAATAGAGTTCCATGTGCCATCTACCCATCTATCTACCTACCCACTTTATCTCTCCATATATCTATCTCTCCATCTATCTATCTATCTATCTATCTATCTATCTATCTATCTATCTATCTATCTATCTCTATCCATCCTTCTGTCTGTCAGTCTATCTATCTTTCTATCTATCTGTTGATCTATCTTTATGTCTCTCTGTATATCTATCTCTCTGCCTATCCATCTATCTATCTATCTATCTATCTATCTATCTATCTATCTATCTATCTATCTACATTTATCTATCCACTTATCTCTATCAGTCCATTGATTGATAGTATTTTATGTGTGTGTATGTGTGTGTGTGTGTGTGTGTGTGTGTGAATTTACAGGATTTATATTCCTTGAAGACAGGGACTGATTTCATTTTGTTTCTACCCACAGCCCCTACAATATTGCCTGGCTTATAGTAGCTTTCTAAATTATTGCTGAATGAATGAAAGTCCAATATCATTATCATTTACTACTAGTACTACTACTACATTTCAGTTATTATTCCTTTTTTACTTTATTTATTTATTTATTTATTATTCCTATTCTTTTTACTTTTTATTATTTTAATTAATTAATTTATTTATTATTCCTATTTTTATTACTTCAAGCACAGTAGTGGGGGACTTTTTTTTTCAAAATTGAGGAGGAAATTATTGGTATGAATGAATGGAAAAGTTGCAGAAATGATTTAGCTATGGCACATTGTCCTAAAGTTAACTTTTTAGAGAAATAATCATTATAACTTATTTTAATTGTGCTGATTTCTTCTTCATGAAATATAATATAAAGCACACCAGATTTTTCTCATGTCTATGTTACTGTTATCCAAACTAAATGCCCCCCCCCAACACCAAGAAAAATAGATTCTTTGGAGGTTACATTAATCTCTGCTTTTTCAGAATTTATACAATACCACCTACAAATAATTTAATTTCTTTTTATAGCTAGTGCTTTGTTCCATACAGTTATAATGCCAGATTTGCAGTAGTTGAGCCTTGGTTTCTGTTTTGCATGTTTATGCATATATTTGCATGTTAAATTAAAGATACTTTAATTCTAAGTATGTAAGATAAAACTTAATCAAGTACTTAAATCCAAATATTTAGAACTATACTGATTGAAATTCAGGATAGATTTTTTTCCTGAAGGTAGAGGGAAGACAGTGATTAGAAGCATTGGACATACCTTTGGAAAGATGTTTAGAAGTTAAGGAAAGCGCTTTCTGCTTAATCTTCCCTCTGCCCTCAATCTGGACTTTGATTCTAGAAATTTATCAAAGCCCCAAAATGGGTAAAATAATTTCCATTGGCTTTTATGTCAAAGGAAAGGCAGAGCTGAATACTGGACAGAGAGTTAGTCTGGTAGCCAGGCAGACTTATGTCAAAAAGATTTCTTTTTGACACACACATACTAACTTTGTGATCCTTCAAAGTTATTTAAGTTCTCATTCCATCACCACCCCTGCCCCCAGCCAATGCTCTAAGATTATGAATAAGAGATAAATTTTAAACACCCATTAGAGAAGGGAGTTTTCATATTTAGAGTTACACAGGTCTCTACATTTAAAGTCTCTCATAGAATTAGAGAACTGCAAGGTAGTCTAATGGATCGTGAGCCAGCTTCAAACCCAGAAAGATTAAAGATTGAGTACTACCTCTGAGTCATAATTCCTATATGCCATTAGAGAAGTCACTTAACCGTTTAGTGCTCTAAGCATCTCTCTATGAATTGTCAATAAGGTACCTATTTGTATTGGGTGAGAGTTTCCTCATTTAAAAGTTCTCTATACCAGGGAAATTACAGATTCTATCTCTATCTCCATTTTATTTCTAATTTATTGTTAGGACATGGAGACAATTTCTAGTGATATGTTCTCAGCATTTTTATTCAAAATATGAACAAATAATAGTAGAGGGAAATAATTATTAGCAATAAATGAGGATGTTTAGCTTGGAGAATGAGGAAAAGGGAAATAGGATAGAAGAGCTACCTCCAAGTATTTGAACAGGCATTGTGATGAAGAGAGATTAGATTTGTACTATTTGGCCCAAGAGGCAAAATTAGAAGTAATGGAAGGAAGTTGATAATGAAGTTTGCATGCCTACTTAAGGAGATACTTGAGGGCAAAGAGACTCAGCCAGAGAGAGACGTATGTGTATATTTTTTACATGGTTGTGGAGGATTTTGAAATACTTTTATGTGACTGCCAACTTATACAAATGTGAATATGTGTATTTAACAATGCAAACAATTTTCATTACTCTTTTATTTTATTTCTCTCTCCACTTCTTAGGAATCCTTTACCTCCCAAAGTCACATATTAGAATATTTCTATTGAGCCAATGGAGGAAATGTGGAGCATGTATATTCGTCTTCACATTTCCCAGAGGTCTCTGAAGCAAATAAGAAAAAGTAGGAAGGGCTGGAAGTGAGGTGGCATAGTGAATAGAGAACTGGACTGAGAGTCAGGAAAACCTGAGTTTGAATGTAGTCTTAGACACTTACTAGTTGTATGACCCTAAGCAAGTCACTTAAACTCTGTCTGTCTTAGTTTCCTTGGGACAAAAAATTAATCATGAAAGTGGCTATCTTTAAGAGCTATGAGGATAAAATAAGATAATATTTATAAAATATTAAATAAATTTGACATTAGATTTTTAACAAAGTGTTTTAATTTTCAGAATTCAATCAGCCACTTTGTATGATTTAAAATTAACCCCATGTATCCCTTAAAATTGATTTATTATCTAAATGTGAGAATACTGCTACATTCTATGAACTGAATTTATCCAACTTATTAAAGCTTCCACCTTGGTTCTGCATGAAGGACAGGACCCTCCTTCTCCATGATTGTTTGCTGACCTTAAAGAAGTAAGAGTTATTTAGGGTCTCTGCAAAGAACTCCAGCTCCACTTGTAAATTATTTTCCTCCATTGTAAGATATGGTCCCTTTGTGTCCAGAGTCTACTTAACCACTGAACAATCTGCATAGCTTTTACACAAAAAAATAATTACTTCATCATAGTTAATGATGAATATTCATAATTACCATCCCAATATGGAAGGTAAAATCCCACTCTTCCTTAAATCTTATTTCCTGAAAAGGGAAGCAGATTATGTTCAGAGTTTAGATCAATTCCTGTAGAGCATAGTCCCATTTCTAAGTCAAAACTCTGTCTCAGGCTTGAGTCACTAGCAGCCCAGATTCTCAGAGATCCCATGCTGGCCTGACCGGTTGTCCCATCCCACCTGAAGCATTGTCTCCAAGGTGTTCCTGACTTGAACTACCAGGTCCTTTGAGGATTCCCTGATATGTGAAACCAAGGAGGATAAATTATATAAAACATATTAGGGTTCATTTCTCAGAGCCATGGTAAAAAAATTGGGAGCAAAGGAAGGAAGCCGTCCCCCTTTCAATGATTCAGTTCATGTCATTCATACTGTGAGTGAACTATGATCTTCGCCCTTTGGTAAGAGGTGCCAAAAAGAGAAGGAGTAATATGGTAGTCAAGAGTAGTCAGAAAAGAGAGTGGTTGGATCAGGCTCACCAATTTTAAAGACACAGGAAAACCAACCAAAGGGGATTATCTAGTCATATGGCAAGGGACATAGAGGTCAACATGTCAGACAATTTGAACATGTTCCACAGGTCCCTCCAAGGTACCCCTTTGTCAGGCAAACTGGGAATGCCTCAATATGTCTGAGTTTTAAGAGTATTTCTAAAATTTGACCGTCCTCAGGATTTACTTTAATATTTGAGATTTTGAATTTTCTCTGATAACCTTCATGTGCCTTAGTTTTCCAGATCAAAGATATTAGACAGGGGTCATCCTACCCATTTAAAAAATGTTTATATATAACTATGCTATAAATTTTAATTGAGATTTATGGTTGGAAAGTGTGAAATGCCATTTTCAGCACCATGTTTAATATGGGTTTTTTTTTTCTTATCCATCAACTCTTTTTACCACATGTGGAGATGGAAGTCCCTCTTCATTTCCTTGCTATGGATTTAAGCTCTGTATGGCTTCAAAGAGGACAGATTGATTGCCCCCTCCATTAGATACATATGTAACATCAAATATAGGCAAGAATCTAAAAAAAAAAAAGAAGAAAACATGTTCTCCTAGTCCAAGGGCAAAGGTTGCCAATTCAAAGACAATGTATTGTACATATGTTATTTATATGCCCCCTTTTTAACTGTTCTTCAATGAAAAACATCTTGCTTCCATGGCAACTGCCACACTGCATGCTATCTCTGAGACTACTACATCATTGTACTAGACATACGGAGAGACATGAACATCCATAAGTCATCCCCATGTCCGTCATTTGAACAAAATTTAGAGAAGAATAATGCATGTGTATTAATTTTCCTGTGTTTTTTTTTCATTTTTTATTTTGTTCTAGAATCATTTAGTTATGCCTGAGCTATTTTCTTGTTCATTTTTAACCTGGAAAAGGAAATGTTGAGAATTTTAATCAATCTGTATAAAAGAGGAGCAGGCTCTAGGATAGTCTACTCAACTCATGAAGAGTAATGATGTGACAGTTATAGTATGCCAACATTATTTTGTCCTACCAAGGAGTTCATTTTCTTTCACAGTGTTTCATCTCAATTCAATAAAATTTGTTGTTGAAAATGTTGTGATCCCATTATGTCGCGCAAGGCTAGAATCTCACTGGAAGCCTTTGACTTAGAGACTTTGATTCAGCATGGTATAATGAAAAAACATTTTAATCTATTATCAAAAGATCTGAGTTCAAATCCCAATTCTTCCTCTTCCTACCTCTTTGACCTTGAGCAAATCACTTAGCTTCATTAGGTCTCAGTTGCCTCATATGTAAAATGAGAGGTTGTAATTTTATGACAAAATAAAGATTATAATAACTAGCATTTATATAGAGTTTTAAGGCTTACAGACACATTCCATGTATATGTAATCTCATTTGATCCTCATAACAACCTGAGGAGGAAGGTGCTATTATCATCTTCATTTTACAGTTGAGAAAACTAAGGCAAAGAGAGGTTAAGTGACTTTTTTGGTGTCACACAGCTACTAAGAGCCTGAGGATGAATTTGGAAGATTCTTACTCTGGGTTCAAGACATGAGTGCTGCCTATCCATCTTATCATTTCTCTTGCTCAAATTCTCAAGTTCTCAAACTATGTTCCTACATCTTGATAGGTATCTTTGACACAGAGTCCTTCAATACTGTAGCTAACCATGAAATGCAACAATGTGTGTGCTTTTCAAGTTCTAAATCAAGGCTTGATAACACCATAGCCTTTCCCTATACCTTTGTGTGGATGAGCAAGATGGATGATACATCTGTATTGTGCCCTCCTTCTTTCCACTGTTCCCAGAGTCAAGTTCCAATATCACTATTTTTGTGACCTCTGGGTAAAAAAGTGTGCTTAGTTGCTATATGTACCTCGAGCATCATTAGTCACTCTGGCAACTCTAAAGAACTTGAAAGCCAGGAAGGGAACTACATGTTTATTGGGATGTTTTAAAATATGATAGTAGAATGGAAGGGTTTGCAGAGGCTTGTGAAAATCACAATAATGCAATGAATTTAGCTTACAAAATATTTTAGATTTTGTAGGACAAATTGGAAGAGAGGATTTATTTTCATTATTCATGCTGCCTGACCATTCTGAATTTATTCTCATTGATTCTCTCCATTATCCATTCAAAACTGTGATACTCACAGTGGTAAATAGACTTGAGCCATATCAAAGTGTGTTCATGACCGATGACCATGGAGTAATTTTATTTTAACATTTGAAATTTTCACAAGCATACAGGACATTTTTCTATCACAAGGCAGAAATGAGTTGGACCAGAAAAATGGCATGATGGGACCCAAGGATCCCCTTTATTCCCTCTCCACAGCCCAAGAGACCCCCAAGTCTGACATGATGCTTCGGTTTGTAATATGCAGTAAAAATTGAAGCCCATAATCACTAGCAGTGGAACATCTGCTTGCCTAGGCTGTCATTTTCTATAAATTAAAATTTGAAAACTCCATTAATGCTACATTAAGATACAAATGTCAGAATAGAGAAATCCAGGAATACAGGACATGAGAGAGCATCACAGTCCTCTACATTCTTCAAAAGGTTTTACTTTTTTCTTTGAAAATGCATAATACAAATATAGTATTTAATGTCTGCATTTCTTCATTTTTCTGTATATAAATCTGTGGCCACAACATTGTAGCAATGGACAGATTTTCTTTCAAATTCCTTGATTTTAGCTGAAGTTTTTTTTTTAATTTTTTCCAAAAAAGAAAGGCATCTCTTTTTAAACAAAAGCCATTGATTACCCAAGTTCAGAGAAGCCTCAAACCACAGTATATAACTCTGGCTGAGCCTCATCATTTTTGAAACATTAAAGTCATAGAGATCATTCTCTCTAAATACAGTGGGGATTTGGTCTCAGTCATTTATTTTTTTTTTCAAAATCCTGCCTATAGTTATTTTGAAGAATGCCTCCAGAATGCTTGGTAGATGATCTGTGAAGGACTCATGGAGAAACATGGACACAAAGTACACAGGATGAGAAGGCATAGATGGATTGCAGTTCACACCAATAGCAAAGGAATAAATGATCTTAATGAGAACAAAGATAGATTTATACTCACAGAACAGAGGGCTAAAATGAAATATTCAATTGATTCAAGAAAAAATGACACACATAAATAAAGATGATTGTTTCTTTTATTTTCTGAGGAAAATATCATTTTGAAATTAATCATCTTGGGTAAGTTCAGATATCCAGATTTCCCTTTATTTGCCCAGGGAGCTAAATTTAGCTATGAGACTTCATGGTGAGGAGAGGGAGACACCTCAATTTTTAGCATCCTATTGCTACCCAGTGATGTGTATTCACAAAGAGTCCACAATGATTCTTATGAAAAATAGTATATGTATAGGACCTTTTCAAATGTTCTTGAGACTTTTCCCAGACCCCATCACTATGTTATCTTTTTAATCTTATGTGTTCATATTTCAGTGTTGTCTTTATGCCAACATACATACAAAAAAGAACTCATATGCAAGCCTAAAAAAAATCAAATTTGCAGGTCAATGAGCTATTTACACCACTCTATCCAAAGACTGCATTAATAACTGTAAATGGGTGAACATTCAGAAATGAGAATTGCATGGGCAAATTGGGGATAATTGTTTAAAAGTTGGATTTACAACATTCAAAATAAAAGATGTTTTCATAACAGCATAAGCATATCAATTCTTTATATACATACACACTTTGGGCAACCCCTCTACAAATATTTGCCAAATAGATTATTTTTCACATCTAGGACTTGCACTTGAATATTTGGGTGAATTGAGTATTTTATGACTGGGAAAACAGAGGGCAACGAGAGAAGTGCATACAGTTAGTGATCAGATAATAATGGGGATGTGTACAGTTTGGGAGGTTAATGAGTTTTAACTGCTCTAAAGACTACAATTAAGCAAAAGTTTTCCATCTACCCCCAGCAGAAATCTCCTGTTAATTGTGCTGGCAAGTCATTGATTGCCCATTATTGAGTCAAAACATATAAGGCTTGACAGATGGCTTAATGTCACAAAGATATTGTGCTCATATAACAAGATTTTTATTACTTTATATTCAGATGCAAAGGGAAAGAGCTGTGAATAATAAGTATAAAGCAAAATCATGTATATTAGATTGGGCCGTTCTCCAATATCAAAAATATGGAGCTGAGAGCTTTAAGTGAAAGCTTTGGAAGAGTCTCTGAATCAGTTCTGAATATATAAGAACCAAATAAACCCTTAATGTATAAAAGAAAATGAACTATATGAAAACGATTCATTGTGAGTGACCTTCAGGATGTCATTGGACTTCCCAGATGAAATTTTTCACCTTTTTCAAACAACAATACAAGACTAATTTTAGAATTGTCATTACTGGAATCTCATTGAGTTCTTTGAGAACAGGCAAAGGAAAACTTGAGAATTTTTTCCCTTTGTGTCTAAATTTTCTTAAAAAGGAGAAAATATTAGGTTGACTTCAAACATTGTTGCCAGGTTGGATATTACCAAAATACGTGACCGCTTTCTTTCTTTCTGGCCAAACCATTAATTGAATTAAACCTTGAAAAATATGCTCCAGATATCTAACAACTGAATAAATAACATCAAGTTATTTTTCATATCAAAAAAGAGATAGACTGATATTACATAGAGGATAGAGAGCTAACCAAGGAACCCAAGAAGATCCAATTTCAAGTCTTGCCTCTGACATGCTGGCTGTGTAACTTTGGACCATGCTGACCCAAATTACTCCGGAATGGAGCTACTTACTCCAAATTCCCCACATCAATAACATCACAGTTCTAGCCTATACATTTTATTTCATCATAGCAGTATCCCTTGAAGAGGTGACAAAAGTATCTGTATTGAGAGTCAAAGACTTACTGGACTTCAAGGCTCTATTCTGAACCATAAATTGCTTTCAGGGGGTCTATGGAGTTGGATGGGAAAAATAAATTGCATCTGTATTTTCATGGGCCTTTGGTTTCCTTTGTAATTTGATGTATTATATCACATGAATTTAAAGACTTTGTTCTGAGGAGAGGTCAATTGCCTTTACCAAATTATCAAAGAACTTCAGGACACAAAAGCAAAACATATCCCTGCTCTGAAAAGAGCCCAGAATAAACAAATGAACCAACCACACCAGGCCTAAGTGAAACATCTGGAGGACTCCACAAGAGCTCTGAGGTAACCCTTTGCCACATGTGTTCTGCAAGTTGAGCCCACTTTTCCATGGACACTCTGTACTTTTTTGGAGGAAATTTTATAGACTTTTTCAGGGTAGAATTTTGAATCATTGTGCTTTCTATATCATCTTAGTAAATATCTTTTTTTAAAAAAGCTAATTGCTGCCTGATTCAGTGTCATAGTTGATTTTATAATTGAAATAATTAAGTCAAGAAGGAAGCATACCAATTGGGACTCATGAAAAATATCATTAGAGAACATATCCTACAATTGATCGGGTAGACAGCCCTGAAGAAGGTAGAAGTAACTTTCATGCTCTCTGTCAATTCATTAGTGCAAGTGGGAGTTGGGATAATAGCCTTAGAATATATCTTAAGTTAGTGGTGTCAAACTTATATAGAAATGTATTCTTGCAGGCATAGGAGTTAGTAAATTACAAGTGAAGATTATTTACATTGTATTGTATTTTATTTATTTCATTAAATATTTGCCAATATGTTTTAATTTAGACAAACCTTACTTGAGAGTGCTATGAGAATACCATGGAGTGAATATACCTTGCAAGTCATATATTTGAAACTATTGCCTTTAAATTAAAAAAAAAATCACTAAATCTTAGAGTTAGAGGAGTCATAAAATTATATAGAAGTCATCATATAGTCCAACCTATGACCAAAAATTAATTCTCACTATAATATATTTGGGAAGTGGTGGTCTTAAAATCCATTTTTTGAAAGACCTCCAGTGAGGGGGTAATCTACTACTCACACTTTCGGAATCTATAATTGTTAAAAAAATCCTTATAACAAGTCTAAATTTGCCTTTCCCTAACCTCTTTATCTTAATTGTGGCTCTGCATTCTATGATCATATAAGGCATTTCAAACCCCTCTTCCACAAGACTTGCTTTCAAACACTTGAACAGAGTTATTATAACTGTTCTTTGTCTTCTCTTGTTATGTTAAATGTTTCCATTTCCTTCATTTGATCATGATAGGGCATGGATTTGGCTTTGAAGACCTCTGCTTTCTTGGCCATTTTCTTTTGGATGAGCTCATTTGGAAAAAGTATTATTTTTGCTTTTCTTTGTAATTCTCTGACTTTCTGGACCTTATCTTCAAACTTCAGCAGCAGCAGTCTAACCCTGGAGCAATCTTCCCCTCTGCTGGTTCTCTTTTCTCATTGGTGAGTTTTTCTAGTGGCCTCCTTTGGGGAAGGACCTGAGTTTGCTACTTGACATTTTAATCTTGTGCTAGAGAGTCTGACTTCTTGGGTTAAAGTATGAGTACTCAGTTTCTTCACATATAAAATGAGAGGGGGTAGATTTGTGAAATGAGAGCCAGGATGTGTAATAATGGAGCCCTAGGTTTGTATCAGAAAGTCAGAGGTTCTTGTGAATTGATCCAACCATTCTGGACAGCAATATGGAACTTTTCCCAAAGGACTTTAAAAGACTGTCTGCCCTTTGATCCAGCCATAGCACTGCTGGGTTTGTACCCAAAAGAGATAATAAGGAAAAAGACTTGTACAAGAATATTCATAGCTGCGCTCTTTTTGGTGGCAAAAAAATTAGAGAATGAGGGGATGCCCTTTAATTGGGGAATGGCTGAACAAATTGTGGTATATGTTGGTGATGGAATACTATTGTGTTCAAAGGAATAATAAAGTGGAGGAATTCCATGGAGACTGGAAAAACCTCAAGGAATTGATGTAGAGTGAGAGGAGCAGAACCAGGAGAACATTGTACACAGAGACTGATACACTGTGGTACAATTGAAAGTAAGGGACTTCTATACTAGTAGCAATACAGTGATTCAGGATAATTCTGAAGGACTTATGAGAAAGAGAACTATCCACATTCAGAGGAAGAACTGTGGGAGCAGAAACACAGAAGAAAAAGAAATGTTTGATCACATGGGTTGATGGGGATATGATTGAGTATCTAGACTAAATGTTCACCCTAGTGCAAATATTAATAAAATGGAAATAGGTCTTGATCAATGACACATGTAAAACCCAGTGGATTTACTGGTTGGATACAGGAAGGGTGTAGGAGGTGGGGAGGGAAAGAACATGAATCATGTAACCATAGAAAAATATTCTAAATTAATTAATTTAATACAAATTTTTAAATAAAAATTGAAATAAAAGTAAGTCAGAAATTTGATTCTCATTTCAGACAATTACTAGGTGCATGACTTCAAGCAAAGAATTTACATTTTCTGGGACCTTTTTTATCCAATTTTAAATTTATGATATTATGATAGGATATTCTGCAAGGTGCATTTGAGATTCAAAATTCTTTAACTTCTCTATGTCATTTAGTTTCTTAAAATTAAAATATTCCTCCTCAGTATAGCTAAGTTGTATACTGAATGGGGTTCTGGATAACCTGGATAACCTGGAATACGATTACTGAATAACCTTTAGCAAATCACTTAAACTCTCTCAGGCTTAGTTTCCTAATCTATAAAATGGGGATAATAATAGCAAACTATCTCATAGACTTGTTAGGCTGATCAACATGCTTAATTATCACATTTTGCTAATCTTGCATCCTCGTTGTTTTTAAAATAGATAATCTGCTTGAGCCTGTGTACAAACAAACAAACAAATAAAAAAGAGAGAGATACAATGAAGAAAAAGAAATAGTGGAGGACATATTTGTCTTTTCTTAGATTTAAATTAATATCCAACAACTCCAAGTATATTTTATAAGATTTATTAGTAATTTCTTGGAGTAGAAGAAATAAAAGAACAAAGTGCAAATTTAAGTATGACCACTTGAGTAAACTTCTCCTGCCTGGCTCTCCCTCAACCTCCACAAACCGTGTTTGGAGAAAAGAGAGAGAGGGAGGAGCTACATAAAACTTAATCTTCCCTATGTTAGTACGGAAATGGGATGCTGGGAAAGAGAGTCCTGGGGAGCAAATTCTAATTACACCCTTTGTAGAAACAAGCAATTTCTTTTTCATAAAAAATATCATCACGTAAAAATACTGTTTTCTCCTGATTTGCGTTGCTGGAGAGTTGAAGATGTTCCAATCCAACATCTGGAGTTTGCCCTAGAATTATACCGTCTCTCTTTGTCTGACACCATCTTATCCCCAATATGCCAAGAAGGTAGGAAAGCCAAGTCTCATTTTGTTTGTTTCTTTTTTCAAGAGACTGATTGTCGCCTGTTCTGAATGTGTAAGTAACAATATCACTTTCTTAAACTACGGTTCTTTTTATAGGACTTAGCCCTGATCTTTACCCTGGACTTCCTCTCAAGTCATCTCCCAGCTGACTCTGAATCAGACATAAAGTAAGGGAAACAGGCTGAATGCATGGAAGAAAGTGGTTTTCCTGGTCACAACAGACATGTGAAAGCTTTTAGAACTTCCTTCCCAAGTCTTGGGCTTTTTTGATGATTGGTATAGCGTGGGTAGTGGAAACAGATGCTATCAGATCTCCAGTTTTTTGGCTCGGGATAAAGCGAGCAAAGGCTAACGCAGTCATGCTGTTTTGCAAACTGCCATACACAGTTCATCTTTCCAAAACACATTTGGGGAGTAGGGAAAATTGTCAGGGCTCGCTGGCACTGTGAACATCTCCACCTACCTCTCCTGTGCAGGGCTTGGGGAGGAGACAGGAGCAAACCCACTGGTGGTTCAGTCTGCAGTTGTACACAGTCACTGCTCCAGACTCTTTCTGGCAGCTACTTTCAAAATCCCCTTTCTGTGGATGTGAAATCTGCAGGCACAATACAGAAGGTTTCCATGGAGCCTTAAAGAGCCATTTCTGCCCCTCCAGCCTGAAAGCAGGTATTAGAGCCAGAGAATGCTGAGTTGCTTTTCAGTCTTGCCCTTGATGTCTCCTGTGTCCTTGAATGAGTTTCCCCTCTCCCCCATTTCTTTGTCTCAGTTTCTCCATAGGTAGAGCATTATAAAATTGGAAGATGAATCATGGCTGCTTATCTCCTAAAGGGATGGTGTGGATGTTTGGTTAATACATTACAAGGGAGAGTCCCTAATTAATTAAGATTCCTTTGAGGCTGATAAGCATTCTTATTACATCGATGATAGACAGAATTGGCTGGTAGCTGTCATGTGTTGAATCAGTAAATTTATAATGCCAGCAATTAAGAGTTACTTGGTACTGAAGGAGATGTTTTCAAATAATCTCAGTGCAGATAGCAGGACTCCAAGGTGCTGTGGGTTGGAATTTTAGAGGAATGTAGATGACAGTATCATTATCTTAAGTGGCCTTGTCTAGGATGTATCTATGATTATGGAAACAAACTAGGCTGGGCTGATAAATCAATCAACTGATCAATCAACTGTCATTTATTAAGCATCTATTATGATAATCACTGTAGCTCAAATATAGTTTGTGAAATTAAACCAAGCCTTTCCTCATCTTCCCAAATGTATGCCCCTTAACTATTTTATATTTAACTATCTTGTATTTATCTAATTCATATATACTTATATGCTATATATAAATTTTGTCTTTAATTATTAGTCACTGAAAGCAATGATTATTTTATTATTCCTTCCTTCCTTCCTTCCTTCCTTCCTTCCTTCCTTCCTTCCTTCCTTCCTTCCTTCCTTCCTTCCTTCCTTCCTTCCTTCCTTCCTTCCTTCCTTCCTTCCTTCCTTCCTTCCTTCCTTCCTTCCTTTCTTCCTTCCTTCCTTCCTTCCTTTCCTTCCTTCCTTCCTTCCTTCCTTTCCTTCCTTCCTTCCTTCCTTCCTCCCTCCCTCCCTCCCTCCCTCCCTCCCTTCCTTCCTTCCTTCCTTCCTTCCTTCCTTCCTTCCTTCCTTTTTTCCTTCCTTCCTTCCTTCCTTCCTTCCTTCCTTCCTTCCTTCCTTCCTTCCTTCCTTCCTTCCTTCCTTCCTTCCTTCCTTCCTTCCTTCCTTCCTTCCTTCCTTCCTCCCCACCATCCTCCTTTCTTCCTTCCCTCCCTTCAGTCCTCCCAAAGTACTATGCTAGTAGGTACTGGGAATAAGAAGATAAACAATGAAATAATCTCTCTCCTCAAGAAACTCAGATTTTACTTAAGAAACCCACATACACACTGCTTCTGTGAGTAATTTTCCCATCTGCTTTATTTTTCCCACTAGTCTCTACTGGCCTCTTTCTAACAAACTACTCACCTGAATGGGAGTCTCAGAGCCTTGAGTGAGACCTATTTTTACTAGTCTTGGCTAACAATATTCTAGATTTTCTCAATGGGTAAAAGACTCCCCATAGAATGCCACTAAAATCCAATAATGTACAACTTAGTTGTCCTTTTCAAAAACCACATCAGACATTCAAAGCTTTGTGACTCCAATTTGCCTTGAAAGGAACTCATGTCTATGAAAGATAAGGCCTATTTAGGCTGGTGTCCAAGTATGCACATACCAGAGACTGAGGAGGAGTTGGTGATACAGGCTTTAAACATTCCCTCTTCTATAGCCTTTTGTTCCATATTGCTAATATTTGGGTAGTTCCCAGTGAATGGAAATTAAAATTGGTAGGATTCAAAGACATTGAAGGTCCCTTAGAAACCACAGTCTACCCAATTCTTCATTTATATATGAGAAAAATGAGGTCCACAGATATTGAGTAGCTATGGAAAAAAAAAAAAGGTTGCTTATTTACCACTCCAAAGTGCCAAGTATGGAACCAAGGTATCATGACTTTAAACCTCATGTCCTTTCAACAGTGCCTTTCCTGATTCCCCCAAAACTCCTGGTAGTCTTCTATTTGTTGAACTTTTTCTTAGGACCCAAGTCAAAGCATCCAATATACTACCAAGATTAGCATCTTCTGTCTATAAATATCAAGTCAGCATAGGGGATTGGGATGATTGTATAACCACAAATATTTGTTCTGAGCTCTGAAATCTTACCTGGCTTGGCCAGGTCTTAATCCCCCACTCATTACTTGTGTTTCTTAGCTTCACAAGACCTGGGATTTCATTGGCATAGGGAACTCCTGGTGTGAACAAATCTCCCTGTAGCAATGTCCAGGAGTACTTGCACCACAATGTACCACCCACCAGAGATAGTTTCCTGGGCAATGTCCTGGGCTCTCTTCCTTTCTGTTAAACTTAGCAATTTCTCCTAGAAAGACATAGGAAATGATACAAATAAAGTGTGCAGACTAGGAAAATATTGTATGCTGTTAACAACAATAATGAACAATGATCAACTATGATTGAATTAATAATAATCAGCAGTGCAAGGATCTAGCACAACCCAATTCACTCATGACAAAAAAGGCTCTCCACCACTATATGTATTATCTGATATGTATTATCTGATAGCACATGTAAAACATTACATGTTACCCTCTTTGGGGGGCAATTGGAAGACAGGGAAAATACATGGATCACAAAATGTTGCAAAATGAATATCAAAAATTATATCAACATGGGAAAAAGATAAATAAATTAAAAAATAAACTTGATAGTTTCATCAGCTCCCATAAATTTCATTATCTTCTTGAGGTGCATGATTCTTAAATCTACTGATTCAGACTTAACTTCTTTCTTAATCTTCATATTTCTTATTTCCATTTGCCTATTAATCATCTCAAACTCTATGTTCTAAAAAAAATCTTAAGGCTGACATGTGCAACATGGATTAATTTCTTTTTTTTCACAAACCTTCCCTATTGCCAAATTTTTCTGTTACTGTCAAGGGCACCAACATCTCCTTAGGAACACAGGATGGAAACCTATACATGATCTTTTGCATCTTGCTTTCCCTATATAGCCATTTATCTCCATATCTAATCTTCCAAGTCTTTTCAGTTTTACTTTGTAACATCTTTCATACATGTTCTCTCTTCTCCAACATTGCCATTACTGTAGTGCTGTTCAGTGCAGTCCTTTTTCCAGTTCTTTGAGACTCCATTTGGGATTTTCTTGGCAAATAAACTGGAGTGATTTGACATTTCCATTCCCACCTCATTTTACACATAAGGAAACTGAGGTAAAATGTCAAGTGACTTGCCCAGGATCACACAGCTAGTGAATGTCAGAGACCAGATTTGAACCTAAGAAGATGAGTCTCCCTGACTCCAGGCTCAGTATACTACCCTTTGAGTGATGTTGGCTACTTACTACCCTCTTGCAGACCCTCCATAAATTTATGCTTAAACTATTACAATTATTAACTTATTGGACTCCCTGTCTTAAGTCTCTATGCATTCCATTAGCTGTCAAAATGTTCTTTTAAAATGCAGATCTGACCATGATACACACACTCCCAACTGTGCATCAAAAAAATACAGTGGCTCGCTTCTATCTCAAGAATCAAATATGAAATCCACTGGTAGACATTCAAAGTCATTCATAACCTAGTCTCCTCCAAATTCTCCAGTTTTCTCACATCTAACTTCAATCCAAATACTGTAAAATCCACAGATACTGGTCTCCTTTTGGTGCCTAACACAAGACACTTCATCTCCTGAATGCAGGCATTTTTTTTCTGTCACTGGTTCCTGGAATATTATCCCTCTGCACTCCACCTCTTGGCATCAGTGGGTTTATTTGAGACCCAGTTAAAATCCTGACTTTTATGAGAAACATTTTGTAATCCTCCTTTACGCTAACATCTTCCCTTTGTTGCTTATCTTGTTTCTCCTTTATCCATTTATTTTATACTTGATTATTGGTATTTTTTTCCATTTTTCCAAGAATACCTTAAAAGAATGACCTGTCATTCACCCCTTTTTTTTATCTTCAGGGCTTAGCACACTGTCTAGAACATTATAACCTTTTAATAAATCCTTATTGACTAACTGCAGCCCCAAGAGGATAGCTTGCCCAGATTCCCACAGCCAGTTTGTATGTGAAGTGATATTTGATTCCAAATATTCCTGAATTTTAATTTGACTTTCTATTTGCCACATCAAATGAGTTACAAAGCTAGGAGTCATTTCATAATAAACATCTTTGGGCTAATCTCTGATATCTGATCAATAATTGGTTAGAACAAGGGTTACAATCAACACAAAATGATAATGAAGAAGGAAGATGAGAAGACTCCATGTGTAATTCAAACAACATCAATTTAAATAAGCTGTTGACTGTGAAAAATAGCAAATAATTAATAGTAAAGATGTCCCTTTGGTATTATGAGATCTTACAGCTATTTAAATAAAGTCAGAACAATTATAACAATATGAAACAAACAAACCCCACAAAACAAAATAAAAAGCCCTAGTTATGTGTATGTGTGTTAAGAATGTTTTTTTCCAGGGACCTCTTGACCTTTTTGTCAAATGGAAAGTCATAGAAGTCCAGAACCACATTGGTTTATGATGCAAATTCATTTGTAGAACATTTTGAGAAGAATGATGTTGCACAAACTATTGCTTTACCATACAGTTGAAATGTAATTTAGGGGAAAGAAAGGAAGCCTCTACACAGATAGACCCAAGACCCAAATGAACTCACATCATTCTGAGAGGATGTATAGCTCAAATTAGAAGGACAAGAAATGAATGACAAGAAATTAATTTTTCTGTATTTTTCATGATATTTCTTCTCTATTGAACTATATGTCTTCAGTACCCCATGTATCAATGAAGAAAATGGGAATTCCTTTTAAGAAAGAGAAAATAAAGATGACTGAGACTTACCAAATAAAGACAGGAGAAATCTCTGCTGGAGGGGACAGAATTTAAAGGCATCACATACTCACTTATTATTTTTTGTGACATATGTAAAAGAAAATCCTAAAGAAGATCTTGAAAGCATAGAAAAGCACATGAATGTTCATTTCCCAACTTAGAAATGTTGAACAAAACATAACAAATATATATATATATATATATATATATATATATATATATACACATATATATCCCTACTTTCTCATCTCTACAAAAATTTCCTGGGGCTGATCTATGTATCCAGGGTCACTTGGATTAAATTGTTTTTGAAATTTTTTTTTGGTCAATTAAGAACATTATTCCTTGGTTACAAAAATCATATTCTTTCCCTCCCTCCCCTGCCCCCACCTCTTCCCATAGCCGATGCACAATTCCACTGGGTTTTACAAGTGTCCTTGATCAAATCCTATTTCCGTGTTATTGATGTTTACACTAAGATGATCATTTGAGTCTACATCCCCAATCATATCCCCTCAACGCAAGTAATGAAGCAGTTTTCTTTGGTGTTTCTGCTCCCACAGATTTTCCTCTGAATGTGGATAGTGTTCTTCCTTGTAGATCCCTCCGGGTTATGCAGGATCACTGCATTGTCACTAATGGAGAAGTCCATTACATTCAATTGTACCATAGTGTATCAGTCTCTGTGTACAATGTTCTCCTGGTTCTGCTCCTTTCACTCTACATCACTTCCTGAAGGTCATTCCAGTCTCCATGGAATTCCTCCACTTTATTATTCCTTTGAGCACAATAGTATTCCATCACCAACATGTACCACAATTTGTTCAGCCATTCCCCAATTGTAGGGCATCCCCTCATTTTCCAATTTTTTGCCACTGCAAACAGTGCAGCTATGAATATTCTTATACAGGTCTTTTTCCTTATGATCAATCACTTTGGGGCATAAACTCAGCAGTGCTATGACTGGATTAAAGAGCAGGCAGTCTTTTAACACTCTTTGGGCATAGTTCCAAATTGCCCTTCAGAATGGTTGAATCAATTCACACCTGCTAGGTGTGAGGTGATAACTCATAGTTGTTTTGAGGTGCATTTCTCTGATTTAAGAGATTTAAAACACTTTTCATGTGCTTATTAATAGTTTTTATTTCCTTATCTTAAAATTGCTCATTTACTTTGTCCATTTGTCAATTGGAGAATGGCTTGATTTTTTCTACAATTGATTTAGCTCTTTACAAATTTGAGTAATTAGACATTTGTCAGAGGTTTTTGTTATGAAGATTTTTTTTTTTTGCCAATTGGTTGCTTCCCTTCTAATTTTGGTTGCATCGGTTTTGTTCATACAAAACCTTTTTAATTTGATGTAATCAAAATTATTTATTTTACATTTTGTGATTTTTTATTACTCTTGCTTGGTTTTAAAATCTTTCCTTTCCCAAAGATCTGACATGTATACTATTCTGTGTTCACCTAATTTACTTAGAGCTTCCTTCTTTATACTCAAGTCATTCACCCAATCTGAGTTTATCTAGGTGTAGGGTGTGAGATGTTGATCCAAACCTAATCTCTCCCATACTGTCTTTCAATTTTCTCAGCAGTTATTTTTCTATCAAATAGTTGATTTTGGTTCCAAAAGCTGGGATCTTTGGGTTTATAAAAGACAGTCTTGCTACGGTCACTTACCCCAAGCCTATTGCATACCCAATTCATTGACCTTTGCCCTGCCTAATTTGTTAATATATGAATTCAAGGCTATAAATTTTCCCCTTAGTACTGCTTTGACTGAATCCCATAGATTTTGAAAGGATGTCTCATCATAGTCATTTTCTTCAATGAAATTATTAGTTGTTGCTATGATTTGTTCTTTAACTTACCAATTTTGGAGAATAGTATTGTTTAATTTCCAATTAAGTTTTGATTTGCCTCTCTATGTACCCTTACTAATTATTGTTTTCATTGCACTGTGATCTGAGAAGGTTGTTTTTATTTTTTCTGCTCTTTTTCACTTCTTTGCAACATTTTTATGCCTTAGTACATGGTCAATCTTTGTGAATGTACATGTGCAGCTGAAAAGAAGGTGTATTCCATTTTGTCCATTTTAATTTTTTCCACATATCTACTAATATAAATTTTCTAAGATTTCATTCACTTCTCTTACCTATTTCTCATTTATTTTTTGGTTTGATTCATGTAGTTCTGATAGAGGAAGGTTCAGGTCTCCCACTAGTATAGTTTTTCTATTTATTGCATTCTTGAGCTCCTCTAGTTTCTCCATTAGAAATTTGGATGCTATGCCATTTGGTGCATGCATTTTGAGTAGTGATATTTCCTCATTGTCTCTACTGACTTTTATCAGGATATAATTACCTTCCCTATCTCTTTTGACTAAATCTATTTTTACTTTGGCTTTGTCAGATATCATCATTGGGACTCCTGTCTTCTTTTTGTCAGTTGATGCCCAAAAGATTTGACTCTATCCTCTGACTTTTACTGTGTGTCTACCTTCCTCATGTGTGTTTCTTGTATAAAGCATATGGTAGGGTTTTGGTTTCTAATCCACTCTGCTATTTTCTTGCATTTTATGGATGAGTTCATTCCATTCATATTCAGAGTAATGATTACTAGCTGTGCATTTCCCAGCATTTTGATTTCCACTCCTAATCTTGCCCTTTCTTCTTTCACTATTTCCTTCCATACCAGTTTCTTGTTTTTAATTGGTCCCCATAATCTCCACCCTTATTTTACTTCCCTTTCTACCCCGCCTTCTTATTCCCCTCTTATTTTCTTTGCAGTCTTTTTAAACTTCCCCCACCCTCTCTCTTCCTTGTATTGCTTCCTTCCCTAATAGTCCTTTTGTTACCCTTCTACTTCCCTATAGGGCAGAAATCAATTCTCTGTTTCAATGTATTTTATTGCTTTTCCCTCTTCAAGTCAATTTCAATGCACTTAAGAATTGAGTATTTCCTATCTTCAACCTCTTTTCCCTTCTAGTGTATTGTTGTTCTCCCCCTTTCCTGCCATGTGCTTCTTTTTTGACATATAAATTTACCATTTTGTCTCTTTTCCCATTTCTCTTAGTATTAACCTCTTTTTAACTCTAGTTTTGTATATATATATATATATATATACATATATATATATTTATGCATATTATGTTTATGTCTTGAAATTTCATCCTATACATTTTGCTACTGTTCCCTCTAAGTATAATTCTTCTAGCTACCCAGGTGATATTAAAAATTTTTAAGAATTACCAATATCCTCTTTTCATGTAGGTATACACATCATTTTAACTTATTGGGTCCCTTAAAACAAAGGGGTTTTTTTTTGTTTTTTGTTTTTCCCCCTTTCTTAATTACCTTTTAATGATTCTCTTGAATTCTGTGTTTGGGCATCACATTTTCTGTTTGGGTCTGGTGTTTTCTTTTTGAATGCTTCGAATTCTTCTATTTTATTAAATGACCATACTTTCCCCTGTAAGAATATAGTCAGTTTTGCTGGGTAGTTGATTCTTGGTTGTAAACCTAGTTCCCTTGTTTTCCAGAATATCATATTCCATTACTTTTTGGTCCTTCAGTGTAGATGCAAACAGATCCTGTGTTATCCTCACTGTATTTCCATGGTATCTGAAGGAGTTCTTAGCAGTTTGTAATATTTTTTCCTTGGTCTGATAGTTCTTGAATTTGGCTATAACATTCCTAGGTGTTGTCAGTTGGGGATTAAGTACAGGAAGTGATCTGTGGATTCTTTCAATCTCAACTTTTCACTTTGTTCTAGAATGTTGGGGCAATTTTCTTGGATAATTTCCTGTAATATTACATCCAGGCTTTTTTTTTATCCTGATCTTCTGGTAGACCAATGATTCTTAAGTTGTCTCTACTGGACCAATTTTCTAAATATTCTGCTTTGTGAATGAGATGTTTCATATTTTCCTCAATTGTTTCATTCTTTTGATTTTGTTTTGTAATTTTCTGCTGCTTTGTGAGGGCGTCTAATTGCTGTATTCTGGTTTTTAAAGTCTGAATTTCATCCCTGGCTTTTTGGTCATCCTTTTCATTTTGGTCTGATTTTCTTTGGAGGTCATCTTTCATCTTCTTTGCCTCATCTATATCATTTTCTTTACCTCATCTTTCATCTCTTTTGCCTTAATTTCAAGCTGATTAATTTTGTTTTTTAAGACATTATTTTCTGTTTCCAGATGACTTGTCTTTCCTTTTAAGTTCTTTTCCCAGTTGTCTTCAGCCTCTCTTAATTGTGTTTTGAATTGTATTTTGAGTTCTTCCAAAGCCTGTATCCAATTCACTGGAATTTCTGTGTTTTTTTTTATTGGTGTTCCTTGATTTTCCTCTGTTACATTTGCTCTTTGTTCATTGCATGGATAGAAGCTGTTGATTGTAATTTCTTTTTTCTTCTTCTGTTGTTTGCTCATATTTGCCCCTTCTTTCCCCCCTCTAGTTGCCTATAGTCTTGCTCCACTCATTATGTGCTGGATCTGTGGGTTTAGGCTTTTCTTTCAACCTTCATCCTTGGACCTTAGCAAAGGCTCTCAGAGTAGCCTGTGGGGCAAGGGTTTTGGAGTTTGAGCTTCTCTTCCCTCTGAGGTTGAGGCCAAAATCTCTAGAAGGGGGAAAATATTGAGTGTCTCAGCTGCAAATGTTTTTTTTTCCTTGAGGTTCTCCTCCAGCTGCCTTCCTGTTGCCTGTGTTCAGAGCCCTGAGCCTGGAACAGCTTTATCTTCCAGGTACTGCCTCCAGACTAGTGCCCTTGCCAGTCCAGAGATTCCAGCCTCTGCTGGAGCCTCAGTGCTGTAGGTGGGGGAATGGTTCTGGGACCTTCCTTCTTCCTTCCCTTTAAACCCTAGTGTTTTCAAATTCAGGCTTTTGGGGGTTATACCTTTTAAGTTGAGTCCAGCAGGAAAGTTACTTAACTCTGTCCTGTTATTAGATTTGGTTTTCATTCCCCTAGGAGCATTTGGTTTTTAATTGGTGAGGTAGGGTTTTCAGAAGTCTGAATTTTTGCTGCCTCCATGCCACCATCTTGACTCCATCACTCCACTTGGATTAAATTATCAGAAAAAATCAGTCAAAACTTGTGCACAACTTCTTATAGCTTTCACATATTCATAGTTACACAATAGAAAAGGTTGTAGAAAATACATCCTTTGCCTCTGTCTATTGATTATTTATGAAATAATGTTGAATCTTTTGAGATAAAGATAATATAAAAGCAATTGTTGTTAATATTCATTCAGAATATCTTATTCTGAATGAATAATAATGACAAGTCATTATTAATAAATATTTATGGATCACTAGAAGGTATAAAATCAATACAAGGTAGCAATATGGAATATAAGGTAGTGACATTGATCATGTTTCCCTAACTAGTATATCCATCAGTTCTCAAACCTTATTGCACTGATTTCCAAATGAATGGCCACCATCACCTCTCTTTGTCACAATTTTTTTATATTACTGTCTATAACCTCAACTCTTTTGTCTAATTGAAACTCATAATTCTTCCTGGTGATCATCATACTTACAACTCACTCTTTTTAAAATCCTTACTCTCTAGGAATCAATGTCATGTATTGGATCAAAAGCAAAAAAGCAACAAAAGTTTAGAAAATGGGGGATAAGTGACTTTCCCAGGGTCATATAGCTAGGAAATGTCTGAGATCAGATTTAAATCCAGGACCTTTCATCTTTAGGTCTGGCTCTCAAACCACTGAACCACCTAGCTGCCCCATCTTTGGCCTACTTTCAAACCGATGAAAAATAATCACTTAGATTGAATCAGTGCTACTAAACACCAGAAGACACGAGATTGCTGAGAGCTAGGAAAGCAGAGATTTCACAAGGGATGTAGGGTCTGAGATCAACCTTGAAGAAATTGGGGTCAAAACAAAACAAAAAAAACAAAAAAAAAACCACACACACAATGGGATAAAATAGCTCTTACTGCATTCTGGCCCAGTGAAAAAGTACAAAAGCAAAAAAGTTTTCTGAGGCAGAAATGACCCTGGTATGTTTGTGAAAGAGTTAGTAGGTCACTGTGTCTAAAATGGAGAACTCATGCAGAGGGTGAATATTGAGATGTACAGTTAGATGGGTAAATAGGGATAAGATTATTAGTTCATTTCCAAATAAGACACATATCTAAGACACTTCTTATCTACTTTTTCAGCATGAACAAAAATGGGCAACTTAAGAAAAAAATCTGTGAAATGATGAGAAAATATTATATCTATTTTTAGTTGTCCAGAAAAAATCTCTATAGCTTGAGATCATAAAGTTAGAGGTGAAGAATTTACATTATTAACTTTAATGAAATTATGGGTGTAACTGCTAAAGGAAATCAAGTGGAATGGGGTATGCATCTGAAGTTAGTCATTCTTAAAAAAAAGACAAAAACTCTCTAGTATGAGGGAAAAGAAGATATTGCCTAAATACATTTTAAAAAATCATCTTAGGTATATGTAAAAAAGGTTTTTCATTAGTATTATATAGTTTCCTAAACCTATACTTTCCTATAATATATAGTTATAGTTTCCTATAATATAGAGTTAAAGAGTATCAACTTAGGTAAACTGCTTACAATTATTACTTTCAAGACTTATAAACCAAAGAAGTTAATTTGTGAGATCATCAATGGAACTTGTATTCCAGTACTTATTCAAGGGTATGAATTAAGTGTTGTTTCATTTGCATTTTTCTTGTTCTGGATGCATTATCTGTAATGTAAAATGCTAACTTTTTCTACCAAGAACATCAACATTCTAATTTCTATGTCCTGGACAATCTTAGAGGCTGATAATTTCTGCATTTTCCATTTGGAAAGCTAGTGTGTGGTGGTATGAGACCTGTTTGAAAATGTCTCAACCAGAAAGAAAAAAAGAGGAGAAAATATAAGATTACTTTCTCCCCTATGGATTACAGTTCACCCCATCTGATGCTCCTGATTTTATTGGCTTGATTAAGGTAATAAGTCATATCAGTATACCTTCACCTCTCACATTTCCCATTCAAGGACTCTCAAAGGCAGATGGCTGTCTTTATTGAATCATGATCCATAAGACTTTCCCAGAAAGAAGCAAATATTATTCAAAGTATAGACTTAGGTGAGGAGGGTGGGAAAAAAGAAGGGTTGTCATGAGAGCATTGGGAACTCCAGCATGAAAGATGAACCATTTGAGGGCTGTAGAAAAGATGGACCCAGGGGTGCACTGACTGGGGAGGCTCTTAAATAAATCCACCTAGCAACCAAAATAAATATATAACAACAAAAGAGGGGAAAAGGCTTACTGAGCTTGCCAGCAAAGTTTGTGTGGATCTTCCCCAGCTGCTTGGCCTGCTTCTTTAAAAGAAGGTAAGATTTGTCACTAAAACAATGGTGCCCTCCAACAGACTTCCCATTTCCCTCCCTTACTGAAGCCTAAGGGAGCAATAGCTCATCAGCTTATATATGGATATATATATTCTATTAGATACAAAATATATATATTATTTGTATCTAATAGAATTATGCCTGGCAAGCTAAAAAAAGGGGGACTGAAGAGTGAAGTGAATAAAGGGGGGGAAGAGAAAAGCTGAGAAAAGGATCATATTCTCCTGTAAAAACCAATGTTTGAATCTCATCTGCACCCCTCTGTAGATTTCTGAAAAGAAATGGTAGAGCTATATTGAAATGCATGTCAGCTACCATCTTGATTTCTCTCTTCTTTTTCCTCTCTGTCCTCAGTTATATCTTCTCTCTTCTCATAGTATATGGCTTTCAGTCCCCTATACTGATCTCTTCTCTCTGAACAGACATTGTTATGGAAGATAGCAGTTACTAAGACTTGTTGATTCTGTCACCACCATGATATTTTATAACATTTCTTGTATCACTCCTCTTCTCTGGACTTCCATGGCCAACTTTGGTTCTGACTCTTCTCCCTTCTCTATTATAATAACTCCAAACTGGCCTCCTCCCTGGCTCCAGGCTCTCACCCCTCTAATCCATCTTTTACATGTCTGCCAAAATAATATCTTTAATAGAACTTGCTAGCTTACAGACCATTTCTGGCTCCTGATGCTGACAGAATAACATCCAAATGTCCCAGTTCAATGAACAAGGCCTCCCAAAGTCTGACTTGCCCAGCTCTCCAGACTCCATTCAGACTTTTCCCCAACTGAAACAAATAGGAACCTTTCATCCTATAAAATATAGAAAAGAAGATTGTATGTGAAACTATGAGGTCTTTTCCTGACCTTCCTGAGCTCCTGAAACTTATTCTGCAAATTGAGATCAGCTCTTAAACTTTCATCTCTTTGAATCATTTCTCTTTCTGGTTGTGGGACTTCATCATGCCCCACATCATCTCATTACATCTTCCCTTCTAACTTCCTTTAAATGATGTCTTCCTGTGAACTTCTTGAGGGCAGGGACTTTGTCTTGTCTTTCTTCATAGCCTCAAAGCTTAGCAGAGTGACTGGGACATAGAAGGCACTAAATCAATGCTTACTGACTGACTCTGATAGTCTTTCTATGTGTGTAAATGTATATTAAATTAAGGGAGACAAAGTTATGCAAAGTCAGTCTCTCTCTTTTTTTCCAAGTCATAGAAGTCCAGTGGAAAGGCAAAAGGAAGGATGACTGGTGAAGGCCAAGGATTTAGTGGATGGCCTTGGCATCATCAGTGTCTTACCAAACTCTAAGCATGCCACCACAGCACCTGCTTCAGCCACCTCCATGACTGTTTGAACCAATTGTTCTTATCCACTCATTCTACTAGAGAAAATCTTCACCTGCTTGGGAGAGACCCGTCCCCTAACTCATCAACAAGTCTGAGGCCTGTCAGATACCTTCAACCTGATTGATTCAGTCTACCAAGAGAATTATAGCAGGGAGAGAACTCATAAATGAGATAGCTTCTTAGAATATGTGATATATAATCTCAGAGGCAAGGCACTACAATTAAGGAAGGCTTGGAAAGGCATTTAAACTTGAAAGTAGTCAAGGGAGCCAGGACAGAGGTGAGGAGGAAGAGAATTCCAGGCAAAATGAAAGATGGGAAAGGAAAATACTCAGCCCTGGGAGATGGAATGTTTCAAATATATTTATATTATAAATGTATATATTAATTTATATGATATATCATACATTTCATCATACTTATATTATTATAATATCACATATAATATAATTCAATAACTTAAAATAAATATATTTAATAATAATTTAACACAAATATAATGAAATATTTAATAATAATTTAAAATATAACTATAATAAATAAAATATAATTATTTATATATGTTTTATTTTGTATAATATGATAATATGGTTTTATAAAATATTAAAATATTAGGTTTTTATTTTAAATTATTAAAATTATAACAATATATGATGTTATAACAATATAAATATAATAAATAAAATAAAATCTATTATAATAATATAATATATAATATAATATGATATGATATGATATAAGATCTGATCTGATCTCATCTAATCTAATCTAATCCAAACAGAGGATGTTATATTTAATTCTAGAGATAATAGAGACCAGAGTTTTCTGAATCAGAGAAGTAGCCTGGTGAGACCTGTACTTTAGGAATGTTATTTGAATAGCCAAATGGAGGGGAGGAGGCATTGGAAAGTGAATCAAGATAGAGAGGCTATCAACAATGCTGTTAGAGATGATTTGATGTCCCTGTTTTGGAAACTCCTAAGAGAAAGTTTCCCCCAATACACCCTCATGCATCTAGACCCACATTGTGTGTGCTAAACGACAATGACAAAAAGAATAACCCTGCAAAGAGGAAATCTTTTCAGAAAGTCCCTTCCCCACTCCCACCCCTGTTCTAAACTTGTATTTGCACATCTGCATGTGTTGGAGATGAATGGGCCTTCTTTTGGGAAATCCCATAAGGTGTTCCTGGGATGAGCAACACTCATTTAACAAGTGCACTCTGCCATGCAGGCGGGACCTGCCAGAAGCAACAGCATGCTTGCAATGGAAATGTTGTTTAATGAATATTTATTGTTTATGAATATTCATTAAATTAACATCTTTATAGCTGGCCCTAGGCTTTGTAACTTTGTGGCAGTAGAGCAGTTAAGTTTCAAGACCATCTTAGAGCCTTTTGAGGTTGCAGATCAAATAATTTTACATATGAAGTAGAATACAATCCTGAAATATTCTTTTTAAGGGCCACTGGCTTGACTTTTGAGTGTTGAATGACTCTGAGAAAGGGACTTTAACCCTTGACTCAGGATTCTATTGGATGATACTCAGCACTCCACTCAAATCCCTATTTTTGGCCATGTTTATTCATAAAGGAATCCAATATCATGCACCATTTTGCCAAGATAAAAGTCAACTCCTTAACCTTCTAGGGAGAGCTAGCTTAGAATGACTTAAAGAGTGGATCTTTAAAGAATGAAGATTGTCACTTTTGATGTTTAAATTTGACTTCTGGAAGTGACCATTACAAAGGAAGGAATTTAGGGGACTATAATCCCTAGAGAAAAATAGTAAGTGATTCTATTCATGAACCAACACTCTACCCTTCTTCATGCCAACAAGAGCAAGTGTTGTTGGACGAGTATAACCAAGTGCTAAAGAAAAATTATGGTAGGTGCTAAAGGTTCTTTATGGTCTATTTCATAAAACTTCAAAGAACTATGTAATTCCTTGATGATATCTGCTTTGCAACCATTCCATTACGGAAATCCCATTCCATTGAGAAAAAAAAAATAGTGTATGCCAGGAACTGTAATAGCTTTTGAGTACGGGAAGACAACACAATAGTTCTTTCCTTCAGGAAACTTGTATAGCATTGGATTTGGAGTCAGAAAAAATGATTTGAATTCCAGTTCTGCTACTTGAAGGAACAGAATTTCTATTAAGTTCTTACCATGGGAAAAGAACTGCAATAAGTTCTGAGCATACAAATAGTGAAGTGAGATAATCCCTCCTCTTAATGAGTTTACCTTTTAATGAGTGAGACAATACATATGAAATTTTTTTTTTGCTTCAAATCAGATTGAAGAAGCCCCATGATCCTTTGGGTGCAGTAGCCAAGAAGATGTTAATACATTTCCTTTAATGCCATTTCCCCTGATCCAAGGATATGATTTGTTTTGTTTTGTTTTTAATAATAATATCCCTTTTTGATGCTGTGCCATTCCATAGTGCCAATGACTTTGGTGTCAAGACCTTTCTTTCCTGGGTCTTCAATACTTGTATTTGTTGTTCCTACTAGAAAAGTTGCCAGACTGCTCCACAGATATTGCTTCCAAGGTTGATGGCTGAGGGTACAGGGCTGGAAGCATGACTATTTCCAAGGCTCTTGAGTTCTAGGACTTGAGTTATCATCTGCAATGACTAAAGTGGATATATTAGTCAAGGGAGCATCAGTTTACCTTCCCTGACACATGTCACCTCCTAAATCTCATTCAGAGTGATTTGTTGTTTTATTTGAATTAACTTACTTGCCTTGTGTGGGGCAGTAGGTGGACAGTTTGTGGGGATATGTTGCTTTGATTTATGGTCTTAAGAGATAGATTGGAAGCAGAAATGGTAGTTTGGCAGCAATGTTATTTCTGAGGTTCTAGGGCTCATAGTCCTTGGCTGTTCCCATCTGAGAGTACATAGTAGATGAAATGGAGATGCTTTGACTTGCCTGGCACAATGCTATCTATGTGACCTTAGGCAAATCCAATAATCTTTGAGCTTTGATTTCCTCATCTTTAAAATAAGGGGATTGCAATAGACAACCTCTGAAGTTCCTTCCAATACTGTATCTATGATTCTATTATCCCACTCCTTTGAATATTTACCATTTGTGTACAGAATTATATGAAGTAATTTTAAGAATGAGAAAGAGTGATTAACTTGGGAGAAGTGGTGGAGGAAGGAGAACAGGAAAGTCTTCTTTTAAAAAAATGGGATGCTTTTTGAAAATTTTATTTTCTTAGAAACATTCGCCTTCCATCTTAAAATCAGTTCTGGGTACTGGTCCCAAGGAAGAAGAGCAGTAAGGGTTAGTCAATGAGGGGTTAAGTGACTTGCTCAGAGTCACTGAGCTAGGAAGTATCTAAGGGCAGACTTGAACCCAGGACCTCCTGTCTCTACACCTGGCTCTCTAACCACTGATCCACCTAGTTCTCCCCAAACCATATTTTTAAGGCAGATATTTATTCCAAGAGATTGAACTGAGGATGGTGTACACTTTAGGCTTGGGGAGGACCTGTATGAAAGCATGGAAATTAGAGGTGAATGATCATGTGCAGAAAATAGCTAGCAGATGAGTTTTATTGGAAGGTAGTTCTATGAAATGAGTAGAGAGTAGGTGGGAGGCAATCTGTGGAGGAATTTAAATGGCAGACTGAAGAATTTGTATTTTCTAATCAGCTTATCCCATATGCTTACTGATAACATTAACAATCCCCTTTTAGATCTTCCTTTTATTCTATCTCTCAGAAGATTGAATGAGAGGCATTCTCCATTCCCACTGCCTAGGGGAAGCTACATAGTGTCCTGGATCAGACTTTGTATTAGAGTCAGAAACACCCAAGTTCAAATATTGCCTCAGACCCTAAACTGTGTGACTCTGGGCAAGTCTCTCTGTGTCTCATCTGTAAAATGAGGGAGCTCAAAATGATGGTATGAAAATCAAACTCTGATAGACTTCTGTAAACATTTCTATTTCTTGCCTTTGTTTCTAATTTACAAATTCCAGGGAAGACTCAAGCTGTTCTTCACTACATAGAAGGGCTGCGCATCCAAATATAGACCTCTGAATGATTTCTGACCATCTCAGTGGCCAAACAGAGAAGGCAAATATTCTAGTCTTGGTTTCTGTCCATCCTGGGCTTCCTTGATAGTGTCTGTGGCCATCTGCATTTGCTCTGTGTGTCTGGTAGAATTGAGGGTCATTGTTTACTGCCAAACAAATACATATCCATGATAATCATGATCCCAAGAGGAACCTTTTTTTTTTTTAAACCTTGACATTTGGTGCAGAATTAAACTATCCATTTGAGAGATGTTGATTTGCCTGAACAGTCTTGGGGACTAGTAAAAACTAAATCCCTTGAAGAGATTCTTTTCTTTCCAAAGGAAGCAAAGCAGATTTATAAGGTGAGTGATCCCATTCCCAAAAGCTTTCACTCTCAGGATTTTCTCTCTGTTTCAATGTGTATAAACAGCTATTTGAAGAAAACACATGAAACTTTGAACTTGTAGTATTGTCGAACTAAGCCCCACAACACCAACGCGGAGATTTCTATCTCAGTTGCCAGTTTCCCTTCACAGTTAAAAGTCGCAATAGCTAACTTTCAAATCTTTTATGGTTGGGAGACCGCATGCCCACAAACATGTGTGGACTCATGGCAACTTGTAGCATCAGATCATCTCCTAAGCTATGTGCTTTAGGCTTGGTTACAAAAACGACTTTGGGGAGAAACCAGTCATCTGTGAAGTTAGAGAAAGTTGTAGGAAAATATCATGATCTCCTTTTTTTTGGTAGATGTCTTCCTTTTAGTATTGATCTTTCCATTTCTGATAGGAGGTCATTCAAAGCAAATTCTAATAAAATGATGGTTTGTGATTAAATGCTACTTTACGGTTTACAAAAAACAACCACACTTTTTTCTTAACAGAGTTGGGAGGTAGTAACGATTGGATCTTGTTGGATTTATAGGTGACCATAAAGCCAGCCTGTTGTTGATGGAAGTGAGAGCTTTGCTCTGTTGCCTGGAAGGAATGCTTTAAAATAAGCAATTGTTAACCTGTGGTCCACAGAATTGTAAAGGTCATGGATAGATTCCAGAGGTTATATGAACATGGATGGGAAGGACATATGCTTTTATTTTCACTAACATTAAATAAAATTTAGTATTTCCTTTAATTATGCTTGTAGGAGACAAACTATAAGTTTATTAAGGTTTAACCGACTACCTAAGAGGTTTATCATACACAAAATATTTGAAGAACTCCTTTGTTAAAGGGTAGAGATTAAGTGCAGGGTGATGACAAGCTGGCTCGAGTCTAAAACATTTGGGTTCCATACTTGTCTCTGATACCTAATTGTGAACTTGAACACGTTTTTTAATCTCCCACTGCCAGAGGTAACTTTTTATGACTGTAGATTGCAATGCAAGAGTCCATGTGTATGGATAGACTTTCTTCTCTGGGAATTCCCTAAAGTAATAAAATTATGAATTTAGAAAAAAATCCCAATCCAAGGAAAGACAATTCAGCCCAACTAGAGCCACTCAAATTAGCATGGAAAGAAAAGCAAACTTAAAAGACAAATCATTAGGGTTGTGCTTGACCCCTCCCAGATTAGGAAACTCACTGACCTCTGAAAGGAGGGCTAGCAATGACAACTTAAATATTGGATGAGGCATATATGCAGAGATATTTTCAAAAAACCTTAGACACAATGATCTAAAGGATATGACCAGAGAATCAGAAAACTAAAGAAAAGAAAAGATAAATTTAATCCTGAGAGGTTTCATGGAGAAAAGAAAAAAATTAATCTTAACTGGAAAGAAGGAAATTGCTTGAAGTCTTGAACAAAAATTATTAAAACTAGGGGCGAATTTTAGGAAATATATAAGCATAAGATTATAGACTTACTGTTTAATATTATTATTTTGATACTCTATTTAATTGTATTTCTTTAAAATTATGTATACTTTTTTATTCATATCAAAATCATTTCTAAGGTTCTTTATTTAACTCAATGCATTTGTATCTGCTGTTTCCCATTCACGGAATACCCTCCTTTGTGGCATCCTCACTTCTTTTAATTTTACTTTCTTTAACATTCTTTAAAGACTCAGATCTCAATTCACCTTCTCTTGGAGGCTTTTTCCCCAGGCTTTTACCTCAATAGGTAGCATGCTCCTTTCTAAAATTACCTTCCATATACCTTGTATAGATCTTGTATGCACTTTAGTCATTTACATATTATCTCCTTCATTATAACATGAGATTGTTAATGAGAGGGATTCATGGACACATTTTTCTGCTGAATCGATTTGGATTTTTATATGATTAATAGTAGATTTCTGAGTAAAGGAAGATGAACATGTTATTTAATTCCTTCCTATAATTCCAAATGATTTTTCAAAATAGTTCAACTAATTCACAACTCTACCAACAATGTATTAATAAGCTTTCTAGCTGCTCTTAACCCTTCCTATAATAATCTGTTATAATCTTTACTGATTTTGAGGGTATAAAGTGAAACATATTAGTGTAATTGATAGTTCTCTTATTATTAGTGAATTGGAGCAATCTTTGATACAGATTTTCTTTTGAGAGCTTTTTAATCATAAACTTTGGCCAGTTGTCTATTGTAGATTGACTCTGGGTGAAATATTTTTTGTGTTAATTCCCCACATATGCTGAATACTAGAGATTAAGTATAATGGAATCAGTGGAGAATCACCCTTAAATTGAGAATGATCTGAGTTCATGTTCTGCCTTCTATACAACACAAATGCTTATTTCTGGATATGTCACTTGAACTTTCCATATTCTAGGTAAGTCAGTATGACTTCAGTTGAAGACAAATTGATGACTTACACTGATAGAGGGAATTTGCTCTCTAGGGTGTCCTCTGTACCAAATAAAAACAGTGGTCCAATCCATATATCTATTTTGAGATTGAATAGTTTTCCTTTATTTGACATGAAAAATTCTCCCTTCATGTCCCATTCACCATCATCACCAAGGGACATATTCCTTCCCATCAAACACTCCTAACCTCCCCACTCACTTCCCCCCCCCCCAACATTTTCTTTAATAAATCCCAATACACTTTTCAGTTAGAGTCTTTAATTATACTAATGACTTTCACTATTCACAAGCTCATTGAGGACTTTTTATACTTCTCTTGATGTCTTTGATCGATTGATCAAGATGTTCTCTTTGAATAAAGGTGGCAACATTTTGTTACTGATGAAATGATTGATTGATTGTTTGTATTAATAGACATCCACATTACACCGGAAATATGGAAAGGGAAACGGAGGAAGACTCCTTTCTTCTTCAAAGCTAGAGACAAATTTTGTATTTTCCTTCCAATTATAAAAATAAAGCTGAGAATTTCTAATTCAAGTTCTAACTTAACTTATTTTTTTCTCCAAGAAGGAGGCAGCAACCACTTTATTGACAGATTGCTCAAAATTGAATATTCCAGGGAAATTCTGGGCCTCACAGGAAGTCTAATATTTTACAGAGCAAAAATTACAAAGAGCGATGGCAAACTAAATAGTCAAAACATCAAATTTAGGATCTCATTAAAATATCTTTTCCCCCAAATACTTAAATATTAAGAGAAAGAAAAGAAAGATGAGAGAGAGAGAGAGAGAGAGAGAGAAAGAGAGCGAGAGAGAGAGAGAGAGAGAGAGAGAGAGAGAGAGAGAGAGAGAGGAGGAGGAGGAGGAGGAGGAGGAGGAGGAGGAGGAGGAGAAAAAGGAGGAGGACCTAAGTAGTTGGGTAGTATTAAACTATCTGTCAATGGCATCTGACCCACAGTAGATACTGTAGACAAATTGGTCAGAAGACAATGCTGGGAACTGTCACTACTCCCTGAAGCTGAAATCTCTTTCTATTCATTTAAAATTAAATTTGAAAGACTCAAAGAAAAATGGCCCCATATTTTCCCTCTACCTCATTTCATTCACATTGCCTTCTCCTGGGCCTTTGGAAATGGAGAAGGGTAATGTGTTTAAATAGTTTTCATCTAAGCAGTCATAAAACTCTACAGGCACAGCTTGGAACCACCATCCACAAATTAGAAAGTTCCCTTCCATTTGCCCATTTTATAAACACTTTATGAAGGGAGAGAGCAAGAAAAACAAACAAAACCCCAGGAAGGTGGTTTAGGGCTTTGGGGTTGTTGTTGTTTTTTTCATTATTCACTCTTTCCCATCTAACTCCTAAATAGTTGATTTGATAATTACAGAGCACAAAAAAACATGATGCAGTACAATGTAAATACGGTTTTAAGCTCAACAATGTTAAATCTTTAACAATCGCCTTCAGCAGTGTCTGCTGGAATTCCACAGGGTTTATCCATTTCTGAAATAAATCCCTCAATCCATTCTCTTCAAACCACCGAGTAAAGGCTTGATTGCAAGAGACAACTCTAACGGTTTCTCTTTTGCTATCTCTGGTGAACTATAGTCCTCAAAAGTCATTAGTGGTCAGAAGCAATATTAGGCTGTCCAATATCTTTCCGACTCTCTCCTTTCTAAACAATTTTCTTGCTATTTGACCCATGTAATTTCAGAAAATATGCTGAGTTATCAGTAGGTGGACAAAGTTTGTATGAAACAGACTGCTCTGACGTTCCCCTTCTGATATGCTCCAAGATTAAGACAGCAAGTCATTTGCATCTCCAAATGTAAAATAAACAAAGCATTGGGCATTACATGCTGTAAATGCAAGTCTGGTTACAAAACTATGAATAACTGATTCCCTTACATCAGCAGTAATCTTGGCTCTGTTTCTGCCTTAGCTGCCTGCGGAAAGCCCAGGAATGATACTCTATGCAATCATATTAATAAGTGCTTTTGTCTTAGAGCATAAGCAAGTTAGAAAGCAGGAGAACTTGAAATGAGTGAATTAAAAAATAGAAAAAGCTCACCATCCCCAAGCTTCGCTATAACTAAAAAGTTTTAATAGTTTGGAATTTGAAATCCATAAAATAAAATGGCCTTTGTAGTTTGTTTTCAGCAGAATGATGCCTTTGTGTTTTGGTGGAATTAAGTATCATCTCCCAGGAAATGTCAATTAGATAATGACAAGAGGAAAGGAGAGTGACATCCGTCAAAGCAGCAGTCACTACTAAATGCCTTTGACTTCAACAGTATCCTGGAATAGAGGCTTAAAAGTGTGACAGAGGCTGGTACTAGAGAAAAGTGCCAGTCTGAAGAGTATGTGAAATTGATCACCTCTCCATACCGAAATCCAAGCTTCCCTTTGGGAGACAAAACTTCCCCTTTTTTATCATTTTTTTAAAGACAAAAGTAAATCCAATTTAACACAATCCAAAAAAAAAAAAAAGAAAAGAAAAGAAAAGAAAAGAAAAAAGAAAACAACCCACTGATTAATAATGATCTATTAAGTGCATGTTAGTGTAATAAGTGTTAGGCATACAAAGACAACAGGGAAAAATGATCCTGAACTCAAGAAGTTCCTATTTTTTTAGGGGATCCTATAAAGATACCGTTCTTCCAAAATCGTCCAAAATCTTCCATTCATCAAAATAAAGAGGGGGAAGGCTGGTAGCAGACGTTCTGATCTCTAGTTTCACTGGATCGGATGTTGAGCCTATAGCTCTGTAAGGAAATGGGATGGGTAACTGCTGTGGACTCCCAGCAGGTGTTTCATAAATAGTTAAGCATATGCAGATTGGTTGGGCAAAGTTAGTCTTCATTTGTGGTTTTGGGTCAGACTAATGTGATTTTCCCTTCCAAACAAGACCAAATGGATGTGTCAGAAGGGGTACGATTCTTAATGGGAGTGGACAGAAATAGTTTCGAACCTGCTGCTAAGGTTAAGAATGTCACAGCTAGTTGGCATTATAGTGGAACAGAGGGTCCTTCATCGTTTCAAATGCATTTCCATATCCACAGGTAGTCAGATAAGTGACCATTACCACATGGACCAAAAGGACAAACAGATGGTGCTCAGAACATTCATTTTCTGTGTTTGTGTGTGTATGTATGTACGTATGTGTATGCCTTATAGGGTTCAGACAGTGGAGAGAAGTCATTACCAAGCATATGTTTTCTATTTACTTACATAAATGCAGGCACTCGCACATACACTCATATATGTGCACACACACAGAAGTCTTTGTCCTTTGTTAATACAAAAGCTGGTGCTGTTGAGGGCATTGCCAATCAGACATCAACCAGGAATGGAATGTGACCCATAGGTGACTAGCAGACTTTTTCTCCTCTTTCCTTGGAATGGTTTCCCTTCATATGGATGTCATAATTGGGGGGCTGAAGTTATGGGTCTTTCCTTTTTACCATTTAGAACATACTAGAACTTCAGCAGCTCTTTGATAACAATAACTGAATGTACTCTGGAAGTCACCCTGTGCAACCAAGAAGTGATTTGGAGATGCTTAATATAGGCTAGACACTATGGTAGCTTGTGGGGATGCAAGTGCAAGTTGTGAAAGGAGCTTGGGTCTCTCTCCTGTTTCTCTGTTTTTCACTACTCAAAAACCATGGTTTCTTTTCTTTCTATATTCTAGGAATAAAGGGATATTTCTGGAGAGAGTTAAGGGAAATTTGAGGTCAACTTGGTCCAATCCCTTATTTTCTGGAAGAAGAAATTTGAAGGAAGAATGGTTAGGTGATTGACCAAAGAACTTACAGGTAATAAGGGACAGAACCAAGAATTGAAGTCAAGCCTTGTGACTTCAACTTTAGTGCCAATTCTACTGCCTTCCTCTGCATCCAATAATAATACTGATGACAATAACAGTACATATTTATAAAGTATTTGACGTTTTCAAAGACTTTGATGAATTTTATCTCATTTTTATCTTTATACCAACCTCAGTAGGTGGTGCTATTTTAATACCCATTTGACAGATGAGAAAACTAAGGGAGGGAGTCAGAAGCAAAGTGACTTACCCAGGTGGGCAAAGTTTTAGTTTTACTTTTTAATTTTAAATGATTTTCAATTCATGCCCTCTGAGAGCTAGTAGACAAGGTATAGTGATGAGATTCTAATTGTCTTCTTGTATTTGAATTACTAAAGCTTTGGTTACAAAGTTTAGTAAGTTTTTGAGGCTATATTTGAAGTCAGGTATTTTTGGTTCCAGGTCTAGTGCTCTATCCACTGTGGTGCCACTTCTAGGTAGCACCATGGAAGCTTTGACTTTGTAACATTATCAGATTTTCCTTTGCATGTTGGAATGAGCATTTCTAAGCCTGGTAGATACAGTATTTTCTTAGATTGTTTGAATTAGGGGACAAATTGATGTTTGAGAGGATTTACATCCCTACATCAGTCAGAATGGAGTCTCCTTTTTTGACTGGTTTTGTGAATGTTCATTATAGCATGCTATTGTCATAGAATTGCATATTTAGAGCTGGAAAGCAATTTAGAGATCAGAGAAACCTCACATTTTGAAGGTGAAGAAAATCAGTCTCAGAAAATCCAAGTGATCTACTCTTAGTCACAAAAGAAGGAAATTTTAGAAACAAAATTTGTATGTAGGACCCTTGACTCCAAGTCCAATCCTCTACTGCCATGTATTGGGGAAGGTACTTGTCTATTATTAATTCAAGATAGGTAAGTATGGTTAGAGCAGAAAAGAAAATATGGAGGTCTTGGTGAATTGTAAGACCAATAGGAGTCACAAATATGATACAGCAACCCCTGAAGTTAAATATGAATACATTGTTAGGCTGCATTAATAGAGAATTGTATTCTAGGAGTTGGGCAATGATAGTTCTCCATACTCTGCCCTGGGTGGACCACATATTTAGCATCCATTTCAGTAATGATAGGCTGGAAAGTAAGTAAAGGAGGGCAAATGGTCTGATAAATAATTTTCAATTCATGCCATCTGAGATCTAGTGGTCAAGGTATAGTGATGAGATTCTAATTGTCTTCCAGTACTTGAAGAACTCTTATTTTAAAGAGGAAATTGGCTCGTGCTTTTTTCCATGGGGCAGAGTTAGGATTAAAGAATATAGGCTGCAAAGGGACAAACTGTTTGATCTAAGAGAACAATTCCCAAAATTAGAGGTCTCTATGAGTAGAAGGGAGAACTCAGGGTCCCCTCATCATAGGATATTAAGGAAAGATGTGGTGAACAACTTGCATGATATAGTATGGAGATTTTCTTTGAGGAGGTTGGATTCAAATACTATGGAAATCTTTTCTGAGATATTTTGTGACACTGTAATGCATGTATCTATAAAGCATTTTTCTATTGTAAAATCGTTGTGGAAGGTGATGCCATAAGCCAACCCTCATTTGGGAGTAAAGTGTAAGAAGTAGGCACCTGGGTGAAAAATCATCCCGTGATATCATATTTAAGTGGAATAGCAGTCATATGGAATAGCAAGCACATTTATTTGTTTGGGAACATATCTATTATCTCAGCATTGGCAATGAGAAATAGAAAAGAGCCCCAGAATGCTTCATAAGAGTTAGAGAAAATAGTTTATGAACAGGAAAAGCAAACAAAATATCCAATGAAACTTTTATTGGTATAGATATGGATATGTTAGTTGGAGGAATGAGGATTATGATGGGATCAGACTCCTAATTTCAGACCATGCAGCCTCCAAATTCAGATGACTTTGATGTTAGGATAGGGTTATTGTTGGAGGCTCCATTTTTGTTTAAACAAGTCAAGTCAATGTGAATTTATTAAGAATCTCCTGCTTGCTGGGCACTATGCTAAGCATAGGATCATCTGAAATGACTGGGTACTGAATTTGCCTCCAAAAAATAAACCAGCACAGAGAAGAGAGGGGAGAAAAAACTTCCAGAAACAAGTATCATTGAGATACAGCAGACTGTTAAAGAAGGTAACTATTTTGATAATACAGGGAGACTGAAGTTCAGAGAGGTTAATCAACTTCGATTCAGTCCCAACATATCTGCAAGAGGCCAAGAGAAAATACTTGGCTATTAGACAAAGAAAGGTATTTCTCTTCCAGGCATTCAAGGGACCATATAAATACTTTTTTAAAAAATCAATAATTATTATGACACTGAGTTAAGGAAGTTACTATAATGACCTTTTAGTATGTTTCAAAGGGAAAAGGAGAATTCATGGGGATTAGGTAAGAAGAGAGGGCAGAGAAATAATCCCAGTACCATCTCATGTTGGTAAGTGATTCCAAAAATGTTGAGATACATGGCAGCCTTAACAAATTGGATTTATATCAGTTAGATAACCTAGTTTTAAGATTTATGTTTTCTGTATTCAGACCAAATTCATAGTATATTTGTAAAGGTGACAAGAGTTAGATTTTGAGATGTCTGTAACTTGGTAATTTACTCCTTCATTCACTATTTTAAAGACATTTATATTTCCATGGAGACAGTTTGCTCCATCGGTATCCACTCAAGGCCAAGAAAATGAGAAAAAAATGCATTAAGTTCAATGGTCCTTGCTAGTGGATTTGTCAAAGCCTATGGATGACAAATGTGTAGAATAGGCAGATATGGATAGGTTATGTTTTGCCTTACTTGAAGGAATACCCACATCAACAAGATCAATGAAATTATTTATCCTTTGGCCTTTGGATATTAGTATGAAGTTCCCAAAAAACCTAAAAAAATGTAAACTTATTTCAATGGGAAAGGGGGAAACAGAATAACTAAATCTTATAAGAAAGGCAAAGCTTGGCCAGAAGGATTATGATTTAGAGAAATTGTAGCAATAAGTACTGTCAGACAGAAGGAGTCAGTAAGTAAACTTTGGATAGAAGAAAATCAGGACTCATTGTGGGAAGGGGTGACATGACAATAAAACCCTATACTAATTTATAGATTTATCAAATATTAGAACACTGGACTCATTCAAGTCTTTTTAGTCCTTTTATTTTCATTTTTATATAGGAATAAATGGTAGTCCAGAGTAGAGATGACTTGCATAAAGTCACACAACTAAGAAGTGAGAGTTTAATCTTACATACCTACTTTGTACAACACATGGATTCTAATATTTTGGTATAGGTTAGACTAGACAGCTGTTAAGTCCTGGGATAAGACTATGGCAGTCAAGTCAGGTTCATTGAAGCAACAAAGCACTCAGAATATGAGACAGGAGGTTCCAAAGATCCCTAGATATAATGGCAACAGATCCTCCATCCCCAGTTCAATATTTTGTTTTAAGCATGACATCCACTCATTGCTTAACAAAATAACACTTATGGAGATATTTCTTGGCATCTTCCATTCTAGGTATTGCAGTTCTCAGTTCTTTGGTATTTCATAGATAATGAAAGTTGGGAAAATGAATATCTCACTACCAAAGTTTTTGACTTTGCCAAATGATTCAATGTCAGAAATAAATTGTTGTTTTTTTTTTCCACCATTGGAAATGACATTAAAGAAGATGAATTCCATGTGCCCCTTTGCTGTAGCCTTGTCTTTCACCAGCAACTGAAACCTCCTTTATATTTAGTATTATCATATTTTGTTATTTTGATGTAGACCTCTGATTTCATTTGAGGTAGAGAACTCCTGGTCTGGAAGCTCCCTCCATTGATGAATAGCCACCATTTGTCTTCAACTTATAGTTTTAGGGAGTTTTCTTGGAAGAATTAAGAGAATCAGTGACTGGCATATCATCACTCAGTCAATATGGATCAGAAGCTAAATTTGAACACCAGTCTTTCTGATTCCAAGACCATCCTTCATACATCTTGCCCAAGTTCACCATTCTATTCACTGGATTAAATTAAACAAAGAGAGAAAGATATCAATTTAGAGAGAGGGTGAGCATATGTTACACCAATCACAATAAATGATATTTGAACTATTTCACTAAATCAAAAATGAAAAAGATACCTACAATGTATGTGTGCAAGTTGGGACGTGAAATTTCTTTTAAAGTCATTTAGTAATTAGATTTGGTTTTGCTTTTTTAAAAACTTCTGAAATATCATCAGCATCATGATGTAATAGTTAATATAATGTTCCGTTTCTGTTTTATTAAGTAAAAGACCCTATCTTTGAGAATGTGTGCCCTGGCTTGGGTAACTCATTAGTTTATCCATCCCTTTCTCTAAATATTCCTCATAGGGGATGCCCTCCAATTGGGGAATGGCTGAACAAATTGTATCTCTTGGTGATGGAATACTATTGTGCTCAAAGGAATAATGAACTGGAGGGATTCCTTGTGAGCCGGAATGACCTCCAGGAATTGATGCAGAGTGAAAGGAGCAGAACTAGGAGAAAACTGTACACAGAGACTGATACACTGTGGTACAATCAAATGTAATGGACTTCTCCATTAGTGGCAATGCAGCAATCCAGAACAACTCAGAGGGATTTATGAGAAACAACACTATCCACATTCAGTGAAAATACTGTGGGAGTAGAAACACATTAAGAAAAATCAACTGCTTGATCACATGGGTCGAGGGGGATATGATTGGGGCTGTAGACTCAAAATGATCATCTTAGTGCAAACATCAACAACATGGAAATAGGTTCTGATCAAGGCTACAGGATGGGGTGGGGAGGGAGAGGAGGGAAAGAACATGATTCTTGTAACCAAGGAAAAATATTCTAAATTGACTAAATAAAAATTTCAAAAAATTAAAAAAAATTAATATTCCTCATAAGAGAAATCTGGTTTAGCTATAAGCAAAGAACCAAACCCTAAGTATGCCTTTTGACACAAGGTGGTTATACATTCTACCTCCTTCAGCCCAAAAACCTCATTCCCTTCTAGAACAAGTTTTGACTTCTCATAGCATTGTGTGCTGTCAGAAATATCCTAATTCAACCCACCATGCATTTGTCACATGGAATAGTGGATTAGAACACTAGGCTTGGAGTAAAGAATGGAATGAAAAAATACAACCCATCACTTATTAAACATTTACAGTGTGCAAAGCACTGGGCTTGCTGCCAGGAATGCAAAGAACAAGAGATATGCCTTTTGCTTTCAAAAGGCTCATATTATAATGGATGGAGATTACCCACATGCAAGAGTTCAACTATAAGGTAGATGTAAAATAATGGTGGTCCTTACAGTGCAGTGGCAGGAAAGAAAGGCACTGGTTCAAATCCTTTTAGCTCAGTTCATCATCCTTAGAGAACTTTGGATATGATGGTCACTAAGATTTCAGAAGCATAGATTGAAAGGTAAGAGAAACATCAGAAGACATTTTTTCCCAATCTTTATTTCATAGTTGACGTATTGAGACTGAAACAGTTTAAATGACATGCCCAGAGTCAAATAACTAGTAGATGCTTGTGTAAGGATTTGGATCTTGCATTTTAAAGACTCCAAATGCAATCCTCTGTCCACGATTCTACATTGTCCCTTTTGGTTGTTGTTCAGTTATTGGAGTAGTTTCTGAATCTTTGTGACCCTGTTTGAAATTTCCATGGGAAAATTTCTGGAGTACTTTGCCATTTTCTTTTCCAGCTCATTTTATAGATGAGTAAATTGAGGCAAAGAAGGTTACGTGTCTTGTCCAATGTCCCTAGCCAGTAAGTATCGGAGACTGGATTCGAACTCTGTTCTTCCTAACTCTAGGTCTGATCTTCTAACCAATTCACTACCTAGTTGCCCTCCACAGTCACTACTTCCCAGCTAAATTGAAATTGATTGATTTAGTGAAAATATGATTCTGAGGAGGAAGATGAATAAACAATAAGTTGTCCAGTCTGTGAAAGATGCCTAGAAATTATTGTTTTCATTTGGTTCTTGACTTCAGGGGACAGAAGAAAAAATCATATTCATCTCTAATATTTCTTGGGGAAAGTGATCTTTTCCATAATATTAACATACTTGATTCTTAAAAAAGACTATTAAACTCTAGATGGACTATATCTACAAAACTTTACCTTAATGTAGCCCAGATGCTCTGTCCAAAAAAGAAAACGGGCAATCAACTAGGATCATTCTCTAGCTCTGATCTCTGTATCTCCTCAATGATTTCCATTCATCTCATCTCTTTAGGGCTAGATCAGTTGTCATCTTCTCAGTGAAGTCTTTCCTGATTCCTTAGCCAAAGGCAATCTCTCCATCTTCAGATATCACCTATGTATTTACTATATTTTTTATCATTTGTATTACAGATATATTTTACATCCCACATCTATTATTATGTTATAATGGCAAGAGAACAAAACCATGAATCCTGTAATATAGTAGATGCTTTGCAATTTTATGCTGGATTGATACTGGGACCAGGCATGATTGTTAAAAAGAGGATTTATTGCAATGCCTAGTTGTTCATTCTAATCCTTTCAATGCAGGCCCTCATCCCCCTTTTTTGCAATTGTCTCAGCAAATTCACAGAATCCCTGTGGCTTGTGGTCTGGTGGTCCAGCTGTCCTTTTAGGAATCTGTTGATGCCAAGTTTCTAAAAAATCATAACACTCCATGTTGTTCCAGTGAATAAGGATATTTTAATGTCACATGCAGAGTAGGCAGTATTTAACTCTTCCCCAAAAGATTCTAATCAGAATTCAATCCAAAGTACAGGGTACTTAAGAAAATGGATTCTTTATTTTAAAAAAGAAACAATCGATGAAATAGAACATATAGAAAATTAACTGTCCTCCAGGTGGACATCTTTACATCATCAATCAGCCTTTACTACTCATCTTTACTACATGGTAAGCTAGCTGATAGAAGAGCTATTGAAAGATTGGGAAATTAAATAAAACATTTCTTTGGGGACTATATGTTACAGTATCATAGACTTAGAGATGAAAGTATGGATCATAAATAATAGAGTCTAACGCCCACATTTTATAAAAGAGGAATCTCCAGCACAAAGCTTACAATTTAAATCCAAAACAATCTGCTCTTATATAGAGTTTCTGAGGGCATCTAGGTGGCACAGTACTTAGGACATTATGACTTGAGACAGAATGACCCAACTTAAAATCGCAAAACTTCTCAGGTAGGTGACTCTAGGCAAGTCACTTAATCTCTGTCTGCCTCACTTCTCTGGTGAGAATTAATAGTACTTACATGCCAGGTGTGCTGTGAGGACAGAATGAGATAACATGGAAAGTATTTTATAAATCTTTAAGTGCTGTATGGATACTGGTTACATTATTTATTAAGAACTATTATTTATATTTATATCATATGTACATTACCTGTATACAATGTATATTATATATTACTTGCTGTTAGCTATTATTTGACTCATGCATCTAGGTATTGCAGTGGACAGATCACCTAGTCTAGAGTCAGAAAGGCACATCTTTGTGTATTCAAATCTGGCCCCAACACTATAACTGTGTAACCCTGATCGTCAGCTAATCTTGTTTGCCTTAGATTTCTCACCTGTAAAATGATCTGGAGAAGGAAATGGGGAACTGTAAGATTAAAATTAATATCCAATAATTCCAAGTATTGTATTTTATAAGAATTAGTAAAAGAAACAAATAGTAAATAAATTTAGTAAAGAAGTAAAAAGACAAAAGTAAAAGCCTGAGTAAAAATAATTTTTTCCAGCCATGTTGTAGGGGGGAAGAAGAAGAAGAAGAAGAAGAAGAAGAAGAAGAAGAAGAAGAAGAAGAAGAAGAAGAAGAAGAAGAAGAAGAAGAAGAAGAAGAAGAAGAAGAAGAAGAGAGAGAGAGAGAGAGAGAGAGAGAGAGAGAGAGAGAGAGAGAGAGAGAGAGAGAGAGAGAGAGAGAGAGAGAGAGTCACACATAAACATTATCTCCAAAATGTAAGGACTTAAAGTGTGAACAAAAGATGAATGCTGGGAATTGCAGCTCTGGGAAGCAGATTCTAATCACACAGAACCACTATAATATTTCTACAAAGAAAACTCCAAATGTGGTTGAGAAGAACCAAACATGTCTGAAAAAACAACTCAACAATTACATGACTTGCCTCAAATCACAGAATAAATAGTAGATGCCAAGAGTTGAACCCAGGACCTCTGATTAAAATTTAACCCATTTTCCATGTCATGATATCCCCTTCAAGTCCACAACCACTTTATTAGGCATAGAAATGACCCTTGACTTTCATCTTTTGCTAGCAAAAGGAATGTTTTTGCAGACTCCGTCAACCTTGGAAAGTCCTTGTATATAGAAGCAGCAATGGACCAGCTATGAGTCATCTGGGGACCAGACTGGAAATATAAAGAGAGGCTCATTACCAGATTGACCATAGGGCGATAGATCTTTTGGCTTCAATAATCCTCAAAGGTTATAAACATCTACCATATGGGAAGGCTGATTGTGGACAGCACTGGTGGAGTTTGGACATCGGATGAAAGGACAGATCTCTAAAGTTCTGACAAAGGCAAAACCACTCCAGGGACTTTTTGAAATGGGTCCCAAGGGCATCAGAGTTGTGTAGCCTCTGCTTTAGTTTGTGCAAATGGGTTTTAATGAAAACATTTTTCAAAGCTATTTTTATGATGTTTATGTTTAGATCAATAGCTTGAGTCCAGATGTTTTAAAGAAAGAGTTTTTTAAAGATATTTCCATGTTTCCATGCCTTCAATTTTTCCTGTGAATGATTCTGGATAGACACTTTGAGGATTTGAATGTGCCACATACATATACTGGACAACTCAGAGAGTGTAGACTCTTCTGGAGATATCATTTATAAAATGGGGCTCTTGGGATGAGAAAACATGTACATATTGCCTATTTAAGCATCACTTTTTAAGCACTTTTACATATTAAAATGCACTGATACATGCTGGTAATACAAGTAAAGATGTGGTGCAAACCCTGCTCTCAAGGATCTTACATTCTAATTTTGGCACTGGGAGCAATATGAGTTGGGGGAGAAAGAAGAGTAAATTACTCTACACACTAATATACCTGCATGCACACATACTTACATAAACACATACAAAAGGAAAATAACATGTAGGATTTCTTTGATTTTTCCACCATGACCAGGAAGCTCATTACTGGGATAACTTCATCATCCTTAAGCTCCCTTCAGCCTCAATGCTCTACCTCATCACTAACCTCAGTCTATGAATGGAAAGGGAGGTGTGTGTTATGAACTATAAATATTGCTAAGGAGATGATTCAGCTCAGATTATTTTACTTTTCATTGACTGCACTGACTAGAAAATTGTTTGATTTTTCAACTATGACCTTCTCATTTATCTTTCTCTCTTGCTGTTGTACTTTGTGTTCTTCTGTTAAATTGTAAGCTCCATGAGGGCAAAGACTATCTTTCTTTTTGACATTTGTGCCCTAGCACTTAGCACAGTATCTGTCACATCGTGCATTTTTATTCAATGTTAATTGCTAAATCAACAACTCCAAACAGACACTACAAAATTTAGAATAAACTTGGGGTATCCATAATAATAGATTTTCTGAAGGGAAAAACACAATTGGAAAGCAAGAATGCAGAAGCAGAAGAAAAAAGAGTGAAAAGTTTTCAAAAAAAAGATAAGAACATGGAATTCTTTCAAACAAAACTGTTAAACTTGAAGTTAGGATGATTTGAAAAAAATAATTTAAGATTATTAGTCTAGCAGAAAAACATAATGAAATAGAAAATCTGAAAAAGATATTTCAATATGTCATATAGGGAAAAATTGTAAGTCATATTCAGAAGGTAAAGCATGGATTAAAGAATACAAATAGAAAGAAACATGAAATATAACATAATGACATGTTTTGGTCAAATTTTAGAACTAATCTATGAAAGAACATATTTTTCTGGTACCAGAGGGAGGAAAAAAATTCTAATTTCAAAAAATACCCATGAGAATAACATAGGATTCTCTGTGTTTATAAGAACTCAAAGGGAAATTTTGGATATGATATTCCAAAGATTTAAGGAAATAAGTTGACATATGAACACAGCATATCCTAAGTTTGAGTTGAAACACCAAAAAAAAAAAAAGAAGTGTCTATATGTTTTTGTAAAGCAGAAAGATTCAATTCATTCTTTCAAAAGTACTGGGAGAGGGAGACTATTCCCCCCAAAATAAACAAACAAAAGACATTTAGATAGTTAGCTATTTCAGATAGTCATCAAAGATAAAGCAACAAAATATATATTTCAGTGCATCTTAGGGATAAATAAGGCATGGATATGAGTTAAGGGAATCGTTTCCCTTTTTGAGTTAAAAAAATATTGCCTAAGTGGCAATAATAATGCAAATGGATAAGCTAAAGAATATATGAAGTATCCATTCTTTGTTAATAGGAATTGCATACCTCCCATTAATAAACAATGTTATTCTTGGAAGGGAAAAATTATATGGAGTAAAAGAATCAGAGAATCTTGGGAGAGCTAGTGTGAATGAATGAAATGAAGAAATCAGAACTAGGAGGAGAATTTATAAAATGAACACAAAATTTAAAAGAAAAAAAATTGGAAAAACTTAAGAATTTTGCTTAATGCAATGGCCAGACATGACTCCAGAAGCCTCATTAAGCTTTATATCCCTTGTCAGAGAATTGATAGACTACAGTCGTGTTGTTGACAAAGGTATGGCACATGGACCATGGCATGCTGAAGGGGGCTATCCCATTTCCCCCTCTCCACAGTGCCTGAGGACATTTTTACATGCCCTGCCCTTCCACCCAACAGCCCAATAAGAGTACTTCCTCTGCTGCCTGGGGTAATGTAGAAGTCTCATAGGCAGCTTGAAGGTATAGTTTGGGCACCCAGTCTCTAAAAGGTTCTCCAACACTGGACTGGTGGTTCAAAATGAAAGACGCATATTCAGATAGGATCAACGAGTGGATTCATTTTGTGTGACTATAATGATTTGTTTCAAAGGCAGGACATTTGGGGTGGAGGGAAGATGGAGTAATAGAGGAAAATCAAATGAATCATTTAAAAAGAACAGAAGAGAGAAGGAAGAAATCCAAAATGGGATACAGAAAATAGAGTAGCAAGGAAAATGCCATGTAAAAAAAAGGAAATATCTAAAAACCAAGATGAACAGTTAAGATTCAAGCTTTTATATACATAGTTTTTTCTTTTCCTCTTGTCTATATAAAGATTTTTTTGAGTTCATAATAATAAAAGAGAAAATATAAATAAAAATATATGAAGTAAATAACAGTACAAATGAGGACATTTTGTAAACTAAAGGAAAGATAAAGAAACCAGAGAAAACTATGTATATCTGACAAAACTAAGCTCAAAACAATTAACAGAATTTATAAACCATTTGCTAAGCTGATTAAGATGGAAACAAGGGAAATTGAACTACTGGATTTTTAAAAATAAAAAAATGAATAAAAAAGAGAAGAAAATATGAGAATTAGGAGAAACCACTCTTAACAATTAGACAACTGTTAGACTGAGACTTCAAAGAGAATTGATACAAAAATACCTCAGCAAGATGAATTTTCAAGTGAATTTTATAAAACATTTAAGGAATAATTAATACCTATATGACAACACATTCTTAAAAAATGGACAAGGAAGACAAGATAACAAGCTCCTTTTTAATAGAAAAATATAGATTTGTTACCAAATAAGGTAAGGGACAATACAAAAGAGGATCAATAGCTCATATTGTTAATTAATAATACCATGACAAAGTAAAATTAATATCAAAGACAAGTGTGGTTCGGTATTAAGGAAATTATTTTGTATAATTAAACTTCTTAAGTAGTTAGTTGGTGCACTGAATAGAATGCTATTTTTGAAGACAGGAAATACTAACTTTCAGAGTTAGCTTCAGAAATTTGCTACGCCACCTTGAACAAAAGTCACTTAACCTCTCATCCAGTTTGTTAAGCTATGAAATGGGATTAATAATAATGCCTATCTCCTAGGCTATTAGAAGTATCAGCTGACATAATATTTGTAAAGCACTCAATCTAGCATATCATAACTATATATAACTGATTTTATTATTGTTGTTGCATTGTTGTTATTGCTATAATAATATTTAAAATCTCACAATTATTTCGATATATGAATAAAAACCTTTTTATAAAATTAATCATTTATACTAAACCTGAGAGAAGCATAGATACAAAGATTCCCTTTCTTAATATCACAAATAGCATACATTCAAAAGTTAAAAATATTTACCAATGGGTAAACAGTGAAAGGTTTCCTAATCAAAAGTGAAGTAAAAAAGATTTTACCCATGATCCTTTGAAATAATTCTAAAAATGTTAGCTAATACAGTAATAAAAGAGGACAAATAAAGATAAAATAATTAGCAAAGAAGAGACAAAATACATAAGAATATTTAAGTGAGATGATTGTTTTAGTTGGTTAGCTAAAAACCTTTAATTTATTAGGAAACAAAATTTCTATTAATAAAACTATAAAACATTCTTCATGTAAATTTAAGAGATAAAATAATTAGATATTCACTGTGCATTGTTGGGGGCATGTCAATATCATAAAAGTATTGTTTCTACCTGTAATAATATAGCGTTAAAACTTCCCATATTGTATAATTGAGGATATAATTTTCATAAGGAGATGAAATAACACTCATTTAGAAGACTAAAATGTTTAGAATCTTAGATAAAGTAAAGACCAAAAAAACAAATGGAGACACAATATTACTAGACTTTAGACTATATGATATAGGAGTTATTTTATAAATAAATTGAAAAAAAATTAAAATATAACAATAGAATAGAGAATCAAGCAACACATCAAAGGAACTGAAAAATTACAGTTATTATAAATAGTCCACTGTTTGGAAAAACCCAAACCCCAAATGACTAGGTGAATGAGCCCCTTATATATAAGAACTTCAGGGAAAACTAGGAAGTAGTGGATAAAATTTAAGTTTATGATAGGATTCTTCAGTATTGACTCCTAGAAGCTCAAAATGGAGATATGGTCTGAATGAAAAAGATCCCTCCATAAATTAGAAGAGGAGAAAGATCAGGTATCTTCTACAACTATGGCTAGGGGAAGAGTTATTAAACACGAAAGGATAAAGGAGACCATAAAAATGAAATTGACAATTTTGACAACATAAAATTTAAAAGCTATTGCACAAATAATATTGCTATAGGCTGGACATATTTGCATAAAACATTACTGATAAAACTCATATATCCAAATGTATTCACAAATTGATGCAAATACAAAACTGAGACAATCATTCCCTAACAGATAAATGGCCAATGAACATGAAAAAAATAAAGCAAACCACAAAATGACCATAGGAAAACATGCTTCAAATGATTAATGGTAAGATTAATGCTATTTGAACAACTCTGAGGTTAGAAAATTGGTAAAGATGACAAAGTTGGGATATTAATTTGGGAGAACTTTGTGAAGACCCTTATGGAACTAGAAAGAGATTTAGCTCTTTTGGATGTTAATTTGTCATTATTCTGGAAAGATGCTTATGCCTTTTGACCCAAGGATTCCATTACTGGATATATAACCCAAAGAAAGTTGTGGTGGTTCCTTCTTCACTTTCAAAGAGGACCAATGATATCTCAGTGTTTGGAGTCAGGATACAATGTGCTTGGTTGTAGCCGATGAATTCAATAAGAGTTTGACTGTCTGTGTACAGAGGTATGGTTACAGGTCAGTGTATCCACACCTGCTGTTTCATCACTTGCCCAGCATTACAAAGTTCATGAAACAGTAGATGCTCGATGATGTATTGAGAATTTGGTTCAAGTGAGGGAGACTCACCCAAAGTCATCAATTTCGCTCTATCTTCTCAGAGTCATCTTTGTTCAGTGGCAAGACAAGAGTTAGGATGGCTGGCAATGGCCCAGATTCAGCAGATAACCTTGGCATCTTCAGTTTCTAAATAAGCTCTAAATCCTCCACAGAAATGGTTTCATCCACTTTCATGGCTGTTGGAACAAAATTGTTCTAATTAAGCTATTCTGCAGTGAGAAGCCTTCACATACTTAGGTAGGCATTCCTCAAATTTACCAATGACTTTGAGACCCAAGGAAGGTAAAAGAGAGGGGGGGGGAATCCAGTATATATCAGAACATTTACCAAATTGAATTTGGAATAACAAAGAATAAGAAACAAAGGGCTGATCAATCTCTCATGGAAAGGATAACTATATTATTATATTTGAATGCAACAAAATCATATTGTGCATTAAGAACTGAAGGATGTGAAACACAAGGAAATTTTTCTGAACTAAAGAAATGAAATAAGCAAGTTCAAAGGAACATTTTATACAATGACTGCAACAATAAAAATAAAGGATCACTAAAGAAAAGTTGAACTCTGAATAAATCAGAAAACAAGGAAAACTACAATATAGATTATGATGTATACTTCCCCATTATAGCAGATGGGTGAGAAAGTATTTGGGCAGAATATCATCTGATGATATCACTGTATTTGTATATTTGTACTGGTCATGTTTTATCATGAAGAAAATGTAAATCTGGTTCTACAAGGGTTGAAATTAGTATATTATGAAGACAAAATCCATTGTATGTGTATGTGTATATATATATATATGTATATATGTTTGTGTGTGTGGATATAGATATATATGCATACACAAAAATACAAACATATCTGTGAAAATATATATATTTTTTAGAATAAAGGGCTGTTTTGGGTAACTGCTTCTGCTGATGCTATTGTGATAGGTAACATATTCCAAACCTAATATCCTCTTTTGCCTGTTTACCACACAGTTTCACCCCAGGGATAAGAGAATGGGCTTCATCTCTGCTAAAAATATTATGTTGTGCTGTAATATTCTCTCCTTCCTTCTGCTTTTTCTATCACTATTTTTATTTTAATAAAAAAGTATTTTATAGTATTCATACAAAAAAATCCATTTGTGAGTACCCACCACCATTCTCCCAGCCCTCTAATAACTTTGGGACTTATGCTAAATGTCTCTCCTTTGACCTCCATCTTGTTATGATCAGAGATGGAGGAGATCATTACAACATTGCCTCTAGGGCATTCCACTAATGACTCCAATGTTCTTCATGGGGAAGAATTCAGTGTCAACATTGCCTGTTGAGTATGTGCTATTTTTTAACTCCTCCTAGAAAGGTGTTTGGTGATGGTCCATATTTGCTGCATACATGGGCAGTTAAGCTGGCAGGGCACTTGCAAATTTGGACATGTGGTCTCCATTAGGCTAAATTGATGTGTGAAAAATGCCCTTTCTTCAAGAAGCCATCTTAAGTACTTAGTAGGCCAAGAGAACAAATGGCTAGAGTGTCTGATAATCTCCCAGTCTCTGAAAATAAAATCATACTGAACATTCTTTTTTTCTAACTATATAGCACAATTCATTGCAGATGTGGAAGAGAAAAATGTATCACAATGGAAAATACTGCCATTTGTAAATATCCAGACCGTGAATTGGAACTCTTGTCTCTGCTAAAGTCATTGCTTTTCCATTCAGTGCTTACTTGGTGGTACTGTTCCAGCTCCTTAAACAGCAATCAAAGACACTACTTTCACTTAATGGATTATAGACTCAGGGTCACTCTTAGAAGAAAAGAAAAATTATTTGTAAGAGATCTATGTTTTCTTTTGAGGAAACGGAAGAATTCATCATATCCACTACCAATTTACTTCACTTTGACAACTCCAATTCCAGTCCCTGCCCCTGCAGGGGTAGTAGTAGATTAGGCTAATAAAACCTATAAAATCCATGAAACTTATTGCATATTAATTTTTAATCTTCCAGATAGTGACAAAGTTTTACAATGGTCTCAAATCCATTACTGATCAAAGAGTTCTATTCTAGAAAATCATTTAAAATCAGAATTGATGGATGTGTATTTGGAAGTCATTAGCCTTAAGAATTTTAATTTGTAGAAACAATTTCCCTCCAAATCTTCAGCTAATTCATGATTCAAGGCAATTGGCTTTGAGATGTCAGTTGCATATTTTGCCTCATTGCACATTTCCTTCCTGATTACTCTTGGGTTCAGTTCAACATGATTGTAATCTTTACTTACTTGGCCCTTTTCTCCCTTCTGGCTCCATAGGGCACTGCACTATGGTCTTGGAGTGGGAAGAAAGGCCCTAAGCAAATTTTCTGCTTGAACTGAATTTCATATGTAGTTCAAACAAAGAGTGGCTAAAATGGAATTCACCATTTCCACATGTTTGAGTAGTAGATATGAGGTGCTTATATAGGTAGAGAGCACCAAAAAGAGAGAAACTTTTATAGTTGGAGAAGTAACTGGAAAACACTTTAGCTTATTGATGATCTTACCCATTGCCCCATGATAAAAAGGTGGGTAGTTATATGATAAGTCTAATTTTATTAATTTCAGTTCAATTAAAAATGCATTCAATTTGTGCTTGTACCCATCATACTAATTACTAGAAATGTGTGTGGGGGGAATTAATAGAATATATTTCTTTTGGAAGCTTACATTCAACTAAGGATAAGGATAAGGATAAATGCCATGCATTAAGAAATGTTAATACATATAATATGTACTAGCAACAGAGGTGGATTGCTTGGTAAAAGAGGAAGACAACCAGAAGAAGAAGGTAAAGAAGAAGAGTAAAGAAGAGAAACAATAATAAGATTAAGAAAGAATGATAAGTAGGAGAAGAGCAGGAAAGGAGAAGAATGAAGAAGAAGAACAAGAAGAAGAAGAAGAACAAGAAGAACAAGAACAAGAACAAGAAGAAACAAGAAGAAGAACAAGAACAAGAAGAACAAGAACAAGAAGAACAAGAAAAAGAAGAACAAGAACAAGAACAAGAACAATAAAAACAAGAACAGGAACAAGTAGACAATAATGACAACAATGACAGAGGAGGAGGAAGGGAAAGAAAGAAAGAGAAAGAAAGAAAGAAAGAAAGAAAGAAAGAAAGAAAGAAAGAAAGAAAGAAAGAAAGAAAGAAAGAAAGAAAGAAAGAAAGAAAGAAAGAAAGAAAGAAAGAAAGAAAGAAAGAAAGAAAGAAAGAAAGAAAGAAAGAAAGAAAAGAAAAGAAAGAAAGAAAGAAAGAAAGAAAGAAAGAAGGAAGGAAGGAAGGAAAGGAAGGAAGGAAGGAAGGAAGGAAGGAAGGAAAGAAGGAAGGAAGGAAGGAAGGAAGGAAGGAAGGAAGGAAAGAGAAGAAAAAGGGAAAAGAAAGGGAAAGTAAGTAAAAGAATGAACTTCAACACTTAACTGTGTGACCTTGGACAAGTCACTTAACCCCTACTTCTTAGCCCTTAATGCTCTTTTGCCTTGGAACCAATACACAGCATCGATTCTAAGATGGAAGTTGAGCCTTTAAAAAAGAGAGAGGGAGAGGAAAGAAAACAAAAATAAGTTCTAGAAAGGCATATTACCAAATATGTAGTGTAAGAGAAGCATGTGAAGACTGTTTCGGCGGAACAGGCAAAAGAAACCAACAAGAAAGTTCAACGGCTGAGATGGCGACACAGCAAGGCACTGTGGAGTGATTAGGGCATATTGGAACACAAAGGACAACAAGGCCATCCATTGCAGCTGAGGAAGTCTCTAGGTGTAATGACTTTCCATGCCACTGGCCAGGCTTCCAAAGCTGAGAGAGTGGGACTGTCTCTGTGCAACAACTTTTCCACTTAAATCTTCATACACAAGTGTCTTTGTGCAAAAAAACGCACAAAGACAATCGTCATCCTCGGTTACCAAGTGACTACTACCACCAGTGTAAGAGAAGGGAGAAGGAAGAAAGAAGGGAACTATCAATACAAGACTCATATGGACTGGAGATTCTAATTTTCAAACATTTAAGTACTGTAAACACCACTGAAATGATTCTCCAGTGCCTATAAAATCATGGAGGTGAGAGTTGTCACAATGGCTTTACTATGATAATGAAGGCTCTGGTGGGTCCAATCAAACTAGTAATTTTTTCATGTTGACTGCATGTCTGCAATCTGAAGACCATGCTCACTAAGCAGGCATGTCACTATGTTGGATGTCAAGTGATGGATTTTTCACACATATTAAAATTCCAAATTTACATGTTAAATTATACAGGAGAGGATGTTGCCGGAGTGAATTCATATACAAATGAAATCATGGATCCATAAGAATTTGAAGTATTCATCACAAAGCTATTACAAAGTGAAGACACATTTATGTATACACTAATTTTAAAATGCATATATTTATTTGTACATGGACAATATTTACTATTAAACATGCACTCACTAATTCAAATGAGGATATTTTCACATTTCATCCTTACCATTTCCCATTGAGAAGTCCGAGAGAGAGACAGTTAAGTAGCTGGGAACATCACAAATAGAATTGTTACTTCAAATGATGCTTCTGGCTAGATTATTTCCACTTTATTTTTATGGGTAATGAAAATTCTCTTATATGAATAGTCAAAGAGTCACAGGATCTCATTGTTGAGAAAGACCTTACAGCCATTGAGTAAATTTGTGCTTGAAGATTTGCTTCTTTTACAATATATCCAGGAAGCCATCACCTAGATTCTACTGGAAGATTTCCAGGAAGGGTGAATCAACCTTCTGAGGCACCACATTCCACTTTTTCCAGCTCCAATTCCTAGGAAGCATTTCCTTATATAATGCCTAAATTTGCCTAAGAAACTTCTTTGCATTGCTCCAAATTCTCTTCTCCAAGGCCAAGCAGAACAAATCTATTTTTTTTTCTTTTATATGGTAGCCTTTCAAATACTTGTGGAAAGGATCCTTCCTAAGTCTTTCTTCATTTGGGTTAAACATCTCAACATTTCATATCCTTCAACAGATCCTCAAATGGCATTATTAATCAATCAATTGACAAATATTTATCATATCCCAGGACTTAAGCTAGGAGTTAGGGGTAAAAAGACCAAAATGGAATTGCTATCATCTTCAAGGAGGCTACATTTTATGATTCAGAAATACGTTTAACCCTAGTCTCCTTCTTCTCAACAATTTCTAGCAAATCAATGTCATTTCTAAAATTTTATACTTGGAATTGAATATAGGACTCCAGATAAGTTCTGAGCAAGGCAGAGAACAATAAGACTATCATCTTCCCCATCTTGGAAGCTATATTTCTTTTAATGCAGCCCGAGATCTCCTTTCTACCCCTTCTGTTGTCATACTATTGACAGATAGCATTTGTAGACTAATATAATTTGGAACTGTATGAGTTAATTCTGTGTTGTCTCAGAATCTATCAATATGATATAATTAGAGCTGATTACATCTAACTTCAGTTTAGTAACTTGGGATTGCCTTGATAATCCCAGGGGAATTGGTAAAGATTTTGTGTCCATATTGTTTCTCTGGTGGTTGATTGCAAACCATTCCATAGTTCTCATTTTCTCTTTAGTCTCTTTTCTCCTGTGCTTCGATAACCTTAGGAGACCTTTCCTAATTTTTCCCAGTTGTTAGTTATCCTCTCCTTCAGAGTGTATTTATCTGGCATTATAGAATATATGTATGTTATGTATATATTTACATGAATGTGTGTTTGCATGTATGTATGTATACCTTAAGACAAAGATACTATAATGCCTTAAAGGAACACAAGCCCACCAACACTAAAGACTATCTCATTTATATCTCCATTACCTAGTACAGTGCTTGGGATATATTAAGTATGTCTTTATTCTTCTTGGAGACTTCTATAGAATTTCCCCCCATATTTAGCAGAAGAAACTAAATACAGAAACATACATACACATACTCACGTATACTCTATGTCTATATTTACACTAAGTTTTAAAAAATTCTTACACTGGAGTTAGAGAGTCAGATAGATAGATTTCATGATAGTTTGATGAGGGGGAACATCAATGACAAAGAACAAAAGGATTTTAGCAATGCATTTGCCAAGTCTCTCAAGCTATCCTTATGGACAAATTGGCGTGTTATGGACTAGACAATAATACAATTAGGTAGAGTCATAACTGCTAAATTCAAGGCTCATAGAATAATAATAAATGCACTAATAGAGGGAAATCCCTTGTGGAGTGTCCTAGGACACAAACTTTGGCCCTGCAGTCTTTGATAATTCTATCTGAATTGTATGAAAAGATAGTTAGCATATTTATAAAATTCTGATATAATGAAACTGGGAGAAATTGTTCATATATCGAGTTTGAAACAGGAAAAAAACTGTCTCAAAAGAATTGGATCATTGGCAAAATCTAATAATCATCTTGAAGAATAGCTTATATGTAGGATGGCAGGTTTCAAAGGAATCTGAACATGCTAAAACATTGGGCTGAATGGAAACAAATAAGATAAACTGTAATAGGGACAAATTAGATATCTTATTTTCAGTCCATAAATCAACTTCACAATTATGGGATGTGGGGTGGCAGAGCTAGATATTAGTTCAAATGAAAAAGATCTAGTGAAATGGAAATAGTGGTAAAAGGATAGAAACAAATACTCCTTAGAAGAATTATAAACATTTAACGATTATATAAAAGCGTTCCAAGTCACTAATAGTAAAAGAACTGCAAATCAAAAAGCACCCTCAAGCTTTATTTCACCCTTAAGAAATCCACAAAGATCACCAATGGTGGAAACAGTTCTTTTTGGAAGGTTCTTGAAAGACAGATATACAACTATACTGGTGGTAGAGCTCTTGAGTTGGTTGACCATTTTGGGAAGTAATTTTGAAAGATGGAAAGAAAATGATTGAGCTACCTATATATACCCTTTGGCACAGCGATTCCTTTGCTAGGGATGTACTCCAAGGAAGTGCAAAAATAGCCTCCAATATTCAACAATATTTTAAATAGCATTTTGGGGGTGTCAAGATAAGGGCGTCAAGTAAAGTACAATTGATTTGAACTCATGTCTTCCTTTCTTCATGCCCAGAATTCCAGTGATTGCAGCTACTCCTAAAGTTTAAGAGGTACATTGAAATGTAGTGGAGTATCCTTCAATGGGCATCTTTCAATGATTGTTTGCTGATGTGTTTTCTGGGAAGCTGTAAAGAACAATCACATGTAGTTACATGTCAGACAAGATAACCTCTGTGGGTCCTTCCAGCTTTGAGATTTTGTGATTCAGGGCCTTTGAATTTGTGAATATAAAGACCAAACTCTTGATAACTCTATTCTTGCCTCTTATTTATGGCTCTTTTTGTCTTATCTGCCAAAACTCACGTGAATGATTTGTCTCTACTGACCCCCAGTCAGTGCTGCATACTGATTGTACTTCATACAATGTTATGCAAACAGCACATTGCATAATTTAGCAATGTCTGTAAAGTCGTAAGAAAAAGAAAAAGAAAACAGTAACCAAATCATCAGTCCACTTCAGATCCAGCCTCATTCTTTTTGATGAAACTATAGAAAACAGAAGGAAATTGATTGGATTCTCAGCAGCTGTTAAAGGACTTGTAACTTCTGACATAGATTGAAGTAGATTAAAACTCCAAAAAGGTGGGTACAAGTATATCTGACCTGAAAACAACTGTAGATGCTATTGTGGCATTTTGTGCTTAATGCCTCAGGAAGCATACAGTACAGCCAAATGAAAAAGTCTTTTTTTCACAGTAATACACACCAATACAAGGGGGGAGGTATTATATTCCTCTTTTTCTTTTTTTTTCATTATTTTTTAAATTTGGAATATTTTTCCATAATTCCATTATTCATGCTTTCCACCCCTCCCCACTTCCCTCCCCCTTCCTATAGTTGACAAACAGTTCCACCAGGTTATACATGGATCATTGTTCAAAACCGATTTCTGTGTTATTCATATTTTCAGTAGAGTGATCTTTTAACATCAAAACCCCAATCATATCTCTATAGACCCATGTAATCAATCCTATGTTTTATTCTGTGTTTCTGTTCCCACAATTCTTTCTCTGGATGAGGATAACATTCTTTCTCATCAGTCCCTCAGAATTGTCCTGGGTCATTGCCTTGCTGCTACTAGAAAAGTCAATTATGTTTGTATCATAATGTATCAGTCTCTGTGTACAATGTTCTCCTGGCAGTTTTCACATGATGAAATAAAGACTATCAATAATCACATGAAAAAGTATTCCAAATACCTTCTGATTAGAGAAATGCAAATCAAAACAACACTGACTTACCACCTCATACCTAGCAGATTGGCCAATATGGAAGCAAAGGAAAGTGATAAATGTTAGAGGGAATGTGGCAAAATTGGGAAACTAATGCATTGCTGGTGGAATTGTGAATTGACCCAACCATTCTGGAGGGCAATTTGGAACTATGTAAAAAGGGCTTTAAAGACTGCCTATCCTTTGACCCAGTAATACCATTGCTGGGTTTGTACCACAAAGAGATAATAAGGGAAAATACTTGTACAAAAATATTAATAGCCATGCTCCTATGGTGGCAAAAAATTGAAAAATGAGGGCATGCCATTTGATTGAGGAATGGCTGAACAAATTGTGGTATCTGTTGGTGATGGAATACTATTGTGCTCAAAAGAATAATTATCTGGAGGAATTCCATGTAAACTGGAATGACCTCCAGGAATTGATGCAAAGCAAAAGGAGTAGAACCAAGAAAAAATTATGCTCCTTTTTTAAAGATACCTGGATATTGTGGTATTCTCAACAAAATCATATAATCCAGAATCTAGTGAAATAGGAAGATAATTTAGAATGGTTTCTATGACCTTTCATCCACCCATCCATCCATCATCCATCCATCATCTATCTATCCATCCATCCATCCATCCATCCATCCATCCATCCATCTGTCCATATCTATCATCTTTCTTTCTAGGCAATGGGGATTAAGTGATACCCGGGGTCATAGAGGTAGGAAGTGTTTGAGGCTACATTTGAACATAGGATCTCCTGTCTCTAGACATGGCTTTTAATCCCCTGAGCCACCCAGCTATACCCTGCTGGGGTATTTTTGATATCAATTTCATGAAGAATTAATTCCTAAATCTTATGACCTTTTCAGTATCTTAGTCTGCTTTGACCTTTTTTTTTTTTTTGGTAGCTTATGTGTTGTACTGGATAGACTGTTGGACTTTGAGTCATGAAGAACTGAGTTCAGATTCTACCTTATTACCACATCCTCAAAACTAGCTAAGTGTTGGAGTTGTCTCTCATGATTCTAAGTAAAATGATGTGAAGAATACAATAGATGAATGAAGTACAATGAATAATACAATAGTTATGAAGAACACAGAACAATATTTGAATCTTACACCCACAAAAAAAACCTAAAGAGGTCTGTGCTATTATTATCCCTATTTTATAGAAGAGAATTAAGTGACAGGACAGATTTTAACTCAGATCTTCTGAACTTCAATTTCCATTCTTCTCCTCCAGATTATAAATTCTATGGGACTTTGGAAGACATGGAGATCAATGAGAACTGGAGTCTTCAGGGAAAACTTAATTTGGGTGTATGTTTTAAGAGAGGCATTGGAGAAAGGGCACAATTTATGTTGGTGAAATATTTTTACACTACTAGTGAAAGAATTAGATCCTGCCTACAATTAAGGAAATTCTGGGAGGGGAAAATAGACATAATGCAAAGGCCAGGCTGTTTCTTTGCCAGAAAAACTATGGGGTGCCAACCATCAAGGGGTCTAGATGAGGAGCTAGTTACTTGTTGGCCAGAATTCAAAGCTGAGGGATTTTCAGATGATTATGTGGCGTAAATACAGTGAATATGGGAAAATTAACACTTTGTTTGAATTCAAGCATTGTGTTGGCTGATGCCAATGGCCAGTCAGAGCCTGCTGGGCATGACCTTCTGCCTCCTGCTGACTCAGTTACCCCTGCTGTTTCAAGCCTGTTTGAAGAGAGATTCTGATACAGGGAGCAATATGAGCTAATTTGGGAGGGCAGAACTTAACAGAATTCTAAGAACTCTCCACTTTTTCATAGCCAAGCTCTTTGGGAAAAACAAAACAAAACACTATGCAGGTAACTTCCATTTTTCTCACCTCCTATTCACTTCTCAAACCCTTTCTGTTTGGTTTATTATGCTAATACTTGAATAAAACTATTCGTTACAAGGATAAAAATGATCTCTTACCTATATCTTATGGACTTTTCCCTTTATTCATCTGGTTTCATCTCTTTTCATTTTAGGAAGTACAATGGAAAGAGTTAAACTTGAGGCCAGGAAGACCTGAAATTGAATCTTACACTAAACATTTATTCCCTTTGGGATCCTAGTCAATCAACTTCTCCCTCCCTCAGTTTTCCTGTGTAAACTGAAGATAATAAGAATTTCTACTTGGTAGGATTGTTTTGAGATTCAAATAAGGTAATATTTATAAAACACTTTGCATAAATTTTATATAAATACTATTATAATTTCATTATTGTTTTATGTTTTTGTTTATTATAGATTATACCACAGATCCTACCAACTATATTTCCTTGGCTTTTGTGTAATTTCTCTCTTTGCAAACTATTCTTGTCAGATGGCTCTTTCCCCATCTTCTTTGTAGGCTTATTGTGCCTCTTAATTATGAGTGTTACTCAGAGTTCTATTATAGACCTCCCTCACTCCCTCTGTCCTCTCCCTTCTCCTTTCTCATCCCTCATTTTTGCCTCCCATTGTCTCCTCACTTGTCTTGTCTTCTTCCCCCACTTGTTTTTGTCCTTTCTCTCTCTCTTTAAAACCTTTGTCTTCTTTCTTAAAATCGATCCTTAATATCAGTTTCATGGAAGAAGAGTGGTACATGATCTAAGCAATTGGGTTTAAGTGACTTGCCCAGGGTCATGCAGCTAGGATGTGTCTGAGACTGGTTTTGAATCCAGGACCTCACCTTTCTAGGCTTGGCGTTCTATACACAGAGACTTCTTACCCTCTCTTTATCTATTCCCTCTTTTCCTCTCTTTCTCTTTCACTCCTCTCCTGTTTTCTCCTCTATTCTTTCCTATTCAATATATACCCTCACTCTTGGATATTTCATTAATTTTCAGTCAGACATCATTTCTATTCAGATAATTCTCTAATCTAGATAACTAGAGTAATTCCTATCATGAACTACATTTCATATCACTGACTTTCCACTAGACATCAATTAGGCAGTCTAAACTCACTCTGTCCAGTACTAAATCTATCCCTTCTCTATTTATCCCTATTTCTGTGGAAACCATCAAATCAACCATATTTGAAGTTTCAAGTTTCTCACTCTTCAACTTTTTCTCACTTCCTCTATCTAATTAGTTGTCTTGCTTTGCCATTTTTATTTACACCACAACTAATATCCATTTAGACCCCTTTTCTTCAGTGAAGTACCAGCATAATACAGACATTTGTTGTCTGTTTTCTGGATTATTACAGTAGCCTTTGATGTGGTTTCCAGGTTTCCAGTTTCCTCCTCCTCTAATCCATTCTCCCCACAGTTGCCAGAATAATTTTGTTAAAGCTCTCTTTCTACTATTTTATTCCTTAGCTCAAGCATCTTCAATGACTCCCTGCTTCATTCAGAATAAAATTCAAACTATCTAGCTTCATATTTAAAGGCTTTCAGAATCTTTAGTAATCCTACCTCTCTAGGTTTACTTTATATTATATATATATTCAATTTTTTAATTGAACAATTTAATTTTATTAATTAATCTATAATATTTTCCCATGATTCCATGATTTATGTTACTATTATTTTAAAATGATTATTATTATCTTCATTTTACAGAGGAGAAAACTGAGTATTATGTACTTCCCATTTCAAAATAATGTGTCTACTTTCTCTTTTCTGAATTTGCCATTCTTTCTCACACTTCTTTGCCTTTTCAAAAACTCATTGTCATTTCTTTTCTATCCCTGTATCTTAGATTAAATTAGATTCTTTTAAGGTTCTAATCAGATGCCATCTCCAAAAGCAACATCATCATCTTTAATATTCTCCCCATACAAATTGTTCTGCATTTATTTATCTAAATACATGTTGTATTCTTTCCATTAGATGCATGATCCAGAAGGGAATTATCTTTTTTCTTTGCATACTCAGTGCCTTGATTAGAGCCAGTCTCTAAGAAGATTGTTGAATTGGATTAAACATTTAACTCCAAAGTAAGAAGGGACTGAAGACCTTCTAGTACAGCCTATTGTTGTTCATCCTGGGTTTTTGAAGCAGACCAGTGACATCACAATGAGTAGTGACTCTTCTTGTGCATGAACTGGATTTTAGCGTGGTAGACTTGCACAAATTGTCAGTTTATCTTCCAGAATCCCTGAAGTCCAGTGACAGCTATGGATGGTCTTGATATCTTCATTGTCTAATCAAGCACTAAGGCCCCCACAATGCCTGCTTCAGCCACAGCCATGGCCATTGGGGGGGGGGGGGGAGTTCTCTTCTGCCCATTTGCTGGAAGAAGTCTCCAGAGGTTATCTCCTATGGGTAGGAATACTACTATAGATCACCCACAGGTTTAAAGACTGTTGGCTTGCCTCAACCTGTTTTAGTCCATTTGCTGAGATGACTTTGCCACATTGTGGCAGCTGCTTATTCTACAGTGGCTTGGAAGCACAGGTTAGATTTGGGTGATGTGTGGACACCAAAGGTGGGTTAGGAAGTCTGCAAAGGGCTTGGAAAGCCCTCTCACCACAGGTGTTAGTCCACTCTGAAGATGCAGTATTCGTTAAGGGAGAAAGAAAGACTCATTGCAGCAGTCTGGGGAATTTCCTTGTAAAACATTCAGAACCACCTTAGGTCAAAGATCTGATCTTTTAAAAATGAAAAACTTTTAAGCAAGTAGGTTTGCTGGGTGAATCATTATTTATTAAGTAGCAAAAAAGGAGGGAGGGAGAGACAGACAGACAGACAGAGACAGAAAGCAATAGAGACAGAGACAGAAAGAGAGATAGACAGACAAGAGAAAGAGATAGATGGAGAAGAGACACAGAGAGAGAGAGAGAGAGAGAGAGAGAGACAGAGAGACAGAGACAGAGAGAGAGACAGAGAGAGAGAGAGAGAGAGACAGAGAGAGACAGAGACAGAGAGAGACAGAGACAGATAGAGACAGAGACAGAGAGAGATAGAGAGACAGAGAAAGGGACAGAGATAGAGACAGAGACAGAGAGGGAGAAGCTCTGTGAACATTTGAACAAGGTCAGAGTCATCCTGCACAGAAATCTGAGACTGTGGTTCCCAGAAAGAGCCCCGACTTCCTGTCTCCTCCATCAGTCTGTTGCCTTTGTGATGTCCCTTTCCAGAGCCTCTCTGATTGAAGGACTCAGACTGCAATCTGAAAAAGAGATGGGTCTTCCAGATGCCAAAAGTTCTCATGACAATCCATCCCATGAAGGATCCTGCCAATGCACATCTGGAGGAAAGTAGGTTGTCACTAACATATAGAACAACGTGGAATAACACTAATGGAAAATAATAATAATGTTGTGGAAAATTAATATTGAATTGGGATATTTTCTGTGAAATTATTTTCATTTATCATAAATTTTAATAATTATAAAATTAAGATATGGACTCCAGAGAATTTTAATCATTGTAGAATGTCAAACTAACTGGGGATCAGAGCAAGTTTATTTCCAATTGTCCCTGTTACACTAGCCAGCACATCATAGACATTTAAATATCTTAGCCTTTCTGATCCTTCAGTTTTTAATCTATAAAATAAATATCACATTTTAACATTTCCTTGATAGGCTGTTGTGAGAAACAAGAGGTATTTATAAGTTACTTTAAGTACTTTAAAGTGATATAAAATCATATATTAATACCATCATTTAGTTCTCATTTTTTAAATCAATGGGACTCAGCCAGAAATGGTTTTAGGACAAGAAATAAAGTGAAGAGGGGAGAGCACCGGAGATAGCTTCAGAGGCCCTTGTTTCAAATCGTTCATCTGCTACTTAAGACTGTGAAATTTGGGTAACTTACCCTCCCTTCTCCAAGTCTCACCTTCCTCATCTATGAATGAAGAGAGAGAATGGATGACTTCTTACACTTTTTCCAAGTGGATTTTTATGACTGTAAAGTGCTCTCTTCACTATATTTTTTTTTCATTGTATTCATCAAAGTTGTATATAGGTGAATGAAAACATTGTTGTTAATTTGCTATTTTGTGATTGATTTTGGCTAACACTGACCAACAAGTATTTGATAAGCAATGGAAATAAAATAAACAGAATGGAAGACAGATCCTGACCTCAAGTAGTTCATATTCTAACAGGGGAAGATAGTACAAGAAGAAAGTTACAAACAGGAGTGAGATTGAGGAAAAAATGAGAAAAGGACTCTGTGAAAGGACTTGATACAGAAATTCAGGAGAATCTAGAGGGCAGCAAAGAAAGGAATGAAACATGGCTGGTCATGGAAACCTTCCTTTAAATGGAAGTCACGAGAGGAGGCAGACAATCAGAGGGAGAGGCCACAGGGAAAGAGGATGTTGTGAGAAGTCTGATATGAGTAGTTCAAGGGACGAACGAGCTTACAGGATGACATTTGAAGAACCACGGCTGCTGCTCCTAATGTGGCTATTTGAAAATTAGCCTGCCAGTGTGAAAAAATATATAGTTTAAATGTTTTGATTAATATCTTGTTCCCTAGATTTTTTACAATTTTTAAGTTATTCTCCTGATTATTAAACATTGCACTTCACTATTTTTTAGGAGGCTGTCAGTCAACAAGAATATGTAACACATGAACAACCTATATCATTTTATATACTTTCTTAAGGAAGAGAGAGGGGTGGCAGGGAGAGAGAACATGGTTCACAAAATGGCAGACAATTATTATTGAGAATTATGCCAACATGCAATCTGTAAAAGAATAAAAATATAAAACCATTTAAAAAAAGAATTAGGCCAGTTAACAAACAAATTAACCCCAAAAGAAAATCATGTAATATATCCTTGATCTATGGAAGAACTAATGCTTTTCCCCTTATAAATTAAATGTTTAATCAACAAACATTTATTAAATTTATTTTTAAAATGATGATTTTTTTTATTTTTCTATGTTCCTCCAGTGGAAGAAAAAAATTAAGAAATATATGTAGACAAGCAAAACAAATTCCAAAAATGTGTGTTTCATTATACACAAGCACATATATATTATAGATATTACAAATAGAATGTATGTGTGTGTGTGTGTGTGTGTGTAACTTTATATAGTCCCAGTCAGGAGGTCTGTAGCATTCCTCATCCTCAATCTTCTGGAATCATCACTGGTCATTGTGTTGATATGAGTGCCAAAGTTATTTGAAGTTTAACAAGCATTTATGAAGCACCAACTGTGTGCCTTGAATTAGTCACTGGGCATAAAACGATAAAATACTCTCTGAATGTAAAAATGATTTTCAATCAATAATAAAACAAATATTTTCACCTTCTTATGAAATAGTTTTCTTTGAAGATTTATGAGCAAAAGAGTGTTTCTGAAATCTTTCAGCAATGGAGACATTGTCAGGTACCAAGCTCTTTAAATTAGGACAGATCTTTTCACTTCCATGCCATGTGTTTCACAGGTATCTGATCTGATATAGATTGCATTGGAACAGTCATCACACTGAGCTCATGTGGAAGACACATGTCCTTTTTAAACACCCATGTGGAGACCGTGTTAAATCAGTACCACCAATATTCGTCATTCCTCTGGAGGAAGAAGCACTTCTCCAATTGTTTCAACTTTTTTATATATTTAAATATTATTCAGATATTTCCAGGAACATTTCTATCTTCAGCTCACATTATCTGACCCTTCCTGGTTCTCAACATTGGAGTTGTCCACTTGTTCCTAATTACATTGTCTATTTCATATACAAACATTATCTAGCTCTCTTTTCTTCCCTTCCTCCTCTCCTCTTTCTGTTTGTCCATCTGTCTGTCTGTCTCTCTCTTTTTCTCTCTGTCTTTTTCATGGTTTCCAATAAGACTTGCAGCCATCATCTCTTTCATCCTAGTTTGCTTGTGTTTTGTTATTAGCAAGGATGTCTCAATCATCAACAGATTATCTATTTGCCTAAATTTTTTTAACCAGGATGAAAATGTGTCATTTATTATTAATGACACTTCAAAGAATCACCAACATTATCATTTTTAATATGTCTGATCATCTTTTAAATACAATACTGTTGAAAATCCACCCGTTTTTCCCAATGTCCCCCCTTAAAGAAAATGACCACTTAGAATCTTGCACTCTTGGAGTCTGCTATAGAGTTCAAAGTAAAATAATAAACATTTAGGAAATTACTCAGACTGATATAACAGTGTTTCTTACTCTATTTTTCTCAGGATCCACTTAGACCCTTGAGAAAGAAGATCAGTAAATAGTTAATTTAGCTCTTTCCACCCTTTGTTGCCCCTCTATATAACTTGGGCAATTTCATCAGGGTGGAAGAAATTACTAGTTCCAGAAGCTCTAGAAACTCTTAGAGAATTCCTTTCACAAAAATTAATGGGCAAATTTTCTACAACTTACATTTTCCCAGAAATGCCTGGGGCATCTGAATGGGTTGCTGACAGCATTTTCATTTCCTTTCTATCTTTCTAGTCTTTCTCTTCAGGATTTCCCTCAATGTTCTTTATAGTGTAGCCAAAGAAGCTTGCTTACTTTTCTCACACTAAATGTTCCATATCTAGCTTTTGTGTCTTGACACTGACTGACACCTGTGCCTGAAATGCTCTTTTACATGATCTTTCCTTTTTGGTATCTCTGGTCTCCTTCATAACTCAATTATCTGTTAATTGAATATTCTCCCAATCCCACCAGCTTGAAATTCTCAGTTTCCAAAGCTCTCATATAAAGTTATTGAACTTGATTGCCTTTAAGGGTCTCTTCCAGATCATAGTTTCTTTCCACAAATGATCTCATAAATGGATGGATATTTGAGATGTTTGAAGTATTGGGGACCAGATTAATAGGATCATTCTATTCATAAGAGATAATTATAATGACTTGAACTTATATAGTTTTAATAATTGAGAAACACTTAATGTGTGTTATATAATTTGATCCCCATGGGTACTAGGACCTTCTATTTTGTTATCTTCAATATATCTGTCATATAACATGTTTCTACATAGCTGTTTGTGTGTTATCTCTCCAATTAGATTACAAACTCTACTAGACTAAGTACTATATTTTGCTTTTCTTTGTATTCCCAGCACTTAGTCCAGAGGCTGCCACTTATCAAACTTAATAAGTGTTAGTAGACTGAATAACTGACTCTTTCATGGTAACAGAATGAATGCATTGGAGGTTGGACTTGAATCTCCATATTCTTTCCTCCAAGGCTAATCCTTTATCTACTCTGCCATACTGCCTGTTTCCCAACTTCATTGTCTACATTATTCTCAGAGAGATATGTCAGATGATAAAGATAAGAAGAGAAAAAGATTATGTTTTTAGTAAAAATGTACAATTTATATCCATTGAACATAGAGATAACAAAGAAAGAGCTGTAAATTAACAATATCTCATAAGTCAACAGATTGTAGTTCAAAAGGAAACCAGCAATTTAAAACAGCTCCAATTGATGGAAAAAAGAATCAAACAGATTATATCAAAATTTAAAAATATGAAGAACAAAAGTAAGTAAAATTTCATAAGTATATGCCACATATACAAGTGCATAGAGCTGTATAATTTTAAGTATGTTACAAAAGAAAGGTAAATTCATAAATAATACATAATACATTTTTAAAGTGATAATAAGTTTAACCATAGTCTATTAGTAATGTAAATATTTATAATGATTAATAAAAGAAAATGTCATGAGCCAAATATTTTCATTTAAAAGCAGACAAATTAACTTATTCTTTGAAAAGCCAAGGAATCTATAATTTTAAGAGGAGAGTGGAATTAAGACAGAAGAAGAATAAAAAACAGAAGTTAACTCTTATAATTGAGTCTCAGTTTCTCAAGCTGTAACACAAAGACAAAGAACTTTAAGACCTTTAAAATCATAGTTTTCAACCTTTCAAATCAAACCTTTCAAATCATAGTTTCTTTAATCATAGAATCTCATAAATGGATGGGTATTTGAGATGAGGTAATTGGGGACCAAAATAACAAGATCATTGGAAATGCCCATTTCAAAAGCATAAAATACTTATTATGATTGAGATATAAAAGGGTTTGTTTTAAGTGTTTCATTAAAATCTCTGCAAATACTATGCATAACAATTTAGTATAGCCAGCCACGAGCCCATGAAGCTGCCTGTTTAATAAATGAGGTTCATCTCTAGTAAATGGCTTGGTGCACCCAAAATGCCTCTAATCAAATAGGGGACAGATGAGTTCTGTAGATGCAGTTTATTCCATTAATTTACTACTGCTTAGGGTTCATCGTCGATGGCCAATTGATATCATTTGTGACAACCCTAAATAAAATAAGTAAAGGCACATATGTGGTGTGGTATATGGAGAAGATAAATCACCCCATGGAATGTAGCGGGCTGAAAGCCTACAGCAGCTACACTTAGCACACTTCATTTGATTCCCATTCGTCAGCTTCGGTGCCGGTGGCTCAAGAAAGCATGCAAAAGTAAATGAGCACCCAGATATGATTTACAACCCTGGAGAACAGTCAGAGCCAAATAAATCACACGGCAGTTCCTTTGCGGGCAGAGGTTTCTTTGTAAGCAAGTATCAGTGTTGTAAACAGAGACCCAAGACAAAGATGCACAGGAATGAAGAGATAATCACTATCCCACATGCAGAGAATTAAAAAGGACTTAAAAATGCTCACAGCTATGCATGGAATTTCATAGGCAATGGGTCTTCGTAACCAACCAGTTAATGTTGGACTTGACTCATGGACTTTTGACTTTTTGTTAGTCAAGAAGAATTCTTGTTCTCCTTCAAGTGGCACATATCTCAGGTATTTATTGAACTGGATATCCATAAGGCTCAGGGAAAATGCCAAAGAGTAGGTTTTCATAAAAGAACTGTATTCTCTATAATAACTCAGTCACAGGTATACAATGAATAACAGTAAATGTAGGTAGACCATTGCAGCAAGTTCTGATTGAGGAATGGTTCTTGAGCTCAGGTCTTTGAATTAAAAAAGAAAATAGTGATAACAGTATTTCAAAACCTTAAAAGATGGTGAAAGATTTCATCAGACTTCCAAAAAAAGGTTCATGATAAATTAAAAAGTTGGAAGAAACTCATTTGAGAAAAACTGGTTCAAGATGATTTATAATGATGAATTCTGGAAAAAAGAATTAGAAAAGAAAGAGTAAGAGATATTGGTTGTATAGAGGTTCTACTGGGTCTCTAGCAGAGTTCTATTTTTCCCTCACTGTCCTCTCACCCTTAATGAGAACTGTAACTAAGGTGGGCTGACTAGAACTTTGCTGCAGGGTACTTAAAACAACTTGAAAATGGAAATGACTAAGCTTAGGGCCCAATTAGCAAGAATAATTAGTTAGCATAGAAATTTGCAGATGGTGTGGCCCCACTCCATGTGAATTCATCCCTGGTCCAACATACTGTTTTTTTGGCCTCCCCAGGAGAGGAGATGTCCAAGATTTTCTGTTTCCCCTCTGAGGAGTGATGTCCCCAGGTCTTCTTTTCTTTATTCCAGTCCTACTCTGGACTACTGTCCTAGTTGCCAAAGTTACTAGTTCTATTACTTATGGAAGTTTCTTTTGCCTCAAGTTTGAGGCACACTGGAATGACTACATGAAAAATTGCCCATCATAAAAAAGTATTGTTCATTAAAGGAGCTTTGGCCTTTCATAGTTCTGAGATCATCTATTTGGAGGTGAAAGTGATATTCGAGGACATCTTGTGCAACTCTCTCATTTTACAGATGAGAAAATAGAAACCTAGACATGTTAAATAATTTTCCTAGGTCATACTGATAAGGAATCTGCAACAGAGGTGGAATCTGAACCCAGGTCCTCTGACTCAAAATATAGCTCTTTCCCCACTGCTTCTCTAAATTTCATATCTTCTAAAGGTGCCATATTTCAAGAGAAAGGGGAATCTCCAAATACAAAAATGGAATAAGAAATCTCTCACCAAATGAGAACTAAAAAGCTCTAACTTTGCTGAAATATTCTTTAAAAAGAGGTAGCCTATGTATGCTGAAAGTTTTATGTCCTATCGACTAATTTTGACACATGAAAAAAACACTGAGATTTTTTTCTCTTTCTTCTTGTTCATTCATTCAGTCATGTCTGACTCCTTGTGATCCTATAGACTATAGTATTCCATATATTTTATGATCAGTTATCTCTCAGACTGTCTAAGTTTCTGGTTATTGTTTCGAAGACACTAGTCATACCAACCTCTACTGTCCCCTTCTCTTTTTGTTCAGTATTCCCCAGTATCAGGGTCTTTTTACATTGTCATATCTTCTCATTATGTGGCCAAAATATTTAAGCTTCAGCTTCAGTATTTGTCCTTCCAGTGAATGGTCTGACCCCATCCAACTACAAGGTTCACAAGGTTCATTTATATATCTAGAGAAATGTGCTGTAATGTTATAAAATTGAACATTTTAGATCAAATGAGAATTGAAGAGTTTCTAAAAACTGATCCAAATTTTCATCAGGCTCCATTATTTTAAGGCTGAATTTGAAAGGAGCCCAAAGGCTGGTTTCCAGTAGTTGAGTATCTTCCCTGAGGTTGTGCAGAGCAACATTGTCTTTAGTTTGCTTTTGTTTCCCCTTCATTCTTAATTGTGGACTGAGAAAGACATACCAGTTTGATTCTCTGGCCACTTAGTGCTAAATCTCCCAAGGTTATGGGGGGACTTGCCTTTTCTAAACCAGAGACAGAGCAAAAATGCTGAGAATTCTTCAAAAATAAGGCTCAGATTATTTTCTACACAGGATCTTTTCTAGGAGATAAAATAACTGGATTTTATTTTCTAGCATTTGGATTGGAGAGCTTGTTGATATTAGAGAAGCTTAATATTTTATCCCTTGTTTCAGAGAGATTCCAATTTACCCACCCTCCACTAACCACATAAGTGCCTGAAGTTAGGATTACATATTTGCAAAAGTTTAAATAAGGTGTTTGCTTGTGAGTAGCATTCTTTACCAAAAAGAGATTTCTCTTGGAAGAAAGCAGAAAGATTTGCCATCACAATATTGTTTCTGGATTTCTCCCCTCACTACTTTGCAGAAGTAGGACATCTATCAGTGTGGAATATTTTATATGATGTCATATTTTTCAAAATCATTGTTCGATTTCACTGTTTTTTTCCTTTTCTTCCTCTTTTTCCTTTGGGGGAAAATGTAATTTAGGGAGAGAAGAATGGGCAAAGGTGAAAATTTAGACTAGTAAAAATAGAAGTATTTATTTCTAAATAATTTTTCAATCAATTAAAATCTAACTTCTTTCTCTCTTTCTCCCACCACTTTTGTCCCCACCACTACTGAGAAAGAAAAAATAAGTATGTCTACTTAAGCAAAATATATTCCCTGAATGGTCATAAAAATCTGTCTGTACTTTTACTTCATCACTTCTCTGTTAGAAGGTGGGTAGTATATTTCATTATAGAGTTGTGATTGGTCTTTCAAAGATTTAAAGGTTTACAAAATTGCATGTTTTTACAATAAAGTTGTTATTGTATAAATTATACTGTTTTTCTCCCCTTATTCTGCATTAGTTTATGCAAGTTTTCTTAGGTCAAATAAAATATTTTATTTAAAATAAAATGCACATGACTTAGGGAGGGATTATTTCATTTATGGCATTTGTATCCTCAGAGTCTGGCATAGTACCTGCCATGTAGTAGCAGGTTCTTTAATAATTATTTGTCCATTAGGGGAAAAAGGGAATATGTTTTTATGAGTTAATTGTTGAATAAGTCAGAATTCCAGTGACCTGATCTCAGTTTTTTCTCCTGCTCATAATTTGCAGGAGAGAAGAGTACTGTTATTTTGAGAAATAATCCATTTACTTCCTTAGGTAACTGACAAATGTAAGTTATTTACTGCGGGATAAAAAAAATGACCATAAACTGGACACTTGATGTTTATATCTGTGCCCTCAGTGAAAAAGATATTCTGTAGCCATGATGAGTCAGGGCCATAAAAGACTCTGAGAATCTGATTCTCATATTCTTACTTCATATACTTGAGAGTGGAGTTTGAGAAGGGGAGGCAGTTTTTTCTTCTTCACATGAAAATGACTTGGGCTTTGTTTGATAAAATTGCTCACCATCTGACTCTCTGGAGCCTCTCCTGGCAAGGACAGGTAATTGCCTCCCCATTCTGTGTCCATGGTTGTGAGCTTGGAAATTTCAGAAACTCCTGAATGAAATTTGAAATTGAGAGAGAGAGAGAGAGAGAGAGAGAGAGAGAGAGAGAGAGAGAGAGAGAGAGAGAGAGAGAGAGAGAGAGAGAGAGAGAGAGAGAGAGAGAGAGAGAGAGAGAGAGAGAGAGAGAGAGAGAGAGAGAGAGAGAGAAAGAGAAAGAGAGAGAGAGAGAGAGAGAAAGAGAGACAGACAGACAGACAGAGACAGACAGAGACAGAGACAGAGAGACAGACAGACAGACAGAGAGACAGAAACAGAAAGAGATAGAGACAGAGAGACAGAGACAGAGAGAGACAGAGAGACAGAGAGGAGAGAGAAGCAGAGAGAGAGACAGAGAGAGAGACAGAGAAAGAGTCAAAGAGCTAGAGAGAGACAGAAAGAGAGAGAGAGAGAGAGAGAGAGAGAGAGAGAGAGAGAGAGAGAGAGAGAGAGAGAGAGAGAGAGAGAGAGAGAGAGAGAGAGAGAGAGAAGAAATAAAAGGCTCCCTGTGGCACAGTAGTAATAGAAACCTCCTCCCCACTTTTGTGGCTTGTATTTCCTTTACCTGTTACAATCCATTTATTTTTATACTACTTTTAATGAAAGCGACCTATGCAAAACTGGGGTCTTTACCTAGTGCACAGGCTAACTGGAGAAAGAGAATTTAATTTTTACTTGGAATTTGAGTGGATTTCTGCAGGGATCAAAGAAATAAAAAGATCATGTTAGTTTAAAAAAGGAGAATAAATAAAAATGAGTCAAACAGTATCATGCATGCATATAAGAAAAAAAAACGCATCTGATGTTGGGCTCTGCTTCTATTGATAGCTTCCTTTTTCAGCTTAGTCCTTGTAACCTTTGTATACCTGATACAAAAAACAGCTGTGACTCAAAACACATTTGTAAGCTAATCTATTACTTTGGCCTGTCCTAAATCAATTCTTTTAAAGTCCACTATCACTAAACGATTTATGATTTTAATGGGAAAAAAGGTGCTCCCTTTTAAAAATTGATCTAAATATCAGAGCTGTAGAACATCTCTAGGTTTCACATCTGAACCTGTTGGGTTGGCTATTTCCTCGTCTGGCCATGTTATGGAATTTGCCCCAGCTTAGACAAATTGTGAAGTCCTGCTGTGAAAATGAGCAACTTTTTGATCAGCAAAAATGGGGTTTGAGAAACATGTGTTTCCCCTTTGGTCACAGGAGGATGCTAGGTAGATAGGAAACAGGATTGGAGTGCTTAGGCATTCATTTTTCTCCCTCATGGACCTGTTCAGCAGTGAGAAGAATGAAGCAAGGGAATTGCCAGCTGCAACGCCCAAAGCAAAAACATTCTAAGAATGAATGATAGAGCTCAGAGAAGCAAACCAGGTGTCCATTGCCTTGATCCTAATCTGCAACATTTGTATACACAACCGAAAAAGAGAAGACAAGCCAGGAAAGGACTGGTCACTGATGAGAATTTAGAGAAAGAGTAGAGGGAAGAATGCAGAATTGGAGAACCGGTACGGCCATTAGTAGTGATACAGTGGGAAACTTTCAATCTGGATGTTCACCAAGGTGAGATCTTGGTGGTACAAGATAGTAGTCTTGAATCCCTGGAATCCAAAGTGCAGATTCAGACACATTTTCAGCAAGAATAGGCTTTCCATTTGGCACCATGTCTCCATCAGACAGTTTGTCCAAAATGAATCCTACCAACAGAGCACAGTCCCACTGCTTCCATCATCATCAGGGTAGGAATGCAAGAGCCAGCAACATTACAAGGGAGAAAATGACTCCCTTTCTCAGAAATGGATGGGTCATTGGCTCATCCTCTTAATGAGAAATGTGGGTGTGGATCAGATGCTTCTGAAAGCGTGTTTGAAATTTGGTCCAGCCAGTCCTGGCTTAGGTGAGCTTCAAAAAGATAAAAAAAAAAATTAAAAAGCCCTGGCTCCAAGCCAGATTTGTAAGCTCCAGTGTCTGATAGAAAGCTTCGAGTCTGCAAACTTACAGAAGATGATGAATAACCATTGCTCTCCTCAGTGCCATCTTACCATCAAGAATAATTTTGCTAAGTGTCTATTAGTGCCTGGTGCTGCTGTACGAGGTCCATTAATAGTCATGGTCCCCATCCACTTCGAACTGCAAAGGAAGACCACATACAGGACATACGGACAACTGAACAAGCAATGAGACGTGTAGATGGCCATATGCAGGGCATTGGCATCGCCATACTTGTATATGGAAACACGGGCTTTAGACACGTGGGGGACTAATCTACTCGGTCAGTACATTTTACATGCTCAGCTATTAACATCTCTTCCTAAGTGATGTCCCAGCACGATGACATGCCCGAGTCTGCTTTTCTTTTGGATGAGGCATGATCTTTACACTTCTCTGAAAGTTTCTGGGAAATGTTCCCATACAAAGGTAGTACAGTACACTCTCAGCTACTGATGTTTGGTATTTTTTTCCATTTGAATTAGTTTATTTAGTCAGTTTAGAACATTATTCCTTGGTCACAATAATCACATTATTTCCCTCCCTCCCCGCAGCCAACGTACAATTTCATTGCGTATTACTTGTGTCCTTGATCAGAACCTATTTCCATGTTGTTGATGTTTGCACTAGGATGTTCATTTAGAGTCTACATACCTAATCATATCCCTTCAGCTACTGATGTTTTAAAAATAAAAGTACCAGATGTACTTAAGTAGCCCAAAAGATAAGAGACCCACACTTGGAGTTGGGAGGACCTAAATTCAAATCTGGCCTCAAGACAGTTCCTAGCTGTGTGCCCTTGAGCAAGCCAATTAACCATTCTTAGAATTCCTACTAAGACAAAAAGTAAGGGTTTTGAAAATGAAATAAATAAATAAAAATAACAACAAAAGACTAATTTTAAAAATATATTAAAATATAGGTGAACAATTAGTAAACCCAAAATTCTGTGTTTCTCCTTTTAAAACAATGTGTAAAAATAAAAAATTAAAATCCATATAATACAGGGAAGATACCTTGTAGTCTTTATTGTTTCTTGGAGATGAGAGAACAAAGAGATGAGCAGGTAGGGCAGAAAAGGTGGAAGGACAAGATGAAATGTAAGAGCCAAGAATAAGCTCCCATTTAATAATATAAATTTCAGAATGTTTGTGGCTTCAAAGTTGCCTCAAATCTTGACTCATTTACCTAAATCACTGAATTTCCCTACACCTCTGTTTCTCTGTAGGCATCATGGAGGCATTAGTCTTTGCCATGCATGGTTGGCAGGGTTTTTTGGTGAGGTCCCAATGAGATTATTATATATAATATTATTATAATTCAATATACCAAAAGATTCATATCATCAAGATGGACACTCCCTTTAATGGTTTCACTTGTGACCTCTCCTTACCTTCCCAGACTCTTTGGCTCTAATCTATATGTTCCTATAAATTGTTCCAAGGGAATGTACTCAATGTGCTGGGGGCTCTCTTCCTCCTTGACATTAAGTAGACATTAACCTTTTTATATACTGACCTACATAATTTGTTTATTTATTGTTAATTGTTCTCTCTGTCATTTCTTATGCTGTATTAATATTCCATTACAATCATATACCACTACTTGTTCAGCCATTCCCAATTGATGGATATCCCCATCCTCTCAGTTACCAATTATTTGTCACCACAAAAAGAACTGCTATAAATATTTTTATAAGAATAGATCCTTTAGTCTTGTCTTTGATCTTTTGGGGATAAATACCAAGAAGTGATATTTCTGGGTTAAAGGGGATGTACAGTTTTCTGTCTCTTTTGAAATGGTTCCATATTGCTTTCTAAAATGGTTCTAGAATCAGTTCAAAGCTCCACCAACAGTGTATTAGTGTCCCAATTTTTCCACATCCTTCCAACTTTTATCATTTTTACTTTTTTGTTATCTTAGTCCATCTGATAGTTGTGAGATGGTATCTCAGAGTTTTGTTTTGTTTTTAGTTTGCATTTCTCTAAATAAGTGATTTGGAGCATATTTTAAACAATATGACTATAGATAGTTTTAATTTCTTCACCTGAGAATTGCCTGTTCATATACTTTGAACATTTATCAGTTGAAGAATGATGACATATACATTTATTACAAATCTACATGATCTCTTTGCAGTAATAATTGACATTTATATAATGTTTTAAAGATTGCAAACACTTTAAATATATTATCTCCTTTGCTGTTCACGGTTGCCATTTAAAGTAGGTATTACAAGGCAGCTGGGTAGCTCGGTGGATTGAGAACCAGCCCTAGAGATGGGAGGTCCTAGGTTCAAATCTGGCTTCAGACACTTCCCAGCTGTGTGACCCTGGGCAAGTCACTTGACCCCCATTGCCTAGCCCTTACCACTCTTCTGCCTTGGAGCCAATACACAGTATTGGCTCCAAGACAGAAGGTAAGGGTTAAAAAAAATAAAGTAGGTATTACAGGCATCATCCCTCTTTTACCAATTAGGGAACTGAGACTTTGAGAGGTAAAAAACAAAAACAAAAACTCGGTCAAATGATGTATCAGCAACAAGAAGAGAATCTATGTTCTCTTGACTATGAATTCACTAGGTAAGCTACCTCAGTGGCATCTAGATAAAGTATTAAGATGGAGAGATATAAGGAATAGAGATAGAGACTAGACCTGTGATGTCACTGAAATGGGAAATTGCTATATGACCACATTCCCTCTCCCAATACAAGTGAACAATGAGAACTTATAGATCTTAAATTATTATGAAATATGATATTATTAATGTATACATTTTTATTATTTAAATAGAACCAAGAATATAGTCTTGCTTCTACCTTTCATGCTGATATCCTGGAAGATTTTGGACAAATCACCTCAGTCTGATCACTTCTTAATTTTTCTATCTGTATGATAATAATTACAAGTCTGGGCTGATTGGATTTGGAATTAGAATGGAACTTAGAAAGGAGATTCAGGACCAGAGAGGTGAAGATATCTGCCTGAGATCCCCCAGTGAATAAATGGAACAATTGAGATTCAAATGCAGTTCCTCTGACTCCAATTCAAGTCCTGTTTCCATCTTGACATCATGCTCTAGTTATTGGTTGGTTGGTTATTGTCCTTTGCACTGGAAGAGGACCAGAATAATCTCAATGGTTAGACCTTTTGGCTAGTGCAGAAAATGGATTTAAGTGAGGCAGTCACACAAAATCACTGGCCTCATTCTTTCTTCCAGATCATCAAAGTCCAATGGCAAAATGAAAGTCTAGACCATTGGTCATAACTCAGGATGCAGTGGGTGACCCTGGATTCTGTGATGTCCAATAAGGCTCTAAGCCCTCTAGGGTGCCCTCTTCTGCTGCCTTCAGGGTCCATTGGAACAAATTGTTCTTATTTGCCCCTTCAACTGGGGGGATTCTTTAAATGCCTGGGTTAAACACCCTCCTAACCTGTTGATGAGTTACTTCAATCTGATTGAGTCCACCTGCCAAGATGGCTTACCAGGCTGTGTCCACTACACATTCCACAGCTTCTTGGAGCCACAGGTGAGAGCTGGGGGGCAGGTAGACACCAAAGGAGGAGAGCAGCCCTTAAAAGGGTTTGGCAAGCCTGAATACTTCATGCACATTCATATTAAATCTGATAACATTCTTCCTTCCAGTCTTGTCTCTTTATACTCCAGCTGAGTCTCCTAATCAGTCACCTAAGGAACCTCATTCATCCCACATTACATGATGCCAAACCCCCCAAACTCCCCTCTTGCTCACCACACACACACTAAACTCTCTATTCCAGGGGTCAGAAGCATTTATAAGGAGAGAACAGGAAGAGTGGCAATTTTATTTAATAGAAAAAATGAGGTAATGTTCTTAATTCACATTTCCAAATAAAGTTTTATGCCTCGCAGATGAGAAAGATTTACTACATAAATCTGGACTATCATATGGAAAACATTCCTATTTTAACTTCCAAATAGACTGCTTTTCAATAAAGTCCTAATACCTGAAATATTGACTTGTTTCTCCCTTACCAGATTGCCTTGTAGGGAGTGTGCAATTAATAAATGTTTTTTTTTCCCTTTCTTGATGAAATCAGAATGACAGAATAACTGAATATGATGTGGAAGAGAGTGGAATGATCATTGTGGTCAACCTCAAAAAATAATTTCTATAACAATAGTATTTCCATAACAATATTCATGAGATACTTTTATATTATTTGTTCCTCATGTAAACTCTGTGAAATAGGTACTATTATTATTTTTATTTAAAGGTGAAGAAAACTCAGGCAGATAGAGGATTAAGTGATTCATTCAAGGGTTAAAAAGGTAATATTAAACAGGATTTGTATGTAGACCTTCTTCACTCCAAGTTCAATATCCTAATCATTCTTCAACCTAAGCAGCCTCCCTCTGAAAGGAGTCCCCACTATAACAAACTTGACTGATATACTTCTAGCTTCTACTGCATGACTTCTTAAAAAAGAGGAACTTCTCACTTTTTTAGGTGGGTCATGTCCCTTTGGGAAAGGTCAAATTATTAAGAATTTCTTTATATAGAATATTTCCCCTATTGGGAAGTGAGTTTCATTTTGTTTTGTCTTTCCCCTGTTTATTATTTGGACATTAAATTGATTATAGGAAGATAATGAAAAATACTTTTCTTTTACTTTATTTAAGAAGTACTCGAAGTCTTGGTTATAATAAGAAACTGATTGTCTTGTAGGTTAGGAGAATGAGACAGATTCAAATTCATTATTGTATTTGCTAAATGTGATAAAATCATACCCCACCACACTCCCTCTCCAAAAATAAAAGAGCCAATTCAAGTGTTTTCATTTTAACTCATTTTGAAAAGCCAACTAATCACAATTCTCCTACCCTTTTTTTGACATTAATCATAATTCTTAAATATATATATATATATGTATATATATATATAGCACCTTATGGTTTCAAAATTATTTCTTTATATCAACCTTGTGATATGAAATCAGTTTTGTGATATGAAAACAAAAACAACTCAAAACATTAAGTGCCTTATGTACAAGACACAATGTCAGGCACTTGAAATGCAATGGCAGATCAAAAATAGTTCCTTCCCTCATGGGGATTATAATCTACTTGGGTAAGGTACAATAAGTGCACTCATGATTATAAGTTAAAAGAGCATACTAATACCTAGGAAGAGTATAGTATCATAGATTTAGAGTGTGAAAGAATAAAGAAGCCATCTTATCCAACCTGGGCAGCTAAGTGGTTTAGAGAATAGAGTTCTGATCATGAGATCAGGAAGATTCAACTTTTACTATTTACGAGCTGTGTGACTTTGGGCAAGTCACTTAACCCTGTTTCCAGTTCCTCATCTGTAAAATGAGCTGAAGAAGGGTGTGGCAAACATAGTTTAGTATCTCTGCCAAGAAAACCCCAAATGGAGAGAATCAGACAACACTGAAAAATGACAACAAATCCCAACCTATTTTTTTTTACAAATGAGGAATCATATCAGGCAGAATGAGACATACATTTTTTGACTTTTCCAATAGGGAAATATATGTGTTTGGCTACAAATATTTGTGATATGGTTAGTGTTTTGTTTTGTTTGGGGCAAAGGAAAACTAATAATGCATTTATGGTAATTGAAAAAAATAAATTTAATCAAAACATAAGAGAATAGGAATTTGTAGGACTATGTAATTGCCCATGGCCATACACGTAAGAAATGGCAAAGCCAAGATTTGAACTCTTAATCTATGACTCCAAACTTAGGGGTTTTTCTATTGCACCCTGATCTTTGGAAGATTTCTCTTAAAGGATGAAGAAAATAAGAGTAAAAAAAAGGTAGTTGCCAACAGTCAACCAGCTAGGTAAATACTGGAGCTGAGAATCAAGTCCAAATTTTTTGATGAATCCAATACTTCATCTACTCTAGTAATTTCCATTTAATGATTTAAGAACTCCTTTGCAGTACTGAGCTGACCATCTCTCTAGGCAGCCCATTCAACTTTTGGACAGCTCTAATTCCCAAGACTTTTTTTTCCTGTGAAGCCTCAATCTACCTCATTGCCTCATATACCTGCTACTTCAAAACTTGCCTGCTGTGCCTGAACAGAACCAGTCTTTTCCCTCTCATTCCTGTTGATGAACTTCAAAATGAAATTTCAATCACTCATACCTTTCCCATCTATGTCACAAAGTGGGCACTGTATTTTTTCTGCTCTAATTATGTATTCCTGGCCTCTAATAGAAAGTATGTCAAACATAGTGCGATCAAAAGTCATTTTAATTTGATCTCCATCCAATTTGTGATCAGATAGGCATCCACTTTAAAAAACTATCATAATTAGTACTGATTGAAACCATTTAGGAAAGCCTTAGAAAGGGAGGCCAAGCATCTGAGAGAGGAGAGAGAAGAGAGACAAAACCACCTATACTTTCTTCAAGTCATTGCTTCCAGATCGATGTTTTACAGCCTCTGGGTGAGCTGAGGATAAGGAGTTTTTGGTGTCAAGGATTATGAGCAGGGCTCCCTGTGACAGTAATAAATTCACTTTAAATATATGTAAATGTATTTCACTTACCATTGACCTGGAGGTGAAATATTCAATAGTACATTCCTAATACCCTCAGATGCCCATTCTCTTATTCTGATCTTAATTAAAAAAGAACTCAGAATTAAAGCAATGCAGAATGTTCTCAGTGTCACCTGGCTCTAAGGAAGATTTCCAGGCTTTTCCAAAGCCTCACATTCAGAGGAGCCAGTGAAAGCAACCAGCTGAAGTTCCATAGAAGAGGCAACATTTTTGCCAATTGTCCCAATTCCATTCCCACTTCTCCAATCCAAATCCATACCTTAATGATCATCAAGATGAATGAAGACAGAGACATTAGGGAAATATTTAATGTCCCTCGATAGAGGAGGCACCATGTTTCTCCCAATTGTCCCAAGTCCATTCTCACTTCCCCAATCCAAACACATACCCTAACGATCATTAAGATAAATGAAGACAGAGGTAATGGGGAAATATTTAACATCCCTCAATGAACTGAAGTCCCTAGCTTCAAGCAAATGGCTACCTGGCATGCTGGTATTGCCAGATGAGAGTACTGAGCCATCGTTGGTGATTTTATAAAGAATAGCTGTAGGGATTGGACCTGTGATTTCTTTGGTATAGGGGATGCAAGGGTGAGGAAATACTTGCTAACAGTGGAGTTGGCACCTTCTTTTTAATTTACAAATTTTATATAATTGCCTAGAGAGGTCAAATTGGTATGGTTGGTAGAATGCTAGACTTAGAGTCAGGAAAGCTTGACATCAATTCCAACACCTGACTCTGGGCAAGTCACTTAACTTCTCCATTAATTTCCTCAACTATGAAACAAGAATGATAATTTCAACTACCTCTTAAGGTTGGTGTGAGAGCTCAGTGAGATAGCATTCCAAAGCACTTCATGCAGTGTCTAGTACACAGGAGACACTTCATAATTGCTTATTCCCTTTCTCTTTTGTCAAGATCACAAAGTCAACCTGTGTCAGTGGTGGGATTTGAATCTAGGTTGTTCTTGGCTTTGAGAAATAGCAGTCTATCTGTTCTACCACATGATTCAAGATATTTGAAAGATCATAAAAAATTTCATGTATGCATTAGCATTTGAGAAGGGTATAAATGCTGTTTTGCTTTTTCAAAAATATGAAAGAGGGTGTAGTCTGTAAACTGCAGAACTGAGGATGTTATCTTTTTTGTTGTTGTTACTGTTATTAAGTCTTTTTAGTCCCATTTTAGTCTTCATGACTAAATTTTATGGGGTTTATTTGACAAAGATATTGTAATGGTTTGTCATTTATCTCTCCAGAGTCCCAATTTTGCAGTTGAGGAAACTAAGGCAAATAGAGGCTAAGTGACTTGCCCTGTGTTATACTGCTAGTAAGTGTCAGGCTGAAATTGATCTTAAGTCCTGAACTTCAAACCAGTTCTTTCTCCCTATTCACCATGCCACCTAGTTGCCAAGAATGCTATAATTTTCTTAGAAAAAATGTAGAACAAGTTATTAAGGGGATACTTTGGAGCCCTAAGTGAATTATGATTATTAAAGCTGGCATAACTCCATTGTCATTTCTGACTAACCTAATTTTCTTTTTTCTGTTTCCTTCTCTAGGGAAGCAATAAAACACTTCAGCACACACATACATGTTATACAGGTTTTTATTAAAGCACTTTTACATAATCTCAAATAAATGAAAAATAAAGCAATATTTCCCATGAAAAAGTAAGCCATTAGCAAACATTTACTATGTGCCAAACAGTATATTAAGTATTGGAAATGCAAATATAAAAGCAGATAGTACCTGCCCTCATAGAGATTACAGAAAATAAATCATTATGCTAAGAGGGGTATTTTAGGCAAGTCAGGGATATCACCACAGAAGTAACAAGTGCAGATATACAAGAGTAAATAGGTATACCTTTTCCAGATGAAGCATCAATATTGATTTGATTATGGTTCCAGAACTGGAAAACATGGATGTATGGGAAACCATGACCATTTGGAAAAGATGAAGAAATATATTTTAGGTGCTAAAGTTAGTTGTATTTGGAACTCTTTTAATGACTAAGCCAAGAGAATAATCAGAACTGTTGTAATGCCACCTTAGAAAGAAAGCAGTGCCAGAATACCCCAGAATTCCATGTTTGTACTCATGTCATTAAAATTATCATTAATGACTTAGATGAAGGTACATATGACCTTCTTGTTCAACTTGTAAATGATATGATACCTGAAATAAGTATTATTACCATGTTGGTACAGGTACTAACTGACTTGATATACAAGGAGAGGTATCAAATATTTATTAAGGAAATATGTAATTAGACAAAAAGGAGAAAAATCTGTCCTGTAGAAAACACGAGGGAGATACAGAGTCTGGATGCTACTTTGATGCTTACAAATTCTTAAAAGATAGAGGGAGCATGTTAGTTCATATAAAAAAAAACTTTAAGACACATTTATGAAAGAAGATGAATATGAATCATGTAGGATGAGTGTATGGTTGATTATCAAGGGAAACAGAATCCCAAGTCAATGAATGAATGATAAAGGAATAAAAAACATTGCTAAGTAAGTAGGGTACAAATAAAACAAAAGCAGATTTTGATGTTCCCTGACCTGAAGAACCTTACAAAGTGGAAAAAGATAATAAATGTGGGAAATAGTAACTAGGGAGGAGTGTTTTATAGATGGTTGCCATAAGGATGCTGAGTGGAGTTTTAGGGCAATTGTAGAATATTTTACAGAGTGATGCCCTTGAGAGCTAAGAAGACCCAAGTTTAAATCCTAAATTCTGAATTTACTAGTTTTGTGATACTAGATAATCCTCAAGTCTCTCAACTGTAAAGAATGATAATAGCACTTACCTCAGAGAACTGTTTTCAGAACTAAATAATTTAATATTTGTAAATTCTTTTTTTACACCATTAAAGTCTTTGTAAACATCATCATCATCATCCCTGTCATCAAAATCATCACCACAATAATTATCATCACCATCATTGTTGATTGATTTTAGCTCAGAGGATTCTTAGAAGTCCTTATAGGAATCATAGAAACTCCTAAAAAAAAAGTGTGTATTCTGTCTAGAAGAACAAAAGCAGACTGTGACATGAAAACCAAAGGTTGTGTTAACAAATAGGGGAGGCAAAGGTCCTAGCCTACATTTTTACTCCACAATCTTACAATTAGATACAAAACAAGGACTAATTAGTATCATATAAGCTAAAATTCTGGAACTTTTCCCCATATATCTTTGCTCTCTCATACATAACAAAACAGCCACACTCAGTTACACACCTGTAGGAAACTCATAAGCCTAAAGATTACAAAAGATTTGATAGCCAAGAAAGGGATAACAAAAACCATATCACACATAAAATTAAGTGGAGATTTCATTTATTCATGGAACATCATTATTGAGCTCCCACAGTTACTGTGGTATTGCAAAAAGGAAAAGAAAGAAATAGTCCCTTAACTTTCAGAAACTCATAGGCTGATAATGGACATATATCATGCAAAAAGGTAACTGTCATGGAAACACTTCAGTGGGAATCAATTCTTCTGGGATTTTACAGACTGAAAACCATTTTCAAATTAAATACTCCCGTTTTATTTTTACTTGGTTTGATTTGTTCAATTAATTCTTGGAGCTCTACTTTGTTACCTCTAGGAGAGGGAGATTTGGGGAGAACGTGTTCATTCATTTGAGTTATTGAATTGAAATAAATGAATTAAAATTTTTGAATAATCATGAATTCATTAAATATCTACTATGTGCTATGTCCTTTGCTAGATCCCAAACATAAAAACACTACTGGTGTACAACATGGATGAAGATAAGCAAATACACAACATAATCCTTTTAAATATGATTTTATTTTAGTTGGGAGAAGAGAAACACTGACATTTGTGAAAAATAAGAAGTCTCTCATTGGAAGCAAAATCTGAGATTGCCCTTGGAGCTAGGAATTCCAAGAGGTGGAAAGATGAGGAGAGACACTATTTTCAAATCAAAGCAGAAGAAGCCCAATACTGACTTGACATGTTCTTACCTAAATAAAGAATATATGATTTCATCAGTGTTGGAAATTCCCAGTTTCAGGATTTCAAAGGCATGATTTGAATTCGGGTCTTCTTTACTCTAAGTCCAACACTCTATCTCCTGCACCACAGTGGCTGAAAGCTCATAGGTTATATTAATAATAATCTATTATCATTCACCCTTTCAAATGAAATTATAAACTTTATCTGGGCTAGTGGGTGTCCTGCCTCTATTTCCCTGCATAACTATATTAAAAACTCAGGTTATTCTTGTAGAATTGCATCAAAAATATCAACAGACTCCAAAGCAAGATACAGTCCAAATATATTCTTTGAGAATCCATTCAATGTGCACTCACATAAGTACTTTTTTAAGGATAATTATTCTGAGGTCAAAACCCAGGAACAGATCCACTTTGGATGCCCTAAAGAATTACTTAGCTTTTCTTCTGATGACTCTTTAACAATGAGGGATGCTTAATTCCTTAGCACTTGAAGGTTAATGACATTTTCTCATGACTGACCCTTTTGACATAAGTCTGAAATGCCGCATTTTTAATGCATGTTGTCTCTTGACTATTCTTTGTGAGAACTCCCTGAGACTATGGCAATTGGGCATCCTTTGTGAATTTAAAAGCAATATGAAAATGTTAACTCAAAAGTACATTATGCTGGGAAATTATAAGTGAAAAATCATATAATAAACCCATTATTCAGTCAACCAAAAAACATTTATTAAGCATATAGAATGATCCAGGCACTGTGTTAGTTGGAGGTGATACAAAACAAAATAAAACAATATTTTAAAAATGGCAACAACAACAACAATGACAAAACAGAGTGAAAATGTTACCCTAAAGGAATTTACATTTAAAGTGCCAATGCAATAAATGAATATATTATTAAATATAAACACACAAATAGAATTATAAACATACAAAACACACATCCATCTATACATATAATCATATTATAAATAAAACTTCCATATGTATAAATAAAGAATGATGGAAATGTCATTTTAATTATTTAAATTAAAAATAGTAACATCCCAGAATGGTCCCATGTGTTTTTTGGAAACCAAAATATGTTATCATACCTTGAAATTGGAGGAGTTGTGTTTGAAATCTAGCTCTGACATGCATCATGGGTGACTTTTGGTGAATCACTTAGGAAAAAAGGTGAATTTGGACTTGATGATCTGCAAGAGTCCTTCCAGCTCTACAACTATCCTTGTAGTATTAAGAGGAAAGTTTTCTGTCATTCCCAAATGCCCAACATGTTGAGAGAAAGGCTCAAAGCACTCAGTAGAATATTTTACTGAGGAAATACGGAGGCACAAGAATGAGAGGAAGGAGAAAGGTAACCTAATAGCTTAACCCAAACTGACATTTTCTGGCTGCTGAAATAGTCAGCATTTGGATTTAAGTAAAAAACAAACAGAATAAAACAAACAAAATAGAAACTGATGGTTAAAGAAGGAAAAGATCATAGGAGATTGTTAAGGACCTTCAGGAATGGGGAAGAAAGCAGATCAGGAAATGTTTATGAAGATAAGGGAGGTATGTGACATGGCTAGAGCTTTGCTCAAGAGCGTTTTCAATTGCTCTGTAGATTGGAACAATGTTAGGAGGCTTACAAAGCCAAAGAACAGGCTGCTGGGGGCAGGATACAGTTTCCCTTGCAGACCTTTGTGAAGCAGCCAATAAGTTTCCAGGCTAATTTGGATGAAGTCCGAAGGAATAAACCAAATATGATGAGTAGGATTAATATGGTCTAAAAGGGCTACAATGCAGAATACCCAGGCTTGACATGAGTCTAGGTCATGAAAGGCAGCTTTCTAAAGTATTTGCTATTTTAGTTTTTAAAAATTGCAAAATCTTGCCAGTGGAAGGGCCCCAATAGTCATCTGGTCTAATGCACAATTGAACAATATCTTCTTTAAAACAGAACCAAACAAATATTTTCCTCATAGTTCTTTGAAGACCTCCAATTAAACAGAATCCAATTTCAGGTGAAAAAATAAAACATTTCACATTTGGAAAGATTTTGTAATATTTGTAATTTTTTGTATTTGTATTTGTAAATCTTGTATTTGTAATTTGTAAATTGTAAATATCTAGAAATAGCTAACAATTATATAATGCTTTAAGATTTGCAAAGGACTTACCCTGTATTAGCTCATTTGATCCTCACAGCAACCCAGAGAAGGAGGTGCTGTTATTGTCTCCATTTTCAGGCGAAGAAACTAAGACCTAGAAAGATCAATGGATTTGCCAGCTCAGACAGCTAGTAAAAGTTGAACTCGGCTCTTCTCAACTTCTCAACACTGCTACCCAACTGCCTCTGTTTCAAATTTACTATTGTTGTTTTCTTGACATCAGTCTTCAGTTTGCCTTTTTTTTTTGCAATTCCTACTCATTGCTCCTGTCTCAGCAGTCAAGATCTCAATAGATGATGTCTAATTCTCTTCCAAGAAAAGAATTCTTCAATACACTTGAAGACAATTCTCTTCTGTGACCTCAGTTTTCACTTTCCATTTCCTACAGCAAATTCAAATATAGCATGAGCATCATGCCTTTTATAAGGCAAGCTTCCTTAATAAGGGACATCTTCAGTTTATTATTAATGCCTTCTGTAAAATTTAGCTTCCCAGACTGCAAAGAGTACTGAACTTTGAGCCAGGAAGATAGAAATTTGAATTGTGCTTCAGACATCTAGTGTCTGAATAGATGCTACTATTAGAGAAATGCCTAATCAATCTATGCTTGCATGAGCTTTTATGGCGACATATTGAACCGTAGACTCCTTTTGAGCTCATACTTCTCTAATGTCCAACATGGAGTTATTGTCCTCCAATCATACTTCATTTTTCATGCACATGTGAAAATGATCCCACAAACGCAAGTATGAGACTCTAAATCTATTCCTGTTAAATCTCACCTTATTCAGTTCATTCCAGTGAAGCATCATATTAAGGTCTTTCTGGCTTCCATCTCACTCATCCATTCTCTTTGTTAATCTCTACTAGCTTTGTGCCAGAAAATTGGATCAGTTTACCAACTGTGTTTTTAAGCCACTAGTTACACAGGGGTAAGGACAGATCTCTGGGGCATTCTTGTGGAGACTTTCTTTCAGGATGACATTGAATCATTCATTAATGAATACTTTTGGAATATGGCATGCAATGACTAGAATAGGCATCTTGTAAAAAAAACACTAGGGAAGAGTTATTTTTTTTTCTGGAGACAATCTGAAATGAGTTTTCTCTTCAATTTGCTCCCCAGGTTTACCGTTTAATTTAAATGGAAGTCAGGCAATGGGAAATCAGTACAGAATTGTTCCAAAAACAGAGGCATTTGCTTTGGAGTCAACATGGCCATATTATGTTAGAGGGAAATCGTCTTGAAGGAAAAGTGAGAACACTTGGAAAAGAAAGAAAAAGATTAATTTTGTATGGTGTCTTTTTGAATGGGAGTCAGAAAATTGGAAAAAAATCAAAGGTCCCTGTTGAAGCTGACAGTGCATGGCTTTAATTTATATGCAAAGCTATAAAGAATTCCTGTCCTGAAACCATAAACTCATGATCCAGACACAATCTTAATAAAAGGGGAAACATTGTAATAGAGGTATATTCTCCTTACTCTATTCAACGAGTTTTCTCCTTCCTTTTTTGATGCCTGACAAGCATCATCTTATTCAAGAAGCTTTTCTTAAAACTCTCATTCCCCCAACTGCACCTACTGCTGCTGCCATTCTAATAACAATGGAAATAAAACATTTATATAGTGATCTAAGGTTTGCAAAGAGTTTTTAAAAATCTCATTTTAAGCTCACAATTACCATTGGAGATAGGTGCTCTTAATACATCCAGCTTACATTTGAGAGAATTGAAGCAAACCAAGGCTAAGTGTCTTAACCAAGGCCAACCTTTGTAAACGTCTTCAACCAATTTTGGATTTGTTTTTCTGATGCTCTCTAGTGCTCTCTAGTCTCTGCCACTGAACAGTGACTAGTTCCCAGTGTCCTCCCTTCCCAAAGTTCTTTGTATATATTTATCTTTTCACTTTATACTTATGATGCCTATATTTGTATATGTAATTGCTTTCTTCCTCATTAGAATCTAATCTTTTAGTAAGGATCACCTTATTCTTTTCATTTTTATATCCATCCTAACAATATTTCTTGATTGGTTGATTCCAACATCCTGGCATCACCCAGAATCTTTAGTACATGTTATATGTGTTCCATCTATAAAAATTAGTTCTATTCATCTCTATATATGATATATTCATGTAAAGAAGAAAAGCATTATATATGTGAGAGGGCAATTTCAATTATTAAAAATCTCAGGAGTAATACTGTTACAAGTGTCGGATTTAGAAAGTAGAAAATCACCTAGAATGAATCAATGACACTATACTTGTTCCCTTCTGTGCCACAATAAATCTCTTTCCTATTAAGCTTACAATGTCTGAAATTCCACCATTAGGACGTTATTTGGGGACAAGTAGGTGGCTCAGTGTATTGAGAGCCAGGCTTAGAAATGGGAAGTCTTGCATTCATTTCTGGTCTTAGATGCTTCCTAGTTGTGTGACTCTGGTCAAGTCACTTAACCCCTATTGCTTAGCCCTTATTGCTCTTCTGCTTTGGAAGCAATAATGAGTATTGATTCTAAGATGGAAGATAAGGACTTAAAAAAAAGAAAGTTACTCCTTTGCACATTTAAAAAATACTTCATAGCTTTCTTTGGGATGTGAAATTCTATAGCATTATGAATTTCTATAGAAAACTATGACCAGATACATAGCAAACTTCAGAATGCATTAAAGGCAAAGGCTTCTGAATAACTGGTTGCCTGAGCTCAGAGAATTACAAGAAGAAAAGATACATCAGAAAGACTTTACACCATGAAAATGATTAATTGCTTCAGTAGTTTTGATTGTCTATCTATAGTTCTTTAAGTAATAAATTACATTATCTTGAAAATCATCATTTTCTTTTTCCTTCACTTGTATGTCTTCACATTATTATTATTAATATGTCAGTTGGCATTTCTGGACCTATATCAAATAATAGTAGAGTCATTGCATATCTCTGCTTTACCCTTGATCTTATTGGAATGGCTTCTACATTATGGTCATTACATATAATGATGGATCTTAGGTTTGCATAGACACAATTGAACATATTAAGGAAAAGTACTTTTATTCCTGAGTTTTTAATTTTTAAAAACAAAGGTCAGATGTATTATGAATTTTTTCTATATCTTTTTTGTTATTCTTATCATTAGTATTGTCAATGATTTATTTTTCTAACATTAAATCAATCCTGCATTGCATGTATAAATGCAACCTTGTCATAGTTAATATTCTGACATGTTGACATATCTTTTTAATTTAATATTATTAGTTTTTTTAATTTTTCATTGCTCATTAAAGGTTTTAGTTTTTATATCATTTTGTTGTTGAATTTTACTCTCCTTGGATTAAGTATCAAGACCATGTAAGTATCATAGGAGGAATTTAGGAGATTGTTTTCTTTTCTAAACATCTTTATGAGATTAGAATTAATTGTTCTTTGAATATTTTATAGAACTTAACTGTAAATCCATCTGATCCTGTTTTATTTCCCTTTTGGGGAGTTCATTTATGGCTAATTCAATTTATTTTTCTGAGAGTTATTCAAAATCTGTTTCTTTTTCTATTACCCAAGTTATTTTATATTTTTGTATACATTAATAAATTGTCAGATTTATCAGCATATACTTAAGCAAAAATAGTCACTGATGATTTTCTTTATTTTTCTTTGTTTTCAATGCTTCTTTTTAATTTAATGTCTTATCATCAACAAATTAGAAAAGGAAGCAAATAACTTTCATACCTATGGATAGGTGAAGATTTCATGACCAACCAAAGAATAGAAAGACTCAGAAAATCAAAAGTACAATTTTGATTACATAATATTACAAAATTTTTGTAAACAAAACCAAAGAGCATCTGTGAGTACAAGGGAAAGAATCAACTGGGAAAATATTTTGAAAATGTTTGATAAATTTTTAACTTCTAAGACATTTAAGGAAATGATTTATATTCATAAGAATTAAAACCATTGCTCAGTTGATAAATGAGCAAAGGATGTCAACAGGCAGTTAGTTCCCAAAAGAAGAAAATCATATTATCAATAGTCACAGTCAAAAATGTTCCAGATATCTAATAATGAGAGAACTACATATTCAAGCATGTCTAAAAATTACAATTTAAACTTATCAGATTGGAAGAGTGGATAAGAAAAAAATATAATTATTTCAGGGTTTAGAAGAAAACAGAAAAATTAAAACATAGTTGCTAGTCATGAATTAATGTAGTTGTTATGGAAAACAATTTGGAAATATGTTCCCAGATTTACTAAAATATGTGTATATTTTGACTCATTAATAACACCAGGAGGCCCACAGCCTCAAGAGATCAAAGAAAGAGGAAAAGGATAAAAAAATATGTACAGACATATTTACTGTAGTTATTTTTGTCACAATGGACTGCAAACCATGTGTGTGTCCATCAGTTGAAGAATACCTGAAATAAATATGGTATATGGTAATAAAATATTATTAAGACATAAGTTATGATGAAGTGAATTAAAAAAAAACTATGACCAATTGTTCTAATTGAAACAGGATAAAATAATTGGAACCAGAAAAATAATTTATGACATTATAAAAATGACCAATTTTGAAAGATGTAGGAACTCTGAACAATGTAATGATTATCCATGATTCTAGAGGATCAGTAATAATAAATGCTACCCTCCTTTGGGAAAAAAGATGATGGACTAAATATGCAGAAGAAGACATAATTTTTGATATGGACAGTGTGGGAATCTGTATGACTTGACAAAGTGTATTTGTCACAAAGGTTTTATTTTCCTTTTTACCCAATGTGGGGTATATAGGAATGTAAGGGGAAGTTGTTAATTGTCAAAAATGTATTTTTTTAAAAGGGAAGTTTAGAGAGGAAATTGAAGAAACTATTTTTTAACTTCTCAAAGATTGTTTCCTTTAAACCTCATCTGAATGGGTAAAGAAACAAAATGTATGAGCAAAAAGATTGCCAAATAATGTTTATTTCAATTAAAAAGTCATTTATTAAGTACTTATCATAGGCAAGGCTTTATACTAAATACTAAAGTTATAAAACAAAAACAAGCAAAAAGAAAAATATATTTATATATATATACACATATATACATATTCTATATTCTGCATTCTTTAAAATTGATAACATAAAGAAACAATTCTTATCCCCAACTACTGAACCTCCTTCTTTTGGGACAGAAAATTGTGAGAAAGTTGGACCTACAAAGTAGTTTCATTAATTCCATCAATCAACAACCATTCATTTTTTTAAAAAAGAAAACAAACAACTGTTCTGTTCAAGGTAGGTTATGGAGGTACAAACACAGAAATGAAACAATTTCAGCCTTCAAAAATCTTATATTTTATTGGAAGAGATCACAATTGCATAAATAAGCATAAATAAAAATAATACGAAGTCAAATTTAGAGGACTCAGTAGAAGCTGGAGAAACCAGAAAAGGCATCATCTAGAAGGTATTAAAGTAGGGTCCCTTTATCAGAAATTTCATCTTCTGATGTCTCAGTTATCCATGATCCACTCACATTCCTGGAGGTCCTCTCAGGGGTAAATGGTCTGCAGCACATGTCTACCCCTGGCTTCAATCTTCTGCTTCCACTTCTTTTTTTCAGTTGTTGCAGTTGTTTTGTTGATGTAGGCATTTTTTATATGTAATTTTATATTTCAGATTCACATTTTAACTTGGGATATAATATTTGAAAGCAGGAAATAGCAATAGCATTGACATTTTCTCATGGAGCTCTTAGTGTCATTGTGTCAAACACTTGGGCACCAGACTAGGAAGTGCTGGTCTTGGGCAAACCCTCATTTGGCTATTGATGAAAGCTGAGATAAAGAGTTGTGCAGGAACTGGTCTCAGGGTGCATTAATAGTCAGTCGCAGAATCTAGACTAGAAGCTGGTTTTCCAGACCCCGAATCTCGGTCACATTGAATTATTGCATGCTGTCTGGCAGCACTGGGGAGAATGGACAGAGGCAGGAGTTCTGAGCAGAAGGTCTGAGTCCTCCTCTTCCAACTTGTCTTCTCCTTAGCTCTGACCCTTCCACTGGGTCCTAAACATTGAGCTTGTAATTAGTGAACAAGGGGACTCAACAGAAAGGGGGATTAGAGTCCTCTCAAGGGGAACTCCTAATGATACCCTTCAGTGAAAAGACTTGTCTCTGAGCAAATGGAACCACTTTCCTTGTCATGCCTCCTTAGGCTCTATATCACTCCTCCAAATCCCTGGGGAAGACAGGGAGAAGCAGGGAGCTCCACAGAGCTCCTAGGATCCTAAGCAGGTGAGTGACTCAGCCAAAGTCACACATCCAGTGGCAGGTAGCCCTGGAGTTGGGGTTCCATACTAGTTGAGGAGCATAGTCTTGGGAGTGTCCTCAAAGAGCACAGCCTAGTTCTGTTCCTCATCCTGGAAGTCACAGGTGTCCATTCGCTTCCTCAATCGAGTCACTGGCCTCATGTGCTCCATTGGTAATAGGCTCCAACAAGGGAGAGCAAGGTCAAGGAGACCATTTGAACTTGTTCCTGGGACTGAAGTGACAGACTTCCTGGACTATGTATTGCTTGAAAAGGGGGTTTCCATGGGGCTTCCTTAGCTGTTCACCCTTGCTATGAACCCAGGACCAAAAGTCAAGAGCTATGAGGGTCAGCAGATGTTTACTTATATCAGTTGTTTCAGATTTCTAAAGTAGCTCTTGGAACCCATCTCCCAAAGAAACAGGACCCTATTTTCCTAGAACACAATTAGGAAGGAAACAAAGATTTCTGTAAACTATAGGTAAGGAAAGAGTATATTTAAAACACTAGAAAAAGCTAATGTAGAAACTTGGAGGTGGTTAATTTAGGATTATAGGTGCAGTTCTGGAGGGAAATTCAACATAACTCATTTTTTAGAAGGGGAAACTGAGTCTCAGTCAGTTGTCATGATATCCCTATGCTCAATCAGTCAGTATCGTAAGAGAGAATTTAACCTAGATCCCGAGAGTCTTAGGCAAATTTTTTTTTCTGTCTATACTTCTTCCTACCTTGCTCTGGGTTTAATGTTGAACAGTGTACACAGACACACAGACACACATATACACAAACACACACACACACAAACTCCAGACCATTACATGCTTGCATAGCACACCCATTTGTCACCACAAAAGTCCAAAGGTTGGGGGAACCTAGGGACAAACTACATGGGAGCCCCAACTACTCTATGGCTCCCCAAATCTACAGGTTTCTCTGTAATAACTGCTTTTTTATCCTCAATCAAAATAATCCATCTGAACCAACAGATAGACCAAGTATTGTTTCCGTGGAATATCTGGGGACAAATGTGTATGGCATCAGCTGAATTTGGCTTAAGAAATGTGTAGGGATCTTCTAGTGTAGAGAATAAGGTTCCTTCTTCCCACACACACATCCACACTCATATATCTGGCTTATGTATTTGAATCCCATGATATCTGCAAGTTCTTCAGCTTTCCTGACACTTCTCTGTCTTCCCTGCTATGTTGACATTCACAAAGCTACTGGTGTATATCAGTCTCTGAACACTCTGGTCACATATTCCTCCCAGGAGAGACCAAATACTTAAAAAAATATTTTCCAAATGGATTCATTATTAGTGTTATCAATAATGAGATCACAGAGGGATCTTTCATATACATTTTACCATCATGGATACTTTTATCATGAGACAGTAACTGATAAGATTCATTGTGTCTTCTCAGGATAATGAAAGGTACTCATCCTTCCCTTCAGCTACCCCGTGTCACAGCTATCCACAAGTTAATAATTATAATATTCAAGACCCAGAAAAGAAAGATAACAAGAACATTTTTTTTTCTTGAAGGGGTATAAGACAGACTCTGCATTTATTTATTTATTTTGCTTTAAGGCACTTTAAATTTTAACAGATGTCACTGGTATCAAATGAACTTATAATGGGAAGGAATAATAATAAAGGACCATACAAAGGCCCAAAGAGCTGTATATAAGAGTATTTTATTAAAATATCTCCTCATCAAGAAAGGGGAATTGATTTCATCAATGTCAACAGAGGCAATTTCTGATGATCTATAACAGTGAATGAAAAGGTCATCAAGGAAAGATCATACAGCCGTTCTGGATAGCAATTTGGAACCATGCCCAAAGGGCCATAAAACTGTGAATACTCTTTGACCCAGCAATGCCACCAGTAGGAATGTATTCCAAAGAGATCAAAGATAGGGGAAAATGACCTATTTGTACCAAAATATTTATAGCAGCTCTTTTTGTGATGACAGAGAACAGGAATGGTTAAATTAAGTCGGGGTATTTGATTGTAATGTAATTAATATTGTGCCATAAGAAATGATTAACAAGATAATGACACACAAACAAACCCTGAAAAAGAATTATATGGAGTGACATAGAGTGAAGTGAGGAGAACCAGGAAAATATTGTGGCCTAGAACAATAATAGTATACAAGGATCATTTGCAAATTACTTAACTATTATCAACAATGCAAGAATTCAGGACAACTCCAAGGGACTCGTGATGAAAAAGGATATCCACTGCCAAAGAAGGAACTAATAGAGTTTGAAAGATGATTAAAACATATCATTCCATTTTTCGCTTTATTTCCTCCATCAATTTTTCCCTTATGTAAGTGATTTGTGTCTTCTTTCACAACATGATGAACATGAAAAAACACATTGTATGATAACACATAAATAAGTAATTTTACTTGCCATCTTGGGGAAGGTGGAGGGTTGGGAGGGAGAGAGAGAAATGATTACAATTATTAAAAATTCTATCAACATGTGAAAAAGTAAAAAGATAATAATAAAAAAGAAAAGATATTTGTATAATATTCCAGGTAGTTTGTCCTTCAGTGATGACATTACAAAGACATGGGAAAAAGTTCTTTACATAGTAAATATTTATAGCAACTCCTTTTATAGTTGAAAAAAAAAAAGCAAAAGCAAACAAACAAAAAAAACCCTTCTTGTAAACTAAAGGAATGTACTAGTGCCACAGCAGAAAGATCACTGAAGTTGAGAAATTAGGAAGAAACTAGTTCAGTGACCTTGAACAAGTCACTTAACCTCTGTCTCAGTTTCTTCATATGTAAAATGGGGATAATAATAACATCTACCTACTAAGGTTGTAGTGAGAATTGATTGAGATAATATTGAGAAAATAAAAAGAGCTTAGCACAAAGCCTGGCACATAGTAGGCACTAAATAAATATGTATTCCCTTCTCCCTTCAAGTGAGGAATGACTGAATAAGCTGAGGTATATGAATGTGATGGAATTCTGTTGTTCTATAAGAAAGTGACACCAGAAGACTTATATGAGCCGATGAAGAATGTAATGAGCAGAAGCAGGAGAACAATTTATGCAATGACAGCACTGGAAAGAGAAAAAGTTGCAAGAATTATGATCAATACAATGACTATCCATGATTCCAAAGGACCAATGATGAAACGTACCATCTACCTACTGACAGAGAGGTGATAGATTTAGGATGCAAAATGAGACATAGACTTATATATAGCCAATGAGGGAATTTGTTTTGCCTGACTATGCATATTTGTTACAAGGAATTTGTTTTTCTTTTTTCTTTTTCCCCCCAATAGGGTAGAATGTGGCTGAAAGAGGAAAAAGATTTATGTTAATTAATTTTTAAAAATAGAGTTTGAGAGAAGCTACAGATGTGGAATGCTGCACATACTTTCAGATGAGGTCACAATTCTGATAGTTTTGCTTATTTTTTTCCCCTTTGCTGTAAGAGCTCCCTCATAAAGAGGGGACCAACAACTAAATACAATTTAAAAAACAAATCATCAATAAAACAAAAAAACTCCTCATAGACAAAAGTGAGAGCCTTTGCCAACACTGAATTAATAGAGTAAAAGTGGAGATATGTATATAAGAGGTATCTTAAAAAAGAGGACTTTACCTCTTGCCTGGGTTTGAATAACTTTTTAATAGCTTTCTCTGCCGTGTCTAACCTCCACTCCATTTCATCTTCCAGTAAGCCAACTAAGGGATTTCTCTATAGATTTCACCATGCTGCCCCGTCTCCTGATATCCTACAAAATAAATTCCAGTTGTGTTTCTCTATAACTTTCAAGCTCATATCTAAAAGGGGCAGCTAGATAGTTCAGTGGATTGAGAGTTAGTCCTAGATATGGGAGGTCCTGGATTAAAATATGGCCCCAGACACTTCCTAGCTGGATGACCCTGGAAAAGGCACTTAACCCCTATTCCCTAGCCCTTTCTGCTCTTCTGCCTTGGAATCAATATTCAGTGTTGATTTTAAGATAAAAGGGAAATGTTCTGTATTTTAAGATCATATCTAAAAAATCCATTTCTGGCATTCAAAGCTCTTAATGACCTCAACTGGCCCTTCTTACCTTGCCCTTCTTTTCACATTTCACTTTCCGCCAACACGTTTACTGACTTATTTGTAATTATGAACACAGCACTCTATTTCTTATCTGCCTTTCCATTATATCTCCTATTTTTGAAATGTTCTATGTGTTCAAATTTACCCTTTAGTTTTCTTTGCTTCCTTCAAGTATCAGATAAAACTATACCTTTTTTTAGAGATCTTTCTCTATTTCATTTTGTGCCAAGGACTTCCCTCTAAGATTATCAACAATTTAAATCTTGCTTGTTCATGGTTGTTTGCATGCTATTTCCTTCTTTAGATCATGAACTCCTGGAGAGCAGGGACAGTTTATTGTCCATTTCATTTTTACCTTCTTTTTTTGTATCCCCAAAAATGAGCATAATGGTTGGCACATAACAAATGCCTTGTTAAATGCTTGCTGATTGTTTTAATCATTGGAGAGGACCCTTGGAACTGCCTAGAGATTAGAAAAGTCTTCATCTAGAGCAGAGATTCTTAATGTGGCATCCAGAGAGTCTGTACTGATAGATTTCGGGGAAGGGGGTGGTCAATTGGAATTAGAAAAAATATTTTTGATTTCAATATAAATAATTTCTTTTGTAACAGTAGGTCTTTATTTCATACATTTGGGAACATTTTTTTTCTAAGAATGGCTTGGTCCATTGGCTTCTCCAGACTGCCAGAGGAGTCCATGACACAGAGAAAAGGAATCTCTGGTACAGAAATAAGTGCATAAAATTTTCTCAAGGAAAATTAGGGATTATAAAAATAGTAGGTGTAAGGTTGTAAGTACTGCTACAATGAATACAAAGACAGAGAGATGGGAAATGGAATGACATGGCTGAGGAACAATACAGACATTTTCATTGGAGGACCTTAAGAGGAGTGATATATAATTATATTGGAGCCAGATTTTGAAGGGCTTTACATGACAGCAGAGGCATTTATATTTGCTCCTAGACATAATATGGAGCCACTAGAGTTTATGGCATAAAGGATTGATGTGGTCAGACCCTTTCACTAGAAAAATGCCTTTGGCGACTATGTGGAGGCTGGACTTGGATGAGCAGAGAGTTACGGAAGGGAGATAAATGAGGAAGTTATGGCTTTAGTCCAGTTGAGAGATGATGAGAGATTAAACTAAGGCAATAGTTTCATTTATTACTAAGTAAAGGGTGATGAATATGACATATTTGAAAACTACTTTGAAGATGCTTAGTAATTACGGTTAGAGAAAAGGCTGGTAAAGATTTTTCATCATTGAGTTCTTCATTGTTGACTTTATCTATTTTCTAAGGGAATTTGAAAGGAAAAGAATATATCTAACAAACTCCAAAGTTAAAAAAAAAGATAAGAAAAAACTACATGGGCCTTTAAAACCAAAACTTTCATACCACCTTGTGTTGTGACATACTAAAAAGTGAAAGACTGTAACATACACTCTGGGAGATAGTGTTTCCTTTCACCATTTTCTATGCCATACTTAACTCAGTTATACCCAGCCAAATATGTGGCTGCATCATTACGAAATCTTGGATATTCATAAAATAGTCATGAAAGACACATTGGTAAAAGTTAGCATTTAAGACTATTTTGCTCTACTAAGTCAAATGTTTTTAATGATCAGAAATGGCAAACAGTGAGATCTTTCAATTCTCTGAAGCTTTAAAATTCTTTTGTTCCTTTGTAGTCCTGGTCTGCTATAGACATCTTTTGCAAAAGATCACCTGTTCTTTTCTCAGTTTTATTAATGATACCATTACTGTATCTTTACCATCCAAATAATGGTTTAATAGAGATGATAAACTAAACAGATGACTCAGTGGCCAATGATGTGTACCAATTATAGAGACCCCTTTTAAGAGGTCAAAATACCATCTGCATTTTTTCAAACATTTGAAATCATTCCCTCTTTCAGAGGTACAGGAAATGGATTGCTCAATATTCTCAAAATTGTGTTATCTCTTGCACTGATTTCATCTATGTGTGCTTGGCCAGGCTCTGCTGTCCTATCTTCATCTTTATTACCATTTCCAATTCCTCGTGAAGGAATGAATGAATGAATGAAAAATCATTTATTAAGTGCTTACTATGTTCACTGGGGAAATAAATAGAAAAGGAAGACTGTTCTTACTCTCAAGGATCTCATATTCTAAGAGAGGGAGGGAGGAAACATCTTTTAGTTGCAAATAAGATATGATGTTCAGTGGTCCTAAGAGGGCAGCTACAAGGTAGATGGTAATGCATTTTCTTTAATGTCATTTCCATTGATAAAAAAAAAAACATCCATTTGACAATGAAAAGGATTTTCTTGATAAAAGTAGAGGTTATATTAACTGCAGTGTCCCTTGCCAGGCTCTATCTCCACATCCTGGACAATGACTTCAAGTACCTAGCAGGAAGAAGGACTGGTAATTTGGGGGTGTCGCTACTCCAGGGGTTCTTCTGCTCAAGGTCTATCTCTGTCTGGAAGAAAGTGGTGGCTGTGGCAGTAATGCTGGTCTGACTCACCTGTCCCTTGTCACCTCCTGCCTTTGCTTCATTGTGTTTTATTTTATTTTTAATTTTTTTTTTATTTTAGGTTTCTTAGTTTTTGCATAAGTGGTAACTGGCTCATAGTTCTGTTGCTTGTGGTAGTAGAAAAGACATGTCTTCTTTATAGGGTTCATTCTACTGGATAATGGCTCTAGGGGCAAGGCTGAAATTAGGGCTGATGGCTTGGAGGCCAATGCTATTCCAATGGCTCTTGAGTACAATTGCCTTTTGGTGGCATATGAAGTACTCAAGGGCTAGGATTCAAATTTAATTGGTCGAGTGTCATCACTGATGACAATTGCTTATTAGAAACATACTAATAAATCTGCTACATTTTTTATTTATCATTTGTCATGTGGGAAACATTCATCAGATGATTTTATTTAATTGGTCTCAGGGCCAGGTTTTTCTTTTTTCTTCAGACTTATTTCCCCCTCAATTGCTTTCATCTGTTTTGTAAGAGAATATTCCTTTTTTACTTACCATTTTTCTTCATGATGTTGTATAAATGAGTTCCATTGTTGCCTTTGACTATTATATAGTTCTGTTTGCCAAAGAGATCAACTGTTTACTTCAAAAAGACAATGTCTGAGCTCTTTCTGCTAGCTCATCATAGCAATTGCTTCATGTCAGTTAAACTTTAAAATTAAATAGTAAATGGTGTTAGTTTATTTCTGTGTATTTTTCTTTACCCATTTTCCATTTTTCAGTGTCAGTAGCTTCTTTGAGTAGGTCAGGCAGGAGGTTTTGTGATTGGATTCTGTATCTTAATCTGTTTCATTCTTTCTAATAATTTTATTTTCATTTGCATCTTTCCTCAAGAAGTTGGTGGCATGATAAAAAGCTGTTTCAGAAATAAATTCCACATCACCAACCAGGCATTTCTTGTCTATTAAGATGCCATCAAATTAATTTTTGCTTTTGTTATTCATCATTTGATGTATCCAGTACCATCTGATTCTTCTCTAGGAGAAAAAAATTATCTTACTGATGGTTAAAAAACAAATAACAAAAGAAACTCCCTTTTATTTTTCCCATTGACCTCCCTACTTCATTTAAAACTCATCCTTGTGATGAAGTATAGTCAAGCAAAACAGATAACCACCTTCATCTTCTCAGGAGGGTGTGCCTAAAGATTTAACAACTGGCACTTAAAAATGTATGCATGACCCACTTTTAATATTATTCTGTATTATAATATTTTATCCACTTCTTTAAATCTAGGCAATCAACAAAGTGTCAAGTCCTGATTCGTAATGTTTACATATTTCTGAGGTAGAAAGCTTTACACTGAAAATTTTGCAATCAGCTCTCATAATTTTGAGTCAGATGTTTGACAATGCATGCCTCCTTCTTCAGCTATAGTCCACCACCAGTCTGTAAGGAAAATTAATGAATATTTCAACATCGGTGTTATGGAGACAATTGAACATGGAAACAGTTTTCTCAAGTCTTTCAAAATTCTTTCCCTTTACATAGTTGGGGTCTTTGTCCAACAATGCATGTGTGTGTGTGTGTGTGTGTGTGTGTGTGTGTATTTGTGAGAGGATTGTGATAAGCCTCTAAACATTTGGGTAATTTTTTCTTTTGGTGTCAACCATATTTTCCAACCAATTCTTTGCTGATTCCTTTTATGTCCACCTTTTCATTGAAGTCAGATGCTTGCAGTACATATCCTAATTTGGTTTGCAGGATTTGCCACATTCTTCATAGAGTTTCTCTAATTCTTTATGCTTTGGCTCAGAGGCCAGTACATAGTGTCAAAATCCTCTTCAGGGTCTTTTTCTGTAAGTTCATCATAAATACTACATGGAGAGATGACCAAGTGTCAAATGAAATGACATATCTCGTTATGTTATGACACAATGAAATGAACACCACTGATTTCATTTTTCCTTCCATAGAAAACTCATGAATCATCATCCCAATGACTTTGACTGCATTTTTTTCCTTTCCTAGTCCTTTTATGGCTCATCTCGTGTGCCACTCAATATCTGAGGCCTTTTCAAATTCTCACAGGTGTTAATGCTCTCTCTCATTCTCAAAATAACTCTGTATTTAAGAAGTAGAGATGAGAGGAAACCTAGAGATCACCTGATCCATCCCACCTCTCTTACAGATCTGGAAACCAAGGATTTTATAGATTATGTGATTTGTTCTGAGTTATACCAACAATATATGTCAGAAATATGAGGCATGAGTACAAACAGAGGGATCTATCCATTCATTACTTCACAATATTTCTCAAATGAAAAGACACTGGGTAGAGGAGTCACAAGATCATGGATCTAAACCTGGAAGAGACCTTGGAGGACATTCGGTCCTAACCCTATCAATTTTAAAAATGAGGAAACTAAAACCCAAAGAGATTATGTTTCTTACTGAAAGTCAAACAGTAAGTGGCATACCTAGGATGAGAACTCAGGTCCTCTGACTCCCATACCATTGTTTTTTCCCACTGTCACACAAATTAATTTCTATGTTTTGTATTTATTTATTTGTTTAAACATTCTATATTCTACCTTGTGACTTCAATTATTCAGTAAGCTCCTGGACAATGGAGAATGTTTTAATTTATGTCTGTATACTAACAGTACTTGATACATAATAGTTGTTTAATTAATGCAGTTGATTTGAATTAGTTTCAATGTATGTCTATATGTATGTACATGTATCTCTGTGTATGTTCATATACAGAGAGAGAGATGTAGAAATAGGGAGGCTGAGAAAGAGACAGACAGAAAAAAAGTGAGAGAATGAGAGAGACAGAGAGATAGAAAGAAAATACACAGAGAGACAGACAGGCAACACAGAGAGATAGAAGGAAAATACAGAGAGAAAAAGAGAAAGAGAAAATAGTAAAATAATAATAGTATCTGACATTTATTTAGAACTTTAAGGTTTCCTAAATTTTTTATCATTATCTAAATTGAGTTTTAGAATAAGACTATATGGTATGATAGGTACTGGAGGTATAGGTTCCTCCATTTTAGAGATAAGAAAATTGAATATTAGAAAGAATGAGTAATTTCTCCACAGTAACATATCTAATAAGGGTCAGAAATGGAATGTTTTGGTCCTCTTTCCACATTTAGCATCCTATCCAGTACCATCTTATTTGGCTAATATTTTCTTGCATGTGTATACAAGTAAGTATTTATACATGTACATTCATAAAGACTTTCAAGTATTGATTTTACTTTTCCAATATAAAGTATATTGACAATATGCTACCTTCAAGAGTGGATGGGGCCATCAAAAAAAGTGCCTCTTATATTGTTGGTTGTCTCTCGAACCGAGGATGACGATTGTCTTTGTGCGTTTTTGCTCACAAAGACACCTGTGCATGAAGATTTAAGTGGAAAAGTCGATGCACAGAGACAGTCCCACTCTCTCGGCGTTGGAAGCCTGGGTCCATTGGCACTAAAAGTCGTTACACCTGGAGACTTCCTCAGCTGCATTGGATGGCCGTGTTGTCTTTTGTGCTCCATCAAGCCCTAAGCACTCCACAGTGCCTTGCTGCATCGCCATCTCAGCCATTGAACCTTCTTGTTGGTTTCTTCTGCCTGTTCCGCTGAAGTAGTCTTCACATACTGGGTGAGCAAAGCCCTAGTTCACCAGGGGTCGACGTTGACCCGATGGCTACCCTCACAAGGTTTAGCTGGCCTGTCGAAGCCTTTGCCCGGGGTGTGGCCGCTGCCCCATGGTAGCAGCTACTAGGAGCCACAAGTGAGAGCTGGGTGTCAGGTGAGGGTCAGTGGCTGGAGACCTGCCCTAGGAGGGCACGACAAGCCCTCCATACCAGAGATATTACCCCTCCCTGAGCACCCCATATACCCCCCTCTTATATTATTACAGAGCTAATCACAAGTAAGACGTGAACTTGCTTCTTCAACACACCAATATAACATCTCTATTCATGATATTTTATATATATATATATATATATACATATAAAAATTCTCTTCTTATTCATGGAAAATCACACACAAGCACACATATATTATATACATGTTTATGAAATATATGTATACATAGGTGTATGTATAAATATATATGTATTTATGTAAATATGTGTGTGCATGATTTTGGAAAGATCTTGTCAGAAACATCTCTGGAGATGAATGGAATTTCCTCTAGAAACAATCTGTCTTCAATGGACAATTAGGTCGTTTATAGAAATACGGAGGAAAAAATAATTTTAATCAATTAGAATAGGCAATGAAGAAATAAAGCTACCACTTTTTGCAGATCATTCAATAATTCAAATGGAGAATCAGGCAAAAAAAACTAATCAAAACAATGAATAGCTTTAGCAAAGTTGTAAAATACTAAATAAATTCACATAAGTCAACATTTCTATAAACTACTATCTGTCCAATAGCAAGAGATAAAAAGAGAGATCCCCTTTAAAAGAACTATAAACAATATCAAATATATGGTGTTCTACCTTCCAAGACAAATCCAGGTACTATATGAATTCAATTACAAAATACTTTTTAGTCAAATCTAAAGATTTGTAAAAAACAACAACATTAATTGTTCCTGGGTAGGCTAAGTCAATATAATAAAAATGACAATTCTATCTAAATTAATTTACCTGTTCCATGTGATAACTATCAAAATCAAACTATCAAAAATAATTTCATAGAGCTAGAAGACATAATAAAGTTCATCTGGAAGAACAAAAGATCAAGAATATAAAGGGAATTAGTGAAAAAAGTATATGAAGGAAGGTGACCGAGTTGTGTCAGATATCAAACTATATCATAAAGCTATAATCATGAAAACAATCTGAGATTGTTTTGATTAAAAAATATAGTAGTGAAACAATGGATCCAACATATAATAGTAAATGAACATAGTAAACTAGTGTTTGATACACCCAAAGAGTTATGCTTTTAGTAGAATAACTCATTTAACAAAAACTTCTAGGAAAACTGGAAAACAGTAGGACAGAAAATGGGCGTAGATGAACATTCATGCAGTATAAGATAAAGTTAAAATGAAGAAATGATTTGGAAATAAAGTATGACACCATAACCAAATTAGGGAATAATGGAATAATTGGCTTCTCAGATCTATGGATAAGGGAAGAATTTACAACTAAACAATTCATAGAGAAAATTACAAGATATAAAATGAATCATTTGGATTGCTTTAAATTAAAATAGTTTTGCATAAAGAAAACCAACACAACCAAGATAGAAGGGAAACAATAAACTGGGAAAAAAAATTAGCAAATATCTCTCATAAAAGACTGATTTCTTAAATATATACAGAATTAAGTCAATTTGTAAGAATATGTCATTCCCCAGTTGACAAATGATAACAGGGTATGAACAGGTAGTTCTCAGGTAAAAATAAACTTCTATATTCATAGCAAAAACTATTCCAAATCATTATCAATTAGAGTAATGCAACTCTGAAGTACTACCTCACACCTATCAGATTGGCTAAAATGGAAGAAAAATGAAAAAGATAATGTTGGAAGGGATATGGAGAAAAACTGGGGGAGATTTGAACTGACAGCAACCATTGAGGAGAGCAATTTGAAACCATGCCCAAAGGGCTATGAAATTGTACATATTCTTTGTTTTAGTAACACCACTACTCAGTCTGTATTCCAAAGAGATTTAAAAAATATAAAATATTTTCTTAAAAATATTTATAGCATCTCTTTGTGTTCGTAAAGAATTAGAAACTGGGGGATTGTCTATCGAATGGGGAATAGCTAAAAATTACTGGAATGTAAATTGTTATGGAATTATGCCCTAAGAAGTGAAAAACATGACAATTTCAGAAAGCTTGAAAGACTTATATGAACCAGTGCAAAGTGAAGTGAGCAGAACCAGAAGAATGTTGTACACAGTATCAACAATATAGTACGATGATCAACTGTGGATGAACTATTATCAGTAATTCAAGGATCCAATACAACTCCAAAGGACTCATGATGAAAAATGCTCTCCACAAACACAAAAGGAATTGATATAGTCTGAATTCAGATTATAGCCCCTCATTTTTCAATTTGTTTCCTCCATGAGTTCTTTCTTGTATGTATGATATTTGGCTTCATTCACATGAGTATGAAAATGTGTATTATATGATAGCCTATAATAACTCATATCAGATTTCTTGCCATCTTGAGAGGGACAAGAAAAGAGAGAGAATTTGGACCCCCAAATGTAAGGAAACAAATGATAAAAATTCTTTCTACATGTAAAAGGGAGAAAATAGAATAAAAAATCTTAAGAATAAATGTCTGTTTATAGATCAGGAAAAAACATAATTAAAAAGTTTACCTAGGATATATATGAGATTAGTATTCGTTTCAACATAAAGTCACTTCTGTTTAAGAGGTTATTAAAAATTAGCTAGCATCAAAGGGCAAAGGCTAAACTACTGTATGCTTCTGTATTGTGAAATAGTTTTGAAAAACCATTTAGTTAACAACATGAACCCTAGTTAAATCAATATATCTTGACAGCATGAAGGACAGCATTTAAAATCTAGCTATCTAATTATTTTTAAAGTGGAGCTAGGGAAATGAAAGTTGGAAAAGAAAGTTTCATCCCATGAGAAATGTTTGTAGGTGTTTGCTTTAATTGGTATTTACAAATCTATTTTTATTAGACGATCTTTTGGGTGGGAAAATGTGTTTAAAGAATGATAGTCCCAAATTAGAAATGAAGATTCAACAAACAGCATCGCAAAGTTATCTGGGAAAAAAGCATTGAATTATGTTCACATGGCAGCTTTTAAAAGGAAGAAGATAAAAAATGACAATGTAGAGCCTGCTCAGATGATTGAAATGGTTGAAGGCTCTTAAAGATCAGCTCCAGACAAATATTCAAAGGCACCCAGGGAACTAGGGACAAAAGGAAGGAATTAGCAGACACTTCCCCAAGTTCATTTGGTTTCAAAGACACCCCTAGGGATTTAGAAGTGGCTGACATAACAAAGTTATTTAAAAAGTGCCTAGAGACATCAAAGAAGTCATAGACCAGTTAGTTTGATATAAAGTGGGGAGAGAGTCCTAGAATATCAAATGAGGAAAGAGACATTCAATGGAGCACAACAAGCCAGAGAAATGACAGGCTGGCTGCTGAAGAGAGGGAGGTGGCAGGAGCTGGGAGGTGGGCAGCCATATCTCACTAACTTGAAGGAATTATTCAAACAGATTTTACTAGGTAGGCTAGAGACAAGCAGGAACATTTTGCTTTGCAATTTTTGAAACAAAATGGCACATGCTTCAAGGGAGACAAAGATACTCGTTGCTACATTCCAGCCTATATTTTGCTCCTAGTGTGCTTTGAAGGAGACAGGTCTGGCTAGATATTCAGGGATTCCCAGGGTGAATACAAAAAGAAATTGTGATGTTAAAAATGGATTCTTTTAATATGTCTTTTGCTAGATTTGATACTACATACTTAAAACAGGTTATAGTAGGTAAGTATATGGGCAGATTGAATCTTATCAGTATTTAATTTCTTCAAATCTTTCTCCAACATTTTTTTCCTAAGGCATCAACTGAGTTTAGATTTTAGTCAGATTGCTGACCTTTCAGGCTTACTATTCTCATCATGCCATTTCCCAGTTATTTTCAAGTTGTACTACATATACTTCAACCTCTTCCCTTAGAAATCAGACTCTAGTTTCTGGGATTCTAACTTCTAAAATGGTGAGCTCTCACATTGTCTTACTCTTTCTCAGGCTCACTACACTGTTTCAGGACCACCTCCAAGACAAGGTGCCTTCCATATATTTTCTATGCCTCTAATTCTTCTATATGTCTATCTTAGCCTATTAGAATATAAGTTCCTTGAGGGTAGAGACTGGTTGGCTTATATTCCTAGTTCTTGGCACTCAGTGCATAACATCAATTCATTCATTTCAACCTATGTCTCACCTTTCAAGGCTCATTATAAATTACTTCCATCCTCCCTTCCATGTAAGGCTCTGGTTCAGTGAAACTGTTCTTTCTTTTCCTGAGAGATGACATTCCATTTCCCATTTCCCATCTTTGGATGGAGACTGTTTGCCATAACCTCAATGTCCTTCCTATTCATCTCTGACTTTTGGAATTTCATTTCCTTCTATACTCATATCAAGCACCAACCAACATTTGTAGGAAACCTTTATCATTTCCTCAAACTATCATGCATTTCTACTCATTTTCTTACACATACCTTACATGTAAAATGTGCATATATAAACACATATGAACATATATGTACACACATGTGTCCACATATTTTACTTTGCACATATAGCATCTATCCTTTTACATTAAAGGAGATCTCGTGCTAAAGGATTATCTCTTCCATTAGGATGTGTGTAGCTTAAGGCAACAGACTATTTTGTTTTGGTCTTGGCGTCTGGTGGTTAGTGGCATATAGTCTGTGGGCACTCAATAAATACCTGTTGATCGATTGATATTTATATAGGGCTTTAAAGTTTGCACAGTTCTTCCCATATATTATCTCACTTGGTCCTAACAATTTTCAGGTGAAATTTGAACATCAAAAGAGTTCTTAGGCATTTCTTAACTTCCATTCAGAGATTCAATCTCGATTCCAAGGGCAGGCAATAACAGTTATAGCTCACATTTATAGTACTTTATAAAGCACTTTCCTCCCTTTGAAAATAGGTAGGGCAAGTCTGATTACATTTTCCTTCAAAGACGTTGACTTTCCCAAAGTTATGCGATGAGTTATTTGTAGATCCAGGGCTAAAACCTAGAGTTTTCTGGCTCTTGTATCTAAAGTATTTTCCATCCTGTAATGCTACCTCTATTTACTTATGTACTAATGCATCCACTGCTCCCAGGATGTTTATTGAAACCTCTCTGGAATACTTAAAATCATAAAGGACCTTAGAAGCCCAGTCCCTATCAGAAGGACACACTTCTTTTTCATATCTTTGAAAAGTAACTCTTAAGACTTTGCTTGCCTATCGTTGAGGAATGCCACTGTGGCTCTGCATTGGGTGAGATACTAATCCTCTTCTTTAGACAATGTGAGAAAGGGTGCCTAACTCCTAATTGTGGATCAATTTTCCCAAACTGCTGATTGGGTCCAGAGATAGTCCATTAACAGGCATTTTATAGTTTTTACTGAGCATTGTCAAACACAGTGCTAAGAGGCAAGGATTAAAAGCAAGGTTTTGGGGGCAGGTAGGAGGCTAAGTAAATTGAGAGCCAAGTCTTCAGATGGGAGGTCCTGGGTTCACATTTGATCTCAGATACTTCCTACCTCGGTGACCCTGGGAAAGTCACTTAACCCCCATTGCTTAGCCCTTACTGCTCTTCTGCCATGAAATTAATACATAATATCAATTCTAAGACATAAGGGAAGTTTTCTTTCTTTTTTTTTAATACAAAGGGTTTTAAACATATTCACAACATTGGGTAGCCTGCTGCCAGTGGGATATTTAAAACTAATTAATATATAAAATGATTTTGTGGGACTAATAATTAGGCCTGTTGCATGTTACCACTGTTCTGCACTGCCTAATCAAATCCCAGTACATGCCTTCTGGTAGCATGGCTAGGTTGTGCCAATCATTTTTCTGGTAGGCATATTCTGAAGAAGATGACTTTGCTACCATCAGTCAACTCCAGCCTGATGAGACCCCAGGGCTCCAAATCTCCTAAATGTGCAAGTCCCCCATAAGTTTGGATGTACCCCCCTTAAGAATGACACTCAATCCCCTACTCAGGAAAACGTAGAAATCACAATAAACAAATAGAGGATCAAGGGAAGCTTGGCTAGCTATTGAGAGAGACAGAAAGTATCCTTGCTTTTACAGTGTTTCATTTCTCATGGGAGCTACAACACAAAAGTAAGTAGGCAAATACAACTTTAAAACAATAGATGGATTTGGTTCAATTAAAAACTGTGATACTATTGAAAGGGTGGTAGAATGAGAGAGAGAAGAGTCAGGTTAGTATATTGGCTCTGCTAGTTGCTTTTTACTTCATCTTGGGCAAGTCATTTAATTTCTCTTGACTCAGTTTCCTTATACATAAAATGAAGAAGTTTGATTCAGGTATATTTATGGTTCCACCTGACTCTTGGGTCTAGAATCCTTATGAGCCTGCAGATAATTATTGGTTAAGTGACTAAGTATGTGCCAAATTCTCTCTCAAACAATAGTGATACAAAGAAAAAATTAACGAGTCCTTATTTTTAAGAAGCATATTTTCTACCGTAGTATCAAGAATCTCCATCAAAGAGTCATGGAAATGAAAAGAAAATTTAAAGTTTTGGGAATAAATCATCTCATAGTTCTGTTATAAAAACCCAGACCTTTGCTCTGTTTTGGTCATGGAAGTCAGAAAAAGGAGTTCTTGAGGGTGGGTTGATGAGGAAACTGAGGATGATATAATTTCTAATTTTTTGTTTGGCTTCCATTTCCCTGTAGCAAGGAATATTCCTCTCTGAAGGTAACTCATCAGCTAGAATTCTGTTTACACCATCATAAATTATAAAAAAAGAGATCTCTATGGACTAGCACCACTATCTTGATAAAATTAAAAACCCACAATTATTTGGTGATTTAAGATTTGCAAAGACCATTTAGTAATAATATTATAGATTGCTAAATGGGAAGGGAACTTCAAAATTATCTATGTAGTCCAAATTTCTCATTTTACCAATGAAGAAACAGGTTCAAAGGCATGTAAGTAGTGTCAGAGTTTGGATTTGAACTTGGTCTCCTTTTTTCTCTGTCAATCTTCCTCACAACCAACCTATTAGGGTAGGGAATTTAAATATTATTTTCCTAATATTACAGATGATTAGATTAAGACTTATAGATCCAAAGTAGATTATACATAGAAACACAGTAAGTAAGAAGCAGAAACTCTTCATATACCCCCATATTCTAGGTTCAATGTGTTTGTTCCAACACCTAGGACCTACCTGTTATAATGCTGTGGAGTTTATAGGACAAGTTACCTTTCACATGACTGTATGCAGCATTAAATAAAGCTACATGGATACAATGAGGAAGAGAAATTTGTAGTCATCTTTCTTGGTTTCATTCATTTCACATCGTTTTGGGGGGGATTATAATGTATTTCCTTCCATTTTCATATGGGAGTCAGATTATGGAGAATGTTATTAATGAGGCTAAGTTAATACTTTATACTAGAAGCAAAGGGAAATACTTTGCTTTACTAAGAGAATAATAGGTTCATACCCCAATCTTAGTCCTGTTTATTTTCTATCCTTGTGGCAGACAGTTTAGAGAAGATGAAAAGTGGAAACAGAAAGACTAGATCAATGGCTATTAAAATAGTCCATATAAGATATGATGACAATAATTTTGAGAGTGGAAAGAAAGAGGAGTAGGGAAAACAGTTATAGAGAAAAAATCAATAAGTGTTGCCAACTGGATATTGGGAATAGAGAGGGAGAACAAATCAAATATGCTTTGGAGAGGGCAAGCCATGGTAACTGGATGCATGGAGGAACCCTCGCTTGAATTAGGAAATCTTGCAGGAGAAATGGGCTTGGGGAAAATCTAATGAATCCCATTGATTTTGAGATGACACATAGGAGAATGTGTCCAACAGAGAGTAATAAGATACTGGACTTCTAAAGGGATACAAAGGATGTTTTTGAATCATCTGCATTGAGATAATTATTATATACTTGGGAGCTGTTGAGATCTCTAAAAGACCATAGAAAGACAAGAGGGCCCAGGACAGATGTTTGGGGAATGTTCATACTCATTGGGTAGTTAGTGAATGTCACAATAAATAGAGCCCTGAATTTGGAATCAGGAAAAATTGAGTTCACATGTTGCCTCCACAATCTTATTAGCTGTGTGGGGAAATTATTTAATGTCACTCAAAGTTCTGGCCTAATGAAAACTATGGAAATCAACTCTGTAAGCTAATACATTAGATATCCCTGTTTGCTGTATATAGTAATCTGAATGGAAAAGTATAATCTACTTTTAGTCATATCACTGATTAAAATGTTGAAACACATGGAGCAAAGGGCATATTCTTAAGGCACCACCCTGAAGAACTGCCTCTAATTTAACAAACATTCATTCTTGACTTTTGGGTGGGTCAGGATATTCAATAGGTTCTAAATCCTGTTTACTATACCATTATCTGGTTCATTTTCCTTGCAAGAAAACATGAGAATCTTTGTCAAGTATCAGGTTGAAATTCAAGTCTTCTGAAGTTTGGAAATATCCAAATGCACATTGATTTGTCTAAAAATATAGATTTATATGCCTTTAATTATGGGTCTTCAAGCATATACTGCATGATCTCTTTTAGAAAGAATTCATATTGAGAATCAAATAACTTTTTTGGCCCTTTCCAAATCTGATTTTTGAAGATTTTAGATTCTGCAGATTTGGGGCATAAGTTCAGTTTTCCAATCTCTATACCTAAGGATTGTCATCTGGTACTTTCCTCTGTAGTTAAGATTTCTTTAAATAATATTCTAGGCAGAAATCTCTGAATACTGTTTGTGAATTATGAGAAGATTAAAAAAAATTTTTCTCATTTGAATTCCTTGGTATCTAATTTTCTTGAATGTCACCTACTATTAGTGTTATGAGAAAGAAAAATAGGAGAAGGGTAGTTAGGTGACTCAGTGGATAGAGAGTCAGGTCTGAAGTTGGGAGGTCTTGGGTTCAAACCAATAAAACAGAGGATGAGAGTTTTAGAAAAGAGTAAATAGGAGCATCTAAATGACCTTTGTGTTTTAACCTTTAATTATTTCACATTGCTCTAATAGATCTTTATTTTTGCTTTTCTTCTTTCCAAATAGAATTTAAAATTTCTTCTTGCTTGCACTCTCTATACTTTTCTAGCCGTTCTTCCTGCATTTCCCTTAGAAGGGATCTCTTTAAGATGCCCACAATGACTGTCTGTCTTTTCTTTTTCCTGAGAGGTTGTAGCTAATTCCAATTCTATCAGTATGTATCTGTAGCTTAAATTATTCCTTATAATAGAGCATACTTTTCCTCTTGTCTTCATTGAATTTTATCTGATATCATGTTGCTCAATTGCCCGTTTTTTGGTTGAGTCCTCCTGGAGTTCCCACTCCTGAATCACCTAAATAATTCTCTGCTACCAGCACATTTTGTAATCTCATTATTCAGACTGCTTTCCAGATTGATCTGTGTTAACATATACAAGGAATCAGGTTCCAATGCTATCCTCCAGGGCCCCTCACGATTAACCTCCTTCTATGCTAAGAATGTCATTTATTCGTAGCTTTCATTGCCTCTCTGTTAACCAATTTTTAAACTTCAAGATTTGACAAGGCCAGCTTTTACCTCTCACCTCCTGGGTACTAAATATGGGTAAAATGGGCCCTAAATATCCTCTGGTTAGGGCTCTGATCAAAAGCCTTTTGAATGTCTAAATATTTAATGTCCACTAGTTTCCGACACTCTACTCCTTTGTTAACTCTTTCCAAAAATTCCAACTAGATTAGAGAGGCATGATTTATCCTCACTGATGCTGTGTGTGTACTCACCTGGGTGTTTTCTAACATTCAGTAATGATCTCTTCAGCTGTTTTTTCTCATCCAGAAAGTAAGTCTCATTGGTAGGTAATTCCCAGGCCAACACGGAGCTCATTATTTAAAGATGGGTATGGCTGTGTTTGTCCATACAAACAGCACCTGATGGAAATGCAGACCTGATAACATAAAAACTGCTTTCTTTCTGACATATCCATCCAATCTCCTGAAACACCTTAGGGCACTCCAGACCAAAGAGAAAGCCTTAAGTCTGCTATTACATGAGCATGGGGCCCTTGGCTTGGCCTAAAAGGATCATTAAGCTAGATTTAGTTGAAATATGAGGAAAAATTTCCTGACAGGACTATTTAACCCCAGAATGGTTATAGAGTGAGGTCAGGAAATTTTCTTCCCTAGAAAAAACCTCCAAATAGAGTAAGCATTCATCCTTTCAGTGAGTCTTAGAACTAGTTTCTTTTTGGAGAAAATGGATATAATCATCTTTCGGTGGAGGTGGGGATGGGGCCGTCTCCTTGAGAATGATTTTATGATTTTCTTTGAAATCAACATATCTTGAGAGAATAAATGTGAAGTATATTGCATGAGAAAATTGAAAGATAGCAGCTGCCACATAGTACAAGGAAGTTTGAAAAAAAAATGTATTTAAGTGAGAATAACCTTCAAGGTGAAACCATGGAATTTTCCAAAAATGATGAATTGAATCAACAAAATCAATCAACAAAGGTAATCATCTAATTTTATTTTAGGTGTTCTAGATGCAGAACTGCAAAAAGCACCCCAAAAGACTCTATGAAATTAAAATGGATGGCAATCAGTGTATCAGAAAAGGAATATTTAGAATGGGAAGTAAACATGGGAGGGGGAAGATGAGGGAACCAATGAGATGAAGTTATAATTGTCCCCATTGTAACAATTCTGTGATAAAACAAAATGTAAAGAAATGTTTGGCTTACTCTGTACAAGTACTACTCTAATGACCCATTGTGGAGTTGAGGTAATTCTAGGATCTTCATTTTCCTTTTGACTCAGAAATATGGCTAGTGGGTCTTTTTCACAAAAAAATTAGAAATGAGGAAAGGACCCACTTGTACAAAAATATTTATAGCAGCTTTTTTTTTTTTTTGTCAAAGAACTGGAAACTGGAAGGATGTCTTTCAATTGGGAAATAGCTAACAAGCTGTGGTATATGATTGTAACAGAATGATATTTTGCCATGAGGGAAAAAAAGCAAAATAATCACAAAAACCTGGAAAGTTTTATATTAAGTGATGCAAAGAGAGCAAAACCAGAATAATGTTGTACATAGAACCAATAATGCTAGTGGATCAACTGTGAGTGACTTAATTATTATCAACAAGTCAAGGATCCAGCCCAACATCATGAAAATGCCCATCCACTGGCATAGAAAGAATTGATGGAACCCAAATGCAGATTGAGGCATACCATTCTTCACTTTATTTCCTCCATGAATTTTTCTCTAGTATAAGCAATATGTCTTCTTTCACCACATGCTGAAAATGGAAATATGTATTATACGATAACATATGTGTAAACTATATCATATTGCCTGCCTCCTTGGGGAGATTGGGAGATAATGTGGATTGCACAATGTAAAATAATGAATATTTAAAAATTGTATAGACATGTAGACTGGAAAATAAATAAAAATAATGATAAAAAGTATAAGCTCTGTCAGGTATTGCAAGGAGGAAAAACTTGATTTTGGGGGAAAATAAAAACAAAAAAATCAGTTCTGTCATTAGACTTGGCTAAAATTAGACTAAGGTGCCTTAGGAGGTCATGGGCATTTTTATCTGGAAGTCATAATGTTAGGGTTAATGAAAAACCATTATATATTGTAAAGCTTTGGGTAAGGCTTAGTGGTCTATAAGTTTACAATCAGTTGTTAGATTCTGAAATTTTTTTGAGGGGACAGTCTTCATAATGTGTCATTTTCTATTTGAAGAATCTCTTGTCCAATATAATGTTGGTTATTAGTCATCAGTAAATATGTATTTATTAAGTTCTTACTGTGTACCAGGAACTGTGCTAAGCATTGGGGATAGGAAGCGAGGAATCCTTGCTTTGTAGGATATTTTATATTTTACATTGGAATGAGAGACAGAACAGGAAAACAACTACAGATTTACAACAAAAATACAATGGTAATGGGAGATACAGGAGATAATCTTAGAGGGAAAGTAGGAATAACATAGAGTGAAAATGGAAGAGAAATCACTTACAGAAAGTGGGGTTTTGAGCTAAATCTTGAAGGAAGCCAAGAAATCCAAATGCTGATGGTGAAATAGATATCAATCCAGCAAAAGAGGACAGTCATTTAAAAGACAGAATCTGGAGATGAAGATTTGTGAATTAAAAACATCAAGGAGATGGGTATTTTTATCTAGATATTAAGATTGTCTAATGTCTCATGTTTAGCTCTTTTGTGACTCTGTGTAAACTCTGGTGAACTACATTCCTGGAGTATGTCCAGGGAAGAATCCTATTAGACAAAATATTACTCCTTGAGAGTTCTTCAATTTGCTGCTATTTTCAGATAACATTTTTTAGCTGTAGCCATGCCCCAGTGATTTACAAACAGGCTGAGAAGTAAAAAGGAGGAAGCTGGCTGGACTTTGGTACATTTTGCTGTAGTTTTTAGGATCATATGATGTACCATAAATGAAAAAAAAATTTTGTGAAAACCAATATTTTTTGGTGATGATGTAGACTTTATAAATCATGAAGCAATCATAGTCTTTGAAAGAATTAAATTTGTGGATGAAGAAAAAAATGCAAATTTCTTTAGGAAGGTATACAGTAGCAATAAGCAGGCTACAGTGTAATAGTAATGATAAGTTGGAAGCATTCAATACATGAACTTAGAAATGCATGATCAGAATACAAGGTTTCATCATTATGCAACAAGAATAAGAAATAAAAGTTGGGTAGACCAAATATTATACTTGAATGAAAACAAATTAATGTTAGAAGACTGAAAATCGCTAGAATTTAAGGAATTTAGGGAAAATTGTTGAGAAGTTATTATTGGCATTCCCATTTTGAGAAGATTTGACTTTAGATTTATGTAAGTTTTATTTTTTTTATTCTTTAAATATGCAGATACTTACATGGTTTTATAAGAAATGACACCTAAGAAGAAGAATAAACTTAGGCCATGGTTAAAAACCAAATACTGGCTCATGTGAAGAGTAGGGAGGAAAATATACAGATGCACAATAAGCCTAATTACTGTGCATTTCTCAATTGCACAGTCGGACTTCATTTTAAGAATACCCAATTTATAACATACTAAGACAGAGGACAAATAAATTGGAGGAAGGAGGGATTGTTTGCATAACAAAAGGATCAGATATATTGTTCCTTTAAATAGGGGCCTCCCAGCATGTCTAACTGTTCATTTGTAGCCATTTTAGCTATTTCATAGGAAAAACAAATCATAGAAACTCAGAATTGGAAGGTACCTCCAAAATCATCAAGGACAATGTATAATCTCCTTTATGTGATTCTCCAGATACGTTTGCTAGCTTCCCCTTGAAGGTCTGAAGATAAGAGGAAGTCCAGAAGTATCTCATTTCACTTCTGGACAGCAGTAATTGTTAGGAAAGGGCTTTTTGTTCTTGTTTTTACCTTATATAAGAAGGTACATTCCAGGAATACTTCAAAAGATGAAGACCTATAAGGAGCCAAAGGCAGAGAGAAAGAAATATAAGGGAAAATCTATAAATTCAAAATATATTTTTTTTATCCTTAAGTAGGAGGTTTGAATACCTCAACTATACACAAAAAGGACAAAACAGTGAACTTGTAACTAAATTCCTATCTCCCACTTTCATATGATTCCCAAAGCAGTAAACGAGGTGAAATTAATGGAACTGATACTAATTACTTGAAGACAAGATGGAATAGTTTACTGAAGGTGGCTTTTGAGCCAGATAGAATTTTTCCCATTTCCTTCCAGGGCATGACAACTCCAGAGCAGAGGTTTTAAGGGAGTCGAGGAAAGAATCTTCCATTCATACTGAAGACGAGGGTCCTTTCCCTAGTTGAAAGCTCTATAGCACTCTAGATAACAAAGAACACAGGAAAATTGCTACTGAAGAGACTGCAGGACCACCTAGCCAAGCCAGTTAATGAAGGTGGAATAAGGTTTCAACTTTCTATTGAAGATGAGAGGATGAATCTCTTCAGTAGAGGAGCTTTGCCCTGAAGACAGGAATCAAATCACCTGCTTGGCTTATTCTGCCCAGCAGCAGAACAGTCTTCAGAACTCTATCTGCTATCCAGCAGCAGCAAAATCTGTCCATCTCTGAGAGTGGCCTGCTCTGACCAGTGGCAGTGGCCTGCTGGGATTTGTCCTATAGTTATTGCCCTGAGGCTGTTGTACTCAGTTTGACAATGACAGAGCTTTCTGGGGAGGTATAGCCACTCAGTGCCCTAGTTGAACAAGCCTGATAGTAGATCCACCTGTCTGATACTGAACCATAGAAGAAGAAAAGCCAGCAGGGCCATTTCCCCCTAGCTGAATATCAGAGAAACTACCCTACAATCAATAACATCCCCTCCAGAGAATGTTGTGAGTTCTCATGGAAAAAAAAAAAACAGAAGAAAAATAGTCTCTTTTCAGGTACCATTATACTTTAAGTTGTTACTTTTTTTTCTTGGCCTGGTTTTGGGGTATTTTTGCCTCAAGAGTTTGTCCTTGGTTTTAGGGGGAAAATTCTTAATGCCTATTCTTTATGTACAGTTTGAATAAATTCCTTTCCTAAAGAACCAATGAGTTTATTAACTGATTATTAAGGGGAATCATACCTGTAAAGGTCTCCAAATTAATTTTAAGGATTAAAGGCAACCACTGGGTTATCCCCAGGACCCTGAAAATAATAGAAGTCATTCTCCTGGGGGCTCATCCTAACAGTGGCTAAAAGAGTTAGTCAAAGTGAGCCAGTGAGCCCAAGAAAGAGTATGATGACATAGTCCAAATAGGGCTCTCTGCTCCTTCCATATCATTACTCTTGATTCTGCTCCCTTGTATCCAAGTGGAACAACAAGTCTCTTCCACTTAATAACCCTGGAAATACTCGACAAAGAATATAACACATCTGCTGGTTTTTTTCCTATTAATCAAGGTAAATATCTTTAATTCCTCTTCCTGATCTTCAAATAGGAGGATCTTGAGAACCATCACCAGCCTGATCACTCATTTAGAATATGCCGCATATTTAAAAGTCCTTAGTAAAATGTGGCATCAAAAATGATTTATATATAATATTGCAGATTTGACCAACCAAGGGCAGAATGCATTGGATTACCTGAGCTTTTTTTTTCTTTTTATCAGTTGAAGAAATCCAGTTTAGCCAATATTTTAAATTCTGGGAAATGCAGCATGGGGTTATGGATGAAGAACTCATCTTGGAGTTGTGAGGGTCCCATTGGTCCTTATATTCTGTATTGACTATTTAACCTTAGGCAAGTCACTTTATTTTTCAATACTTTGGACAACTTTCTAAGGTAATGAGTTTCAGAGAAGGTTCTAGGTAGTATTATGGAGAGTTTAAGAATCTAAGGAATAAAACAATTAAATCACATCTTCAAGTCTTTAAAATTTTCATCATCATCATGTTCAAAGAATTGTGTTAGGCACTGAGGTAGAAATATATGCCAATGAAAACATAATCTCAGTCCTCAGTCATTTAATGTTACACGAATGAATGGTTAGGGAAGAGATGCAGATGCCTGTAATATCCTCATATATATAATAAATTCCTTCAAGAATACCAAAACAAAATGTCATGTGAATTTGTCAGTGTGACACACTGGAAAGAATGCTGGAATTTGGTCTGAGATCAAGTTTTGACTCTACTACTTGCCACTTATTTGACCTTGTCTCATTTGCTTCATTTCTCTAGTCACAGGATGCTCTTTTGTAAAATAATTAATTTGATACAAGTTTTTTTTTCTAATTTTCTTTTCAGATTCAAATCTATGATCCTATGAGATCTGAGGGGAATGGTCTTTACCAACTGATGAGGATCAGGAATATATTTCTGGAGTGGTTGGCAAGTGGACTAATATTTAAAGAATAGACAAAAAAAATCACCATTATTAATGAAAAATTTGAGCCCTGTTCTATGATGATCATGGTTGACAATGACATTTTTTTCCATTCATTATTTATCATTGGCTTGTGAGATAGGCACAATTTCTATCTTTAAAGATGAAGAAGAATCTCAAACAGATTAAGTAGCATTCCTGTCCATAGTCCAGAAGTAGGATCCAGAATCAGGTCTCTCCAAATTCTACAGACAGTATCCTTTCCATTACATCAAACTGTTTTGCAGGGTCTTTTCTCAATAACACATAACCTCCTAAGGATGTGATGTTATTAATGGCGAAATTGGATAGATGTGAGACATATTATGGAGGTAGAACCAATAGGGACTTGATAAAGGGTTATTAGAAGTGAAGGGAGGAGAAGTAAAAGATTACCCCAAAGAGGGGGATAAGGAAGACCTGGCAATATTATATCAAAGATAGAAACAATCAAAGCAAAAAGAAAAGCTTGTGGATTTTGAAAAAAAAAGAAAAAGAAAATCAGTTTGCTTTTAGATATGGCAATTTGAAGTAGGTAGAGAGATATTTAGAGGGAGCTAACCTACAAGTATTTGGAAATAGGAGTCTGCTACTCTGAAGAAAAGTCAGGTTTGGAGATGTTGATTTGGGGTTTATCTGCCATAAGTGTTATATGAAATGATCAGAATGAGTAATATTGCTAAGGGAAATCTCTATGCACTCTATTCTATTAAATCTCATGATTAGATTTTCCTTAAATAGGATTTTGATAGAGAAAGGATCGACAAGATCATTTTTCAGGTGAGTAAACTGAAGACTACAGAGGTTATGTGTTTAAACTCAGACTGCTCAGACTGATAAGAAAAGAACTGTCAGGATATGACTCCAGGTAATTGTATTTAAATCCAATGTTCTTTTCCATATGGTGTCATGCTTTTCTCTTTATTAGATAAAGCCTTCAACACCTTTTCACATAAATAAATGAATTGATGAATATAATAATAATTTTAATACATATGGCATGTCTCAAATCTGTTTGCCTCAGTTTATTCATATGTAAAATGAGCTAGAGGAGGAAATAGCATTTGCCAAGAAAACCTGAAATGGGGTCATAAAGAGTCAAACATGGCTGAAATAACACAGTAGCACTTTGAGGTTTGCAAAATGACTTATAAATATTATCTCATTTTATATTCAGACTAACCCTGGGAAATAGGTGTCATATTCTCATTTTACAGGTTTTTAAAAATTGATATAGGAAATAAATGAGATTCTCAGAGATGTGCAAGTGTCAAAGTTAGGATTTGAACATCCTGACTCCAAATCAGAAACTCTTTGCAGTGCACTATCTATGGGCTAGACATATGCCTCCAAAATCATGTATGGTGTAATTGAATTTTTGGACCTAAGTGTAGGAATTTATGTTTATACCTATTGCATGTTATCTTATTAAACTCTGACCTAGTCTTCTAGCTTCAAGAGTTTAAATATATACATATATATATATATATATATATCTTTATAAGATTTATACTTCAGAATTTCAATTCATGAAGTAATTGGTGAATGCCCCATATTTTTTTCTTTTCCCAATAGATTAAGGCATAAGGATTGAAGATGTTTGATAACATGGATAGCAACATCTATTTGAAGAAAAAAAAACCATAGGACTAATGTGTTGAATATTTTATAACTGAAGATAAATTAAATAAAAGATAATCACTTTCATAGTGAGCAAATATGAGTAAGTTATAAAGTACTGATTTGCACAATACTTTTCCATATTCTGCTTTCACTTTTTACAGTAAAAAATATGGGGAGACTAAGTGGGTTCCCAGTATTTGAACAAATGGTACCATATGAATTACTGGAATATTATTTTGTCATGAGAGACAATGACTATAAGCAAGGTAGAAAAAATAGAAAGACAAATGACCTAAGATTGAATCAAGCAGACTCGGGAGAATAACAAAAACAGCATAAACAAACAAACAAAAAAAACACTGAGATGTGGTCAAACAGATTAATTATAATGACCAATCATAGCTTTAAAAAAAAGATGAAGAAGTATTTCTTTCTACTGTGATTGATGACAAGTACAAAATAGTGGGTCAGATATCATCACTATGCTGGTTAGTTTTATAATAGCTGTTTTTCCCCCAACTGTGTTAAAAGAGATGACTGAACAAATTAAAGTTTTTTTTAAAGCATCACTTAAAAATTCATACACTGTACAAAGAAAGACACATCTGCATTTTTATATGTACATCTCTGTTGACAACAGAAAAAAATACAGATGCTTAGAGATCACTTATATTTCTCTCTAATGGTGAATGATATACCCTTCTTAGCTCCCCTTTGGAAGGCCCACTACAAGCACCACTTTATCTCTTTTCCCCAAATCCATCAGTGCCACTTTCGGATGCACCATGTTAAATACCACCTAGTTCTTTGAAATGCTTTCTTCCCAGCTAGCTTTTTTTTTCAGATTCTTTCTTAACATTTGTTTTAGCTTTCAGACATGTCAACATGCTCCCTTCAGCATTAGAAATTGTAATAAATCTCTTGGAAAGTGACAAAAAAGTCAGCAGAAAAAAATTTCCCATGCAAAATTTTATATCATCTATTAAAAGAAATGCTGTCTTGACTGGTTAACTCGTTTTCAGAACATCTCTAAAATAATTATCTCTTCCCTGCTTTTCCTATTTTGTTTCTCAGGTCTTTGTTCTCTGAAGTTCTTTCAAGGAAAAAGAAGTATTCCACAGAAGTTCTATTCTTCTTTAGGATTAGACAGTAATGTCACATTTTGGACATTACAGTACCACATATATTACTATAATGTAGTGAGTCAAATTCTCCCAGTGCTGGAGTTGCTCGCTGGTACCTTCAAAAGAGGCATTCATTTTGCTAAGTCACTAGAGTATCATTTAGCTAGACAAAGTGTATCAATTCAATGAGTCGAAGAGGCAGGGACAAGGCTAAGAAATAGATGGAATGGGAAATGGTACAAATGCCGTTGGCTTTTTGTGAAGTGGGTATTGATATAAGGAAAGTTGAGTTGGTCACTGAGAGTTCATTTCACTGAAAACAGCATAAAACTTTTCTGTCCATTCATTCCCTAGTTAAAACTATTCCCAGGTTGTAAAGTATTCATCATTTACACAATATTCTATTAGACAATAATGGGACAATGACCAAAAAAAAGAAAAAGAAAAAAGATCACTGTCTTTAAGGAGTTTATATTTAATAATAATAATACTAAATAAAAATTATAACATTATTGAATGTTTATAAAGCACTTTCTTATAACTGTTTAAAGAAATAACTCTACTCCTATTTGATAAATGAAAAAAAAAAACCACAAGACTTATCAATGTCAAGCAAGTTATCCATGGTCATACATTGGTACTAGAGGAGAGATTATAATCCATATCTCAAAAAAAAAAACAACAAAAACTAAGGATTTTCTACTCCAATACATGATTATGTAAAATTTATGTTTTTTTTTCTAAATTTCTAAATGCTTTTCTTCTGATAGTAGTTCATTTTTAGAAGAAAATAAATGATTAGTTACCCAAGGATGCATTGATTTTAAATATGAGAGAAGGTACTTGAACCCAGACTCTTTCTCTCCTGGGGAAATTCATGCTGCCTTCTGGTTTCTAAAACAAATGAAGGAACACACCTTTTTTACTCCTAAAATCTTGCTAAAGTTATCACTAATTAGATATTTATAGACATATATTCAGATTTAAATTTCCATATTTTAGGAAAAATAACTTCTTATGAGAATGCTTGTATTTTATTTTCAGATTCCTGATTTTTCTTTTATGTGGCCTAAATAAATAGATTATAATAATTTTATGCAAAATAATACTCCATTGGAGAGAGGGAACATAATCACATGGATAAGAATGTTTTACCTCAAATCAGGATGAACTGGCTTTAAATTCCATTTCAGATGTTCATTTGTCATGTGACCCTAGGCAAGCATTTAAAATTTCTAAACCTGTTTCCTCAATTTGTAAAAGAGGAAGAATAATACCCCTATCATTTGCTTCTCTGGCCTGTTTTAAGGACTAAATGAAAATGTATGTACAGTGCTTTTGAACATCAAAGAGGAATGAAGATACTAGTCAGCACAGGACCATGATCATCATCATTAAAAAGGCTCTAGGCATAGAATAGTATACGATCAGGTATAACACATCTTCGGGCTATATTTGAGCAAATTGTTTCTTGAATCAATAATTGTTCAACTTGACAAAACACAAAGGACCAAGAAAGCCAAAGACATTGCACTAGAAACTGGCGACAGAACTCTCTCTCTCTCTCTCTCTCTCTCTCTCTCTCTCTCTCTCTCTCTCTCTCTCTCTCTCTCTCTCTCTCTCTCTCTCCATATATATATGTACATATATATATATGTACATATATATATATTCCTTGTATGAGACACAAACAGAAGAGAAGAAATAATAAGAGCAAAGCAAAGGAGATATAAAGAAAAAGTGCTATCAGAGCATTTGAGGAAAGAGGGAATACTTTAGAATGAGAGAACAGTAGACACAGAAGATATGAGAATGGAGGTTTTTCTTTTTTTCTTTTTTCTCATAGTGAATGATTTTAGCCCGAAAATGACTAAGTAACAGTGCACACAAAAATGATGTGAGAGTTTCAGTGGCCTGAAAGGTCAATGCATTCCAGTAGTATATGACATGATAGCCTTCCTTTCTCTCTTTCTTATCATTAAAGTTCAGGATTCAATTCAATGCAATTCATTCAGTTCAGTCCAACATTTATTTACTAAGGCTAAGTATAGTATACCAGAAAATGATACTATTTTCCAGAAGGGTAGGCATAGTCTCACTTTACTAAACCCTATGGAGGATTGTATTTGGTTCTGGGAATAACTTTTAAGGGAAATGGAATATTCAATTCAGTCTAATTCAATGAATTTCAACAAAGTATGAATCAAATATCTCCCGTGGATCAGACACTAGTATAATGTGCTAGAAATACAAATCAAAAATTAACCAGACCTTCCCTCAAGGAGCTTACATTTTACTGGAATGTCCCAAAGAAGAGCAATCCTGATGGTACAGGGGTTCAATATCATACCATGTAAGGACCAAATAGATGAAATAAAGATATTCTTGGAAAAAGGAAGACTTGGAGGCAAGGATACACATAATAGCTATTTTCAAGTATTTTATAGAAGATCATGCAGAAGAGGGGACTTGTTCTACTTCACTCCAAAGGGAAGAAATAGGGATAGTTGTTGGAAGTGATAAAGATATAGATTGAGGCTTGATGATCTTTGCAAAACTTGAATGGGCTACTTCAGGGAGAAATTATTTCTTTCTTCACTGAAGACCTTCAAGGAAAGGTATGGGGAGGTATCATATATGAGAGATTCTATGAAATAAAAAATGTTAAAACTTGACAACGGAGGTTGATAGTGAGAAACTGAGCAAGGTATCTAACTTGTTAGTCAGTGTAACTGAGAATATAGTCCTACTCTTGACATTAACAGCAAGGTTAGGAAAAGTGGAAACATCGGGAGAAAGAAAATTGTTTGGCAAATGTTGAATTTTATGATGTCTATAGGACATCCAGTTTGATGCTAACACTTGAAGATCATCAGATCATAGATACTGCACAAGTTCACACAACTATTTACATATCAAATTGAAATGTCATAAATACATATCTAAACATGTCCCTATTGCTCAAGAAATTTTACAGGCTCCCTATTACTTCTAAGATAAAGATCTCTCTTTTTGAAACTGATAGGTCTTCATAATTTAATTGTGGCCTGGTTTCAAATTACTGTCCCTAATGCCTTGAATATTGAAGAAAAATGCTCTGATTAATGTGTCTAATGTACATTCCAGGTCTCCCTTCCATGCCTTTGATCACACTATCCCCCATATCAAGAATGCTCTTTTTGTTCACCTCAAACTTTTCAAAATCCCTTACCACATGTGGAAAGTCATTTAAAATGGAACTTTATTAAAAGGAATTTCTTGACTCCATAATTGTTAGTGCCCTTTGACAAATATTGTACATTATTTTATGTATTGATTATTTTATTTTAATATATTTTATTATGAATAATAATGTATTTATTTTGTATTTGATTACTTCTTTAGCACAGATTTTGTTGACTTTCAGAGGAAGCCTGGGCTTGTTATAAATTTGAAATCTATTTTCCCCCTTATAGTTCTAGGAATAACCTCCTTGGTTTGGGGGAGTCACATTAATGTTATTAGTAATTATTTATAAATAGGGTGCTTTGTATATTCATTGTTAGTTTATTTTAACTAGTCAAACTTGATTAACTTTTAGAAATGAGTATTTGAAAAGATGATAATAAATAACAATTGGTACAAACAAAAATTTTCCCTCAAAATTGAAAGTGCACAGAGTACAGTTAAAAGTCAGCTTAACAGAGAGGTGGAGTCAAGATGGCAGCATAGAGGCAACAAAAGTTCATACCTCTGAAAACCCTTCCTTACCAATTATAAATTAAATGCTCCCAGGTGACTGAAAATCAAACCTAACAACAATACAGAGCCAAGGAACCCTCCTGCTGGACTCAATTCAAAAGGTACGCCCCCCCCCCCAAAAAAAAAGCCAGAATTCAAGAACACTTGGGTTTAAGGGGAAGGAAGAAGGAAGGTCCCAGGACCCCTCACCCAACTAGAGCTTTAAGCCTCCAGTGGCAGCGGGAACCTCTGGGTGGGCAAAGGAGCTGGTCTGGAGAGTATAACTTGTGGGCAGGTCTGTGCCAGGCTCAGAGCATTGAACACAGGCAGTGAGGAAGGAGCTGGAGAGGGAGTGGAGAGTGGGCAGCCTGATCATAGCAGCAGAAACCCTTCATATTGCTCCAGCCTTCCAGGAGGTTTTGGCCTCAGAACACATCCAGCCCAACCCAGCTGAACTTAATCCAATCAAAAGTCTTTAGATGTCAGGGAAGATCAAGCGCCAACACCCTTCTCCCAAAAATTGATTGATTGAAGCTCAACCCCTCCCCCATAGACTGCTGGACTTTAACCCAATCAAAAGCCTCCAGAGGACAGGGAAGCTCAAGCACCAACACCCTTCTTCCACAGACTGTACCTAAAGATTTTCTGACAAAGCTCCAATAGGGGAGACTGACAGAAAATCCCAAAACCAAAAAAATGAGAGAAGCAAGGGCTTAGACAACTGTGGAGAGTAAAGAAGGGGTAAATATGAGCAAACAACAAAAAAAAGAAAAAAGAAATTACAATCAACAGCTTCTATACAGGAAATGAACGAAGAACAAATGGAACAGAGGAGGAGGGATCATCAAGCATTAAAACAGAAATCCCAGCAAATTATATATAGGTATTGGAAGAACTCAAAATGTAATTCAAAACAAAATTAAGAGAGGATGAAGACAATCGGGGAAACAATTTAAAAACTAAGATAAGTCATCTGGAAACAGAAAATAGTGTCTTGGAAGCCAAAATCAACCAGCTTGAAAATGAGGCAAAGAAGATGAGAGATGAGGTAAAGAGAATGAAAGATGACCTCCAAGGAAAATCAGACCAGAAGGAGAAGGATGACCAAAAAGCCAGGTATGAAATCCAGTCTTTAAGAACCAGAATACAACAACTAGAATCAAGTGACCTCACAAAGCAGTAAGACACTATAAAACAAAACCAAAAGAATGAAAAAAAAATTGAGGAAAATATGAAGTATCTCATTCACAAAACAGAAGATTAAGAAAATCGTTTCAAGAGAGACAACTTAAGAATCATTGGTCTACCAGAAGATCGAGACAAAAGAAAAAGCCTGGACATAATACTAGAGTAAATTATCCAAGAAAACTGTCCCAATATTCTAGAACAAGAGGAAAAAGTGGAGATTAAAAGAATATACAGATCACCTCCTATACTTTATCCCCAACTGACAACACCCAGGAATGTTATAGCCAAATTCAAGAACTATCAGACCAAAGAAAAAAATATTACAAGCTGCCAAAAAGTCATTCAGATACCATGGAACCACAGTGAGGATAACATAGGATCTGGCTGCATATATACTGAAGGACCAAAATGCATGGAATATGATATTCCAGAAAGCAAGGGAACTAAGTCTACAACCAAGAATCAACTACCCAACAAAATTGACTATATTCTTACAGGGGAAAGTATGGTCATTCAACAAAATAGAAGAATTTCATGCATTTGTAAAGAAAAGGCCAGAACTGATCAGAAAATTTGTTGCCCAAGCACAAAACTCAAGAGAATCATCAAAATGTAATTTTAAAAGAGTAAAAAAAGAAAAAACCCAACTTTTTAAAAGAGATTCAATAAGTTAAAATGATATATATCCCTATAAGAAAAGAGGTCATTGGTAACTCTTAAACTCTTAAAAATTGTTATTTACACTTGGGCAACTAGAACAATTACACTTAGAGGGAACAGTGACAAACTAAACAGGATGAAATGACAAGACATAAATATGTATATAGATATATGTATGCATAAATACATAAACATGTATATATATCTATACACACACACACATATACATATATATTTTTACAACTAGAGCTAAAAAAAGAGAATACTAAAAGAAATGGGAAAAGAAACAAAAGGGGTTAAATTTATATGTCACAAAGAAGCTCATGGCTGGAGGGGGAGAACATCAATACACTGGAAGGGTAAAGAGGTTGGAGATAGGAAATACTCAACAATTATGTGCATTGAAATTGACCCAAAGAAGGAAGAATAATCCAATCCATTGGGGCAGAGAATAGATATGATATGAAATAGATAGAAAAACTATACTGTGGGAGAACTGAAACTTGCTCTATCTGAACTAGACAAATCAAACCAAAAAATAAATAAGAAAGAGGTAGGAGAAGTGAATGAAATCTTAGAAAAATTAGAGTTAGTAGATATGTGGAGAAAAATAAATAGAGACAAAAAGGAATACATCTTTTCAGTAGCACATGGTACATTCACAAAAATTGACCATGTTTTAGGGTATAAATACATTACAAACAAGTGCAAAAGAGCAGAAATAATAAATGCAACCTTCTCAGATCACAATGCAATGAAAATAATAATTAGTAAGGGTACACAGGTAAGTAAGTTAAAAATTAATTGGAAATTAAACAATACAATTCTCCAAAACTTGTTAGTTAAAGAACAAATCATAGAAACAATTAATAACTTCAGTGAAGAAAATGACAACGATGAGACATCCTTTCAAAATCTTTTGGATGCAGCCAAAGCAGTACTCAGAGGGAAATTTATATCCTTGAGTTCCTATATTAACAAATTAGGGTAGGTAGAGGTCAAGGAATTGGGCATGCAAATCAAAAAAATAGAAGGTGAACAAAATAAAAATCCTCAGATGAAGACTAAATTAGGGATCCTAAAAATCAGCTAATCCCAATATATACAAACTATTTGACAGAATAAACAAAGAGGGAGTTTTACCAAATTCTTTTTTTGACACAAATATGGTACTGATTCCAAATCCAGGCAGGTAAAAAATGTAGAAAGAAAACTACAGACCAATCTCCTTAATGAACATAGATGCAAAAATCTTAAACAGGATACTAGCAAAAAGACTCCACCAAGTGATCAGGAGGGTTATTCACCATGATCAGGTGGGAATTATACCAGGAATACAAGGATGGTTCAATATCAGGAAAACCATCCACATACTTGCCCATATCAATAAGCAAACCAACAAAAATCACATGATTGTCTCAATAGACAGAAAAAACCTTTGACAAAATACAACACTCATTCCTATTGAAAACACTAGAAAGTATAGGAATAGAGGGGGCTTTTAAAAATAATAAACAGTAAGTATCTATCTAAAACCATCAGCCAACATCATCTGCAATGGGGATAAACTAGATTCATTCCTAATAAGATCAGGAGTGAAACAAGGATGCCCATTATCACCTCTACTATTTACCATTGTACTGGAAACACTAGCAGTAGCAATTAGAGAAGAAAAAGAAATTGAAGGTATTAAAATTGGCAATGAAGAGACCAAGCTATCACTCTTTGCAGATGATATGATGGTCTACTTAAAGAATCCTAGAGAATCAACTAAAAAGCTAAATGAAATAATGAACAACTTGAGCGAAGTTGCAGGATACAAAATAAACATACACAAATCATCAGCATTTCTATATATCTCCAACACATCTCAGCAGCAGGAATTAGAAAGAGAAATTCCTTTCAAAATCACCCGAGACAATATAAAATACTTAGGAATCTATCTGCTGAGACAAACACAGGAACTATATTAACTCAACTACAAAACACTTTCCACACAACTAAAACTAGATCTGAGCAATTGGAAAAACATTAACTGCTCATGGGTATGACGAGCTAACATAATAAAAATGACCATCCTATCCAGACTTATCTATTTATTTAATGCCATACCCATTGAACTTCCAAAAAAAATTTTCCTGAATTAGAAAAAAAACATAACAAAATTCATTTGTAAGAACAAAAGATCAAGGATATCTAGGGAACTAAAGAAAAACAAATGCAAAGGAAGGTGGCTTTGCAGTCACAGATCTCAAACTATACTATTAAGCAGTGGTCATCAAAACAATTTGGTACTGGCTAAGAGACAGAAAGGAGGATCAGTGGAATAGACTTGGGGTAAATGTCCTCAGCAAGATAGTCTATGATAAGCCCAAAGATCCCAGTATTGGGAACCAAAACCCAGTATTTGATAAAAACTGCTGGGAAAATTGGAAGACAGTATGGGAGAGATTAGGTTTGGATCAACATCTCACACCCTACACCAAGATAAACTCAGAACAGGTGAATGACCTGAATATAAAGAAGGAAACTATAAGCAAATTAGGTGAACACAGAATAATATACTTGTCAGGTATTTGGGAAAGGAAAGACTTTAAAAACAAGCAATACTTAGAAAGAGTCACAAAATGTAAAATCAATAATCTTGATTACATCAAATCAAAAAGTTTTTGTACAAACAAATCTAATGCATCCAAAGTTAGAAGGGAAGCAACAAATTGGGGAAAAATCTTCATTACAAAAACCTCTGACAAAGGTCTAATTGCTCAAATTCATAAAGAGCTAAATCAATTATACAAAAAATCAAGCCATTCTCCATTTGATAAATGGGCAAGGGACATGAATATGAAATTTTTAACTAAATCAAAACTATTAATATGTACATAAAAATGTTCTAAATCTCTTAAAATCAGAGAAATGCAAATCAAAACACATCTGAGGTATCACCTCACACATAGGAGATTGGCTAACATGACAGCAAAGGAAAGTAATGAATGCTAGAGGGGATGTGGCAAAGTTGGGACATTAATGCATTGCTGATGGAGTTGTGAATTGATCCAACCATTCTGGAGGGCAATTTGGAACTATGACCAAAGGACACTAAAAGACTGTCTGCCCTTTGGTCTGTAACGATAATTTTAGGGTTGTGACTTAAATCTAGATTTAATTGGTCACCAATAGAAATCTCAAATAAAATACCCAATTCAGGCTGGGAATTTATTGTACTTTAATTAATATAGAGATAAGGAATTTAAGGAGAAGGAGAGAAGAGGATATAGGATTTCTCCTGCCTGGCCTGTGCCAGGGGGAGTTTTAAATCCCTGCCTCTAGGTCTCTGAAGACGATTAGAGGCTTGTAAGAAGATAAGGTTGGAAAGTAAAGGAGGAAACCTCAGTATGAAACACACCTCCAAACTGGACAATATATTGTAGTCATGCTAAGATACTGAAAGGCCCAGCATGCTGCCACCAGCCAACTTTCTGCTGCCAGGAGGAAGCCGAGAGAGGAAGTGAGCCAAATATATAGAACTTTCACTCTTGTTTCTCCTTCTCTAAATGCCCATTCCTTTAGTTCTCATCTTCTTTGATTAGATTATATCATTAGAGTTACTTAACACTTCTTTGTTAAGTTCACCTTTTGTGAGTTATTTAAACTTTTTTGTGATTAATTTAACCTTTTAGTTACTTAACACCTTTTTGTATTAAGATCTTAAAATAGACTTAGCTTAAAGTTCTAGATTCACTATAATTAAAAATTAAGTACCTTCATTATTCAATCAGGAGATTACAACTTTATCTTCCCCTAAAGTATGGTCTAAGTAGGGTGGAGTAATTTAGAGGTCTCAAGACATTCCTGATTTTGTTAAACTAAGTATCTTCATTGTTACAATCAGGAAATAGCTAAATCCAATCTTCACAGATCCAGCCATAGCACTGTTGGGTTTGTACTCCAAAGAGAGAATAAGGAAAAAAAGACATGTACAAGAATATTCATAGCTGCACTCTTTGTGGTGACAAAAAATTGGAAAATGAGGGGATGCCTTTCAATTGGGGAATGGTTGAACAAATTGTAGTTTATGTTGGTGATGGAATACTATTGTGCTCAAAGGAATAATAAAGTGGAGGAATTTCACAACCTCCAGGAAGTGATGCAGAGCAAGAGGAGCAGAACCAGGAAAACATTGTACACATTGTACAATTGTACACTGTGGTACAATTGAATGTAATGGACTTCTCCATTAGTGGCAATGCAGTGATCCTGAACAACTTGGAGGAATCTATGAGAAAAACTACTATCCACATTCAGAGGAAAAACTGTGGGAGTAGAAACACTGAAGAAAAACAACTGCTTGAATACATGGGTTGAGTGGATATGGTTGGGGATGTAGACTCTAAATGAACATCCTAGTGCAAACATCAACAACCTGGAAATAGGTTCTGATCAAGGACACAAGTAATACCCAATGAAATTGTGTGTATGCTGTGGGAAGGGTGGGTGCAGGGGAGGGAGAGAAATAATGTGATTATTTTAATCAAGGCATAATGTTCTAAATTGACTAAATAAATTAATTCAAATAGAAAAAAATTAAAATCATCTTAAACTTGGAACCCATCTGGCAAAGGAGATAAATCCCATCTCTCAAGTTCTGATTCAGAAAGTTCTTTCCCCTTTTGGAAAATAATTTTGGAGTCTCATTAGATATATTGATACTATTTGGTAGAATTCTTAAAGAATTTTGAAGTTTTCTCACAAAATGTTTTCTTTTTGATCTAACCCTTCAGACACTATTTTTAGCTATTCCTTGACCTTGCTAACATACAAGAAAATCAAAATGTTACAACCTTTTGTGCAATTTGGGTTACCTCCTCTCCTCCTACTCAAACAATCGCTGCTCAGATGATTAGTTGGACTGATCTTTCCACTAGGTTGACAAAATGATCTCATGCTAAAATGAAAACTGGATGGCTACTTTTTCCATTCCTTATAGTGTACAACTAAATTTCTTTAGCCAAACTCTTATTATGTAGTGTCAACAAATTTCATCCAGTGTTTTTAACTCTTTCCAAAACCTTTTTCACATGTAGTATAATGACTTTTGTTGATATATCAGTTGATTAAGTAAAAGTATTTGTTTGTTTTAATGATATCCTGGCTAGATCCTTTAGTTTGTAACTTCTATTTGGGTAGCACAATTGCTAGATCAATCTATTAATTAGTTGGAATTGACTCAATCAGACTTCAGGTTACATCTCTTTATACATTGTTTCTCCCAGTAGAAAGTAAGTTCCTTGAGGAAAAGTTTATTTTAAATCTTGTCTTTGCATACCCAGTGCCTAGAGGTCCCTTGACTATAGTAGATGCCTGAGAAATATTTGTTCATTGATCCTTTGCAGTCACCTTTCAACTACTTATTAAAAGAAAATTGAATTGGTTTAATGATTGGTGACAAAACTGGACTTAGCACACAAAAGCTTGAAATGTATAATGATGTATAATCCCTACTTTAGTCAATTACACTTTCTTTTCCTTGAAAAAATATTTTATAGATATATTTTGTTTCTTACATCTACAGAAATTTTTCCATTATTTCTGTCATCCCCTGTTCCCATAAAGCCATCCAATATCATGAATTACATTAATAAAAAGAAAATTAAGAAAAGAAAAAAATCAGGAAAACTGATTAACATGCTGAAAAAGTCTGAGATTATATTCAAGGCACTATACCTTGAGTAAAGGACCGAGGGAGATGTGTTCTCATTGCTCTTCTTTGGAACCACATTTGTTCCTTGTAAAATGTTGTAATATTCCATTTTGAAAGTTTTGTGGTTGGAATGACTTCTTTTCTAAAGAGTTTTAAATTAGTGATGAGAGAGTTGTGGTCACAGAGGGCTATTATACCTCTTGAATGTACCCTAAGGGTAGCAGCAGAGTCAATCTACAGAACTATTCCTGTGTGCTTCAAGAGAAGCATTGTAATTACCATGAGGTGACTAAAAGCATAAGGACAAGGTAATACATATAGCAAGGATCTCACTCTCCCCATGAGAAATCAATTCTAATTTCTGGAAAAAATTAAACTCTGAAACAGGCAACATTTACTCTAGATACTCACTTTGGGTACTATTTGGGATCACACCTGAATTTTGCTAATGTGTTAATGTTATAGGCATTTCTTCACCCTACTTCTCCTTTATGCTTACTACTATTTTCTAGCTCTGGTCAGACATTATTTTAAGCAGAGAAAGAGTCAAGGCAGTGCCATGATGACTAGAATCAGAGAACCTGGGTGCAGATCCCAATACTTTCAATTTCTCTCTAGATATAAATCCTAATTCTGTGACTTTCTACTTGTATAATTTTGGATACCTCAATTTACCCATGGCAGCCTCAGTTTCCTCATCTGCAAATAAGGGCAGGAGATTCAATGACCTCAAAGCTATGGGTCTACTTATGCTCACATTCTCAGGTCATGTTTGCTCTTGTCAACCTTAGAATAATATATAACTGGAAACTCTCCAACACTAACATTTCCAAGCTATGAAAAGGAAGTTAGCTTTCAGAGAAAATGGTCTCTGAAAACTCACATCAAAGAGAGTCTCACACTGCAGAGATTAAATAACAAGCCCTTACATTTTCATTCTTCTTTTCTCTGTGTGCCTTTCAATTTTTATTCTGTTCATCTAAAAATAATATCTAGTCCTTAATTAAGTGGCTAGGTGGGTCCCTATAAACAAGTTCTACTCCGTAACAATGTCAGTGTCCTGGACTCTGGTCTTCTGCATTCATCTTGCACATCCATCCAATGTGTGCATTGTGGTCTAAGCCTGCAGCAATCAGTGGTACATATGTATGCCATATAAGTGGAAGAAGAAATAATAAAGAAATAAATTTAAAAGGCATGTGGCTCACCTTGTTTGATGATACCAATTTGTTTTCCTTCTCAAATTGTTGCTAATGTCACTGTCATCCCTACTGCCAGAGGCATTTCAGTATAACCTGTCTGCTGTTACAATCATTTCTAAGCAGAAACCCAGCTGAGCAACCAGACTTTCTCTTCCCCCCCCCATCCCCATAATCCTTTGGCTTTTACTTGAAAAGAACTATTTACTTCCCTCTTTTCCCTCCTCCTCTTTTTAATTTAACGAGTCTTTGTTATTTGTCGCTGTCTGCATTTTCAAAATATTTTGTTGATATCCTATATTCATCTTAAACAGGAGAAATGCTCTGAATGACAAATAAGACTTTTCAGTTCAAGATAAGGCTGCTTTCTCTAAGAAAGATGACTTATGCCAAGCACGCATAGTAGGTATTCATATACTGATTTGACCCATAAAGGAAGGAGTGAATGAAATGTCAGCTTCTATCACTGTTATCATCATTATTAGAAAAATTTCATAAATGATTGCATTGAAGTATCACCTGCGTTTCTTTGCTAACACTACAGGACCCCTAGAAAGACAAAGTAATTGAGACTACTAAAAGGCAAACCATCAGGAAGATAATAAAGCCAGTCCAACACGGGTAAAGGGAATCAGGCTCACATCTTGCTATCCCATTTGCCATGCCTGCAGGCTTCCACAGTTCCAACATGAAGATCCATCAGAAGTTACATTATTACCACTGAGTTCTCTTGTATAGATAACTCAGGTCCCATATCAATCAGTGAGTCAGTCAACAAATATATAGTAAAAAGTTATGGTACGTGTTTAAAAAAAGCAAAAACAACTTTAAAAACCATGGGGTATATAGTAGGTTTCTTGTTGAAGAAGGAAAAAGAACCAAACAAAAACAAACAAACAAAAGTTATGGTGTGCTGGGTGCTGTGCTAAGAAAGAATTTAAAGAACGGCAAAAACGATGCCATCTATTCTCAAAGCAAGGATGTGCAAATTGCTATGTCTTCCCCACAAATTATGTAAAGTGTAAATGGAAGGGGAACTCAGAGGGATGCTTTAAGGAGCCGGGGGGGGGGGCGGAAATACTTTTGGAAAAGTTGGGTTGGAGCTGAATCTTAAAGTAGAAGGCAGAGGTGAGAAAGAAAACTTTTCAGGCAAAGACAACTAAATAAAAGCCAGAATCAGGAGACTATGTGAAATATCTCCAATGTCAGAGTAGTCCTGATACCAGTCTCTTGAGGAGGCCAATCATGAGACTAAGAAACATTATAAATGGCAGAGAGTTAGAGCTTATGGCATAGGATGTTTCCTCAATCAACAAGTCTGTAAATTAGCATTTATTAAGTAGCTACTGTGTGCCAGACACTGTACTAAGTTCTGGGGAAGAAAAAAAAAAGCAAAAGATAGTCCATAGCATCAAGGAACTCCCTCCCACCAGTCATTATTTTTTCTTCAATCAATTTTGGCAGAATGCTTTAAATAAACTGTCACATCTAATCATCATAGCAACCCTGTGAAAAAATGTGTTAGTATTATCCTTATTATCCTCATTTTACAAATAAGGAAACTGGGGGGGGGTGGTAAAAGAGGTTATGTGACTTGTCCAAGGTAGCACAGCTGGTAAGTCTCTGAGGCAGGATATGAAATTACTTGAAATCCAGTACTCTGCCATTGTGTCACCTGGCTGCCTTAAAATGATTTATTAAAGAAATGTAGAACTTAAAAATTCATCCCCACAACCTGTCAGACCTCTATAAAGCAGAAATTATGTGTCAAGGATAAAGCATTTTTACCTTTTTCTATGTTCTAGGACACCCTAACCCAAAAGAAATTTAGAAAAATAAAAGCCATGAAACTTATTCTTTCTGGCCCTGAGTTCACTCAGTACCCACCCATCACCTCCAATGATACTGGAATCAAGGCTTTACTAGAAGACTGAAAGACAAGATGTAGGTTTACAGCTAAATACAGCCCTGAACTCTGCTCTCTCCCCTCACACTTTCCATTGTCATGAATACCCAGTTTTCAAGCTGTGGAATTTTGTCCTGGCTTTAAAAGATTGCCAGAATGTCATAGCCCCTCAGGTACCAAAACCTGCCAGGAACCACAACCCTGTAGTACCAGTGCTGTGAAGTTCTGTATCTCTGGTGTTGAGTCAAAAAAGCCTATCTACTAACACTGAAAGAAGAGTATATGATCCAGCTTGGACCAATTTGATCCACACTTTAGTATTTTTTGGACAGAGATGTAGGCTGACAAATTGAATTGTTGGGAGTGGGAAGAAAAGGCTGAGACATTATGGGATTCATCCTCCAAGGAAAATACAATTTGAGGGGAAGAAATCAAAAAGTGTATGATAGGGAAAACTGGGGAGAGGAAGGATAAAATTGACAAAGATTTCAGAAAGAAGAAACTCCAAGACCTTGACCATAAAAAGATAAATCAATGAAATAAATGGTAACAAAAGAAAGAAATATGGCTTCCAGATGTAGCAAATGAATTCAAGTGTCTATCCATCAAAGGAAAATGATCTAACACTTGATGAGAGAGAGTACTCTCGTATTTGAGAACATTGAACTACAATATGCTTTTTCTGATCGGCTGAAAAGAGAAATGAAAATTTTAATAACAGAATTTGTGTCCTGAACAGAAAAATAATGGGCAAAATGGAAAAAAAACATGCATTCTTCAATAGTGTGCCTTAGTAGAGAAACAAGCAAGAAATATGAATTCAGAATACAAATACAAAGAAGTATAAATCAATTCAGAAGAAGAGAAACAAAAAATGTTAAAATAATATAATATTAAAGACGGGTTATATAGAGATTATTGTCAATCAGCGTTATTTCTCAGTTAAAATACCTTTGTATAGTAGGACAGGGAAATGGAACTGAAAAAATTGACACACTATGCTAAAATTAGTAATACTAATAATAATTGCTAAAATGTATATAGCACGTTATTATCTTATTTGATAGTAACAACAATCCTATAAGGTAAATGCTATTATTATACTAATAATACAGATATTATACAAATTATATACATCACATATATTCTACAATAAAACATATATATATTCAGACACACATATATATTATAAATTATGACTGGGAAAGGGTAAATGGTTTGCTGTAGCTCACATAGCTATGGAATACTCAAGGTGGGTCCCAAGGTGGGTTATGAACCCAGTATACTGCACTATGACTATTAGGATAATATGTGTACCAGAAAACCATAAACACGGCATAAAAAATCGAAAGCTAACAAAACTCTAATACTATAATTCAAAATAATAGAAGAAAAGTCACCAGAATTTTTGAATACATAAAACGAAATTCCAATGGAAATAATTCATAAATTACCTCTAAAAGAAAAAAACAAAAACAAAAACAAAAACACAATCAAATCTGAAAACTCTGTGATGCAAGGACTAAATTTGACAATTCAATTAAGAATCATTAATTCAGCAACTTATCAGGAAGAAGGTCATCAAATCCAAAGGAAAGGACATAAATAATGAGATACTCTTCTGTATCCACTAGAAAATGTAGGAGGAAATGGAAAAATGTATTCTGATGAGCAAGGATATAGTCTAAGTTGACCTACTCTATGAATATGAGTTTGATGCTACATGAATGTTCATGTAGCAAATAAGAATCTGTAATATTTTAGGAAATATTAGAAAAACAATGGGTCATCCAAGTAGCAAAAAGTGAGAAGGAAGCAAAACCCATGTGTTCCTTTTTTCCTCACTCAGTGTCAAGGATACGAGAGGAAGATCCCCATTGCAATGGCTGAATCTCTTTTAGAGTCTGAGAAGGATGTGAACAAGTATGGATGGATGGGCATTGATGGGATGTTATCTCCTGGCATAGAAGGATTATGCAATTCAAAGAGAACCTGGGTATAATGAAATGCTATAACAACCCTAATTCTATCTCAGTGGCGTGTTGTATTTAATAAACAGTAAAACATCATATGAATGTAAAATTCTGTTGTTTAGCACTTATTCCAGATGAAGCTAAATTAGTGTAAAAAATATTAAAGCCAAGAGTGGCTTTAATAGCTTTACAAATGATGGAGCCACCGGACTTCAGAGTCAGGAAGAATCTGAGACTCCCTTGAATATCACAAATTATAAACTTCTCTCTGTCTTTGTCTCTCTCTGTTTCTCTATCTCTCTGTCTCTCTCTGTCTCTCTCTCTCTCTCTCTCTCTCTCTCTCTATATATATATATATATATATATATATATATGTATGTATGTATATGGACTATCTTTCTTTCACTTGATGACGAAGGAAGAGGAAACCACCTTCTCTCAAGGCTGCATTTTGAAATAATGCCACAAGATAATGAATTTAAAGCTGAAATAATCTTTAGAGTCAACCAGATTGGTTCAAATTATTATGACAATTATTAGGTTGGTGTGATTTATCCACAGCATGAAAAACTGAAGTCATAGAAAACTGATAGAAAAGTCTTAAAGGGAACTTGTGTAATATACTGGGTTTATATCCCACCTTGGACCTGACCTCACAGCCTCAACTTTGGGTCCTTCTTATCTATGTGACCTAGAGCAAGCCACTTACCCTTTCTCAGTCTTAATTTGTATATATGTATGTTTAAATTTATACATATATTATGGTATTTATATATATATATAATTTATAAAATATCAATATAATGGGAGTAATAATAGCAAATACATCATAGGGCTCTCATGCTTAAATAATATAATATGGAAAGCACTTGACAGCCTTAAAGCATTCTCTAAATACTGCTATTATTATATTAGGATTAGTATAGCGTGTCAACTTTTTAGTGTCATTTCCCTGTCCTACTACATAAAAATGTATTTTAAGTGGGAAATAACACAATAGGAAGTAATCATTTCCTTCCACTGTCAGTGTTTCTTACATAAGCCAGAATTGGGGAATAATCAAAGTTAGAAAATACTGCAAGATTTAAAGTTGGCAAACTCTTGAAATTTAAAGTGGGCATATGGAAAATGTCACAGACAGAAATGAAATGTGTCTGTTTGACTGAAGTTGCTTTTCACACTGAGAGAAGTTGTGTATGCTTGGTGGATTCTGCCTCCTTTCACTTCCTTCCCATCCCAGTATACATAGACATAGAGAAACACACACACACACACACACACACACACACACATGCACATGCACGCACGCACACACATACACTTATGTACCAAACTCTTTCTTGTTTATTCTTCCTATATGTTATAGTTTCAAAGGGAAGGAAAGTGATTGCAAATTGTGTTTTTGGAAATGTTAGTTTCAGTGCAGATTGTCTGGGCTGTCCTTTATGACTCTTAGACATGCCAAGATGATACATCTATTTCTTTTCACCATTCTCTCTTCTGACTGAAATATACAGAAAGTCCATTGTTCACTCAACATTTTATCAAAAATTCTGTCTCCATCTCTATGAATTTTAGCGTTTCCTTTTCATTTCTCCCATCTCACCCTACCGTGTTCCTCTCCTTCCCCACTACAAGTCATCTTCCCAGATCTTCACAACATACTGGACTCTTACATTTAATTTTAATTGTCTCCTGTGAAGGACACTCCACACACAGGGAAAGTTCCAATGGTGATGAGAAATCCTCAATGGCACTAAGCGTTATTTCAATTGCTGCTATTGTGGCATCATTGTCACTGTCATCGTCCTATTTGTATTTTGCACCTAACAGTTCCCATTCTTAGCTGGTTTTCCAACAATGGGTAACTGTAGGACTCAGTTGGATAATACAGATAAGCAATATTGTGGGTTAAATCTCAGGTCTTGTCTATTGGAGGTAAGTGTCCCCAAATGGGTTGTATTATTTTTGTACAAATGATTTATTTTTCTGCTCCCTTTTTCCTATGTATAGTGTAAAGAGAAACAGAAGTTCAAGGTTGAAGAATATGTTTTGTCATGCTTCTTCCCATGGTGACTCTAAGGGAGTCTGGAAAAAGAAACTCCTAACATAAAGGATAATTACCTTTAAGTTTTCTCAATCAGCATCAAGGTCTTTTGCATGGGTCTTTTATCAGTTAGCCAAAAGAGGTTTTTTTTTAATGGACAAACTTAATTACCCCAAATAAAACTAGCTCTGGAGTCAACTAAAAGCAGCATGATCTTAGGATCACCAGATTCGGAATATATCTGTATCGACTTCAACTTAAACTAGAGATGTCTGTACTTAGTAGGGATACTGTCCAGGTTACAGAGAAGGCTAGAAATATTTTAGGTAAATTTGGAGAGTAATGAAAGGGAAGAGAAAGGAATAAGTATTTAATAACTGTCTACTTTGAGAGACTGTGTGTTAAGCACTTTAGAAATGTTATTTCAGTAGACTTTTTTTTCTTTGATGCTTTCCTACTCCTAGAAAAGATGTCAACTTAGGTGATTATATATATAATTAAGGTTATTTTATTTTTATTTATTTTACTTATTTTTTTAAATTAATTTATTTCATTTTTGGTCAGGTTAGGGATTTGAACCTGTGAATTTTTTGGAAATAGGAAATCTTCTTGAGGAAACTACCTTTAGTAATGCTAATTAGAAATTTTTCTACAAGTAAAAGATTTAGATAGTTCCCTTAGGGGACTGAGAGGTTAAATTATTTATGTATGGTGACATGGAAAATAGCCATTAGTCAGGGACCAAATTTGTATACAAGTCTTCCTGATTCTCTGTTTTTTGTATTTCATTCAACCCCTTTAATAAATTACAACATTGAAGTTTGGAACCTGGAAAATATTGACACATTAAGCAGTTGTAAGTAATGAAATGAGAGCTTATTTTATTATTATTTATAGAATTCAAGTTATTTTATAATGAACACTCTTTCTTTATCCTTCATCTGATTAAAAAAGATTAAATGTTTGTTGTTACTGTTGTTTTTTGCTAATAAATCTAGGACGTGGTTTTAGACAAGCTTTTGACCAAGTTAAGAATCCATTACAAATCTCTGTCTTTAATAAATATTTTAAATTAAGATGCTATTTTGATTTGCATTTTTTCAATTAAGTTGTCTTACACTGCCATTTTATTGCTTTAAAAATGCTGTTTTATTTTGCAATTTGTTTCCAATTGCATTTACTTTACTTTTAATTTTTAAAATTTCCTCTTTTATATTTGTCATAGTTTCATTAATCAATTGTATAATTTGCTCCTTGGTATCTTACTTTTCCCTCTTTTATATATATCATTCAGAGATAAAAATTTACTTCTAAGTAATACTTCAGCAGTAACACATTTTTTTTCAAATGTTATACTGCTTTTTCATGATCTTTAAAATTATTTTTATTGTGTCTATATCCTTCTTTGGCTCATTCATTTTTTTTTTACAAATACACATATGTTTGGGTATCTCTCAATATTAATATCTCTATCTTTATTGATTTCTCTCCATCCTTCTCCCTCTCCCCCACCCTCCCTTTCACCAGACTTCAACAGGGGGCCATCATGCACATGCCCTGAACAGTTTAGAAGCCCTTGTTTAAGGGATATACTGCTGCTTTGAGAGTCTGATGTCAATCTAATTGGGTCTATGTTCTTGCTTGGATTGAGGAGAAGCCCAATGCACACTACAAAGGAAGGGAGGGAGCAGATATTTCCAATTATTGTCAAAGCCACTCCTAACCAGGTATAAGTATCCTTAACATTGCTAAATCAGCATCAAGGTTGCTTGCATGGACCTTCAATAAGCTGGAGGAGAAGAGCTCAGGAGGCATTGAAAGTCATCAGAAATGAAGCCTGCTAGGTGAAAATGAGATGGGAATGCTAGAGCTGCCCTGACTACAAGGAGAAAGAGAGAGGGAGAGACTACCTGCTCGCCAGAGAATAGATGAAGTGGAGACAACAGGGGCAATAGAGACACCTGGGAATTTATGCTTTCATTGATGCCCTTTCTGCTATTATGCCTACATGTTAGATTGTGAATAAGGAGCATATGATGAATTTGAGAGGTCCAAACCTGAGAGGGAAGGGCATTTTCCCAGGAAAGACAATACCATTTCTATGATTTCCCTTCTCTCGATTATTATTTTTTTTAATATTCCTATTGTTGCTTGTTAAATGTTTTAACCTTTTCTCTCTTCCTGGAAAATAGACCCCTCCAGAGAGACACATTGATCAGTTAAGACCTTCTCTTTGTGACACCATTTGGGGATTTCTTCACAAAGATACTGGAGTGATTTGCCTTTTCATTTTACAGACAAGGAACTGAGGTAAACAAGGTTAAGTGACTTGCCCAGGGCTACATAGCTAGTAAATGTCTGAGGTCAGATTTGAACTCAATAAGATGAGCTTTTCTGACTCCAGGCTCTGCCCTCTATCCACTGTACCACTTATCTGCCCTCTAGAGACATGAGCCAAATTTAAATGCCTGCCAGTAGTTAAAACATGGATGGATATTATAGAAGTTCGATATCAGCTTCGATCTGGCATTCTAATATGTGATTTATGCACACACACATATTATATATGACATAACGATTGAAATCAAGTTGGGGTTTTTGTTTCATTGCTTTTGTTTATTTTTAGACTTACAAAAGTAAAAAAAAAAAGAAATTCAAGTTTATGTTGGGGGAATATGCTTTGTCCCTCCTTTGGTCATTTGAACTACCTGAAATGTCTTTCTTTAGTTATTGGGCCCTGTGTGTGTGTGTGTGTGTGTGTGTGTGTGTGTGTGTGTGTGTGTGTGTGTGTGAGTGTTTGTAGGGTGGTGGTAGTGAGGGATGAAATAGAGACACTAAGTTACAGAATCATTGTCCTTTTTGTACATCAGTGATTAGAGAGAGCTATAAACTCAGTACAAGTAAACCTAAAAAGTTTACACAATTTTAATTCCTTAAGAATTCAGCCCATGGCAAGTGTCTATTTGGGCTACATCTGAACTTCCATTTTCCATTTGTAGTGGTGAGTGGTCTCATTTCCAAAAGACCAGTAGCCAGCTGGAGTCTAGAGGTAGGAATATGCCATTGAGAAGTACCACAAATTAATGTTCACAAAAAAGTTTGGTTAAATTTCTTTCAACTCAATTATCATTTGCTCAGTATCTGTTTTGTGCAAAATGGGAGGCTGTATGATATAGCAACCTTTGAGTCAACCATGGAGTCAGATATGGATTCAAATCCCATGTAACTAGCCATGTGACCATAGGCAAGCTACCCCACTTTATGATGCCCATAGGCATGGATCAAGTTGCAGGGTAGGGACCAATCTACATTGGAAAGTGTTTCTTCATATTAAATCCTCTTTACTGATAAAATCAGATTCCAAGCTTGTCTTGTTTGAAGGCTGGAAGAGGGAGATGGAACAGCAGGTACAAGTATTACTTAGAAGACATTTCTGGCTATAGCATTCAATCCAAGAAAGAACTTTGAAAGGTATAATGCTGGAAAAGTAAGAATCAAACTGTAGCACACTCTAAATCCAAGTCTCAAAAGTCTGAATTTATCCTGGAGGCAATGGGCAGCACTGAAGGTTTTTGTGCAGAATTATATTTTTAGTTCTCCATCTTAGAAACATTACTTTGGAAGTGGTGTGGAGGATGGAATAGACTGTGGAGATGCTGGAAGCAGGGAGACCAATTAAGAGACAATTATAGCAGTCTGGGTGAGAGATGATGAGGGCTTGCGCTACAAGGTTAGCTTTGTGAGTAGAAAAAAAAGAAACTGGAGAAATCTTGCTTGGAAAAGAGAAGATAATTGCAGTTTTCAAGTATCTCAAGGAATGTCACATGGAAGAATGATTTGATTCATTTTATTTGGCCCCAGAGGGGAGAAGTGGGAGCAATGAATGGAAGAAGAGTCAGAATTAAGTACTATATAAGGGGAAAAACCTTCCTAACAACCAGAGCTCTCCCAAATAGGATTTGGTTGCTTAGGGAGGTAGCAGATTCTTCATCCCTAGAGGTCTTCAGGGGCAGGATGGAAGACTTTTTGTCAGAGATGCTGTAAAGGATTCTTGGTTGGACAAAAGTAAAAATAAAAATATGGTGGCATCAGAAGTCGCTTCCAATTCAAGTTTTGTGATTCTGAATGAATTGGGTCATGTCTCTCTTTTTTAAGCAATAAAAAGAAATCAGCCAATGAAACAAAATTGATATAAATACTCCTAAATAGTTTTCACTTATAAGTGAAAGATGTTCAGCTTATAAGACTGGAGTTCTCTTAGCTATCACCACATGAGGCATTCTTAAGCTGGAATGGCTGTGAGTTACAATAATTCATCTCCATATTTTGCCACTGTAAAGCTACATGCTTACTCTTTAAATTGTTATTTTGGGTGTACTTCTTTTCTTTAAGAAAAGATCTTGTGCAATGATACATGTAAAACCCAGTGGAATTGTGCATTGGCTACCAGTGGGTGGGAGGGAGGATGAGAGGGAAAGAATATGAATCATGTAACCATGGAAAATATTCTAACTTAATTAATTAAATAAAAATTTTCAATTAAAAAAAAGAGAACATTGTGATATGGGGAGGCATGGTGGCTATGTTTCAGTACTTGAAATCCTTTCAGGCAAAAGAATTTAGACTTACTTTGCTTGGCCCTAAAGAAAAGAATTAGTTGGTAGAAGAGGCAAAGAAATAAATTTAATCTTGCAGTTATATAGGAGGATCAAATAATAATTAGAGCTATCTAAAATTATAATTCATTAAAATAGAAAGTAGTTGAATTCTCCTCAGTGGGGAAGGAGCTTCCAGAAGAACCTGGATGATCTCTTCTTGGGCACATTGCGAAGGACAGCTTTGCTTAGTTAAAAGTTGTACTAGATGGTCTTCCAGTCACTCAATTTCTTTGTATCTGTGAAACAAACCAATGTCATCCCATGCGTTTGATTGATGGTGTCTGCTGAATAGAGTTCTACAAATTTATATTTTCTGTCTCCAGTTGGAGTGTGAACAGCTCACGAAAAAGAATCAAATTTTTCTTTTGTATCTCTCAAAGCACTTCACATGATACTGGCCACACAGGTGATGCTGTATAATTGTGGTTGACTTGGTTTGAATTCTATTCTTTTGACATAGACCATTACACTACATTCAAATCGTGTTGTCTTTAGAAGAACTAATTAGAGTCAATTAGTGAATTGACCTGATATGGTTCTCAAGTATGCAGTAGTAATAATTCCATTTTTGCAAGATGGATATTTTACTGCTCTGTATGTCTGGTTTGAGCAGCTCACTGTTTTATGGATCTGTGTGTAGTGATCATTTGGATGTAATGATCAAATAGGGGTGGCCCAAATTGATCGTTATAAGAGGATTCCACTGTAATTACATTTCCATAAATGATACTCAAATTCACAAGGGAAATCAACAACCCCTTGGTGTGCCTACTTCCAGCACTGATTACAAGTTCAGGTTCTATAGCACTTTCTAAACAAAAGGTAATTAAATTTTACAACCCATAGTTAAGTCAAAATGAAAAGGCAGCTTTTTGGTCTAGATTCAAAAGTATTGTTAGATGGATACAAAGTCTGAAGATGCCTCCATTTTGAAGTATCTAAAGGAATTGTGGTATTCTCTACATTTAATTAGGGATAGATGATGTTTGAGAAAATAATCCTTGTTTTCCTGGGCTTTGGGGCTCTTGAAGACACCCCACTCCTCTCCAAGAATGGGATATAGAGAACTGTTTTGTGATTTGGCTCCTTCTTATTCAGCATTTCTGCATTTGCCTTGGGAATTGCTTTCCCCTATGAGTAGGTTTTCATATACTTTTTTTTTCTGTTTAGCTTAAACCCTCTTCAACTATAGAAATTCTTTTTTGAAATGTTTGTCCTTACCTTAACATTGGACTATTAATGCATGATTGCTAATTAGTTGCAGGTTCCAGTTCAAGAATTAAGGAGGAGGAAGTTATACAATCAGGCAGATAAAACCATGGCATAAAATCAGATTAGATAATGTCTTACAGTGGAAGATAAATTCCTTAAAAGGAGGGACTACTTCAGTTTTTGATCTTTTATACCCAGACCCATTCAATTCACAACTTTTATATTATTTTAGAGGCACTCTAGATAGCATAGTGATTTTGAACTGAGAAAGGCCTGGGTTCAAGTCCTGCCTCTGACACAGACTACTGGTATAACTATGGACAAGTCATTAATGTCTCAAGAACCAGGCAAATTAACTTTGGCAGTCTGATGGCAGTGTCATAGGCATCAAAAAGTGATGATTAATACAGTCGTGTCATTTGCTTCTTTCGAGTCACTCAATCAAACTGGATAGCCCTCTGATTCCCAGATGTGCACTACCCTCTCATGCCTTTGCTCAGGCTTTTATTGGGATTAGAATTCCCTTCTCCCCTGTCTTCCTCTGTGGAGCTCATTCTTATTCTTCAAATTCTACCATCTCACCTATGAAGACTTCCCTGGCCCCAGCTGTCATGATTCTCATCCTCTTCCCGTCAGGTCAATGCAACATTTTGTTTTATAACTCTCTAACATGCATTTTTCATTTAAGGTTATATACTCTAATCATCTAACTTCCCACCATGCTTTGAACATTTCTGAAGTGCAGAAGTCCTGACATGACTAAACTTTGAATCTCTTTTAGCAATTACTACTATGTTTCACGCACCATTTTCCTGTACTGTTTTCTTCCAGAAGGTCTTTTGATGATCACTATATCAGAAAAGTGCCTACTCCAAATGAGAGTTTGGACCAGATGGCCTGGGAGGTCCCTTCAAGCTCTAAATCTATGATGCTATGATAAACTCCTGTGTAAGCATGTATGTGAAGAAACAATCCATTTAAGGGTCTTGCTTGGCAAATCATGTTTGATGGCAGACTTAAACCTCTTAAACAAGGGTTTCCAGTGACTGGAGACACTGAATTCTGTATTGATTGCTTCAAAAAATCAGAGTGAAATTTATTTTAGACATCATAGTCAAATTGGCACTGGTCTGATTGATCTGATGACTCCTTTCATGAAATTAACAGGAAAAGATACTCACTTTCATGCTCAGAAACTCATTCTTTGTTCTGTTTTGATCTTAGTAAGTTATTTTAAAGATCATATTGGAGCTGTTCCTTGCTCTTTTGGTCTTACAATAGCCTCAGACAAAAAGCAATAAAATTCTGACCTAACCTGGCTTGGAAATGAACTTAAAAAGAGCCAAGGAAGATCAAGGGGGTACGGCTGACAATCAGGAGCATTGCAGGAATTATGAGAGATCAGCCCCATGACTTATATTGGCCCTTTTAAAATCTAAACTGTATTGAATTTTGCTTTGACTGTAGCCCTAAATATTTGTTTCTCACAAATATTCTTCCACTTGTCAATACAAGGTCCTTTAGCATAATTAAAAAACTTATGACTAAAATCTAGATACTTTTAAATGGCTTAATTAGTAATGTAAATGTTCTGTCATAGAGCTGTTAGAAATTGCAGAGATCATCAAGACTCCCTCACTCTCCTTATAAGAATAGAAAAGAGTTCCAGAGACCTTGGATTATTTCAATGGTCTTCAAAATGGTCATCCTGCATAAAGTCTCTCCCCTCTCTGATCCATCCTCAGGACAGCTGCCAAAGTGACTTTCTTAATGTGCAAGTCTGACTGCATGATTCTCCTGCTCAGTAAACTCCAAGAACTCCCTATGATCTTTAACATCAAATATAAACTATTCTGCTTGGCATTTAAAATCCTTCAGAGGCTTGCTTTAACTTCCTTACAGGATTATTATACATTATTACACTTTATACTTTCAAATACAGCCATTTTGGTTATCTTATTCCTATAGTAAGTAGGTGGCATGGTGAATAGAACCCTGAGTCTGGAATCAGGAAAAAAAAAACAGATTTCTTTTCTTTTTTTAAGCACTTTAAACCCATTTTAAAAATCCTTGCCTTGTGCTGAAGTATTGGTTCTGAGGTTCTACTACAGAAGAGTGGTAAAGGCTAGGTAATAGTGATTCACTGACTTGCTTAGATCACAGAGTCAGGAAGTGTCTGAGGCCAGTTTTGAACCCAGGACTTCTGGTCTCCATGTCTGACTCTCTATCACTGAATTCTCTAGTTGCCTTGAAAAACCTGGTTTCAAATTTAGACTCAGATTTACTGACTTGATGACCCTGGACTAGTCACTTAACCTCTATCTGCCTCGGTTAATAAAAGCACCAAACTCCCCAATCCATGAGCATCAAGTAAGATAATATTTGTAAAGTACTTATCACAGTACCAAGCACAAAGTATATGCTTAGGAAATGCTAGACCTCAAATATGATGTTCCATGTCTCATGTCTGTGCTTTTACAAAGATGGAAGCCATCTATGCCTGAAACACTTTCTCATCTTCTTTCCTTCTTAATACATTGGTTTGCTTTGAACCCAAATAAAGTGCCACACTCCTTTTAATACCTTTGCTAATTTTCACAGCTTCTAGTTTTCCCCTACCCAAATAATTGTTCTATACTTATTTCTTATATATTTTGCAAGAGCTCAACAAAGCACAGTTTGTATACTCTATTAGAATGTAAGTTCTCTCTTGGGAGGGAGGGATTGACTTATCTTTCTGTCTCCAGCCACTAGAACGATGTCTAAAACCCAGCACTAATTAATGTTTGTTGAATGATTATTTGGTTAACTTTCCCAAATGCAATCCATAGATAGCTGGTGATAAAGTACAGACCACATTCCCAAATCCCTGACTTTCAGTTCTTTCTTCTGCACCAGAGTGCCTCATTCAACTCAAATCCATTTGACTAGCCAAAATCCCCTCTATAATCCAGTGAGGTCTGAAAGTCAACACAATGGACTGCATGAGCATGGCTCTTATAATCAGAGTTCACATTTACTTTAACAATAGCTGTGTGGCCCTGGATAGGTCCCTGAACCTCAATGAGCTTTATTTTTTCTTATCTATAAATGCATTATGTTGACCTGAATGGATTTGGAATTATCTTTCACATTTAAATTTTTAGTAGTCAGTCTAATACACTTAATATGTCTTTCTTTTCACCAGCAGCTGTGGTTGAGGATGGAAATTAGATAAAAATCAAATAGTATTTGCCCTTATGGAGCTTACATTCTACTGAAAATATGAAAAAAGGGACAAACTGGTCTCATGGGTTAAATCATCTTTCACTGCATTCTACAATAGAATTTCAGACATTCCAATAAAAGTGGGAAGAAAGCTCTTGGGGTCAAATAATCTAGAAAACTTAGATAAATATGCCTTGTTAATACACTTTTTCATCTCGGGTGAACCAGGGCAGAACAAAAAGCTGTTTGCCTGTGCACCTGATGGATGTGAACATAACTAACACCCACAGAGAATCGAAGCCCCAAACAATACTTCTTATTGTCAAAAATATGCATAAAATATTTGCCCCGGACTAACAATAATTACATTTAGCTTGAGGTTTGGCAAGGGGGTGGATGAGCAACAGCAATACTAATTTCTTCTTCATTTGACAGTCTTCTCTAAACATTAAGCAAGGGTGAAAAAGAATTAAGGAATAGCTTCAATCTGAAAACCATTTTTATTCTGAATAAGAAAATTCACCTAGATGTCTCGGAGAATACTCTCTCTCGTGGATATACTATCATTACTGTTTCTGCTTCAGAAAATAAAACTATCATTTCAAGAAAAAGAAATGGATGCAAATACATATCTTCTATCCTACTCCTCTCACTGTAAAGCTCTCTGTAATTCAGGCTCCTATTCTCGCCTTTCCCGATTCAGCTATACCCATTGTGTAATTATATGTTTTTCAAGAGAAGTCGATGAAAATGCGAACACGCTGAAATAGTATCTTGTTTCCTCAGATATGATAAAACACAACAACAGCCCCTCCCCCATTTCTATAGATGATGTGAAAAGCTGGAGCAATCACTAACAATGACTCCTTGAACAAAAAAGAATGCAGAACTCTGATATCCACAACTCAGTGGTTCTCATCTGTCACCTTACAGAGCAAGCATATACTGTCAAGTCTTGGGATATTTAAATGTAGATCAACTTAATGATATTGTTATAAAAATCTTTAATGGATGAGAAAATATTCTACTGCATTGTCTTATTTGAAGTATTCGCCATTCCTTCAGAATGGGAAGTGGGGATCAGACATGTGCTGGAATATTTTACTTTGTGTTCAGTTGAGATGGCTGGCGGGGAAAAGAGGGGAGGGGATGAGGGGAAGGGACCTCACTATTTGCAAAAATAGAAGAAAGTTACTTTTCCAGGGTTCATAAAAAATGAAATACCTGTCAAGTTGCACTTCAAATAATATAGCTTTTTCCATGCTATCAAAAAGGCACACTTTCACAGGCAAATGAGGCAAAATATGCCTTTTGTCATTGTAAAAACCCAAATGGGACAGATTCAGTGAAGGCTCAGACATAGTTTTTTTTCTTGTCCTTCATCTGATGAAAATGGATGTTCTAGGGCTATATCTATATAGCATTGCCTAGGCAATTATACCAATGAATTCATCAATATTTAGAGTACCCATACACGGTGAGACTCAAGTTATTCTAGATGCCACTGACAAAGTTAACTTAAAGGCTATTGATTTTCCCAATGAACTGCTGAGTATTTTCATAAAACTGATAGAATAGACAAGTTATTTCACATGATGGCCCTGCCGCTTCCAGATTGGTAAAGGAAGATGGACAGTGTTTCATCACCAATGAGAATTTAGGCATCAGGAAAAGGAAAATATGACTAAAAGGCATTTTGTTGGCTGGTTGTCTCTTTTTTGACATTGAAATCACTAGTTAAATCTCTATTTAATCTATTTTATTAAAAACTATTCACTAACAAAGCACTGGAAAACTGACATAAAATCTAGATGTCAGCCAAAAACCATGGACTCTTCTTTACTTTGAATCTTCACCTCGAAAGGCTTCTTAGAAGTAGAATTGCAGATTTTGAGAGATGGAAGTTCACATTTTTTTCTAGAAATAATAGAGATCAAATACAATTTCTTGACCTAAGAAGTTATATGGACAGAGCTATTCATCAATTTGGCAATTATGTTAAGGATTGATTAGAGAAGGAAAAAGAGGGTCCAGAGTCAAGAAGACTAAGTGTTGGCTAATACAATAATCCAGGAAAGAAGTGATGAGGACATCAACTAGAGTCATTGTGTGGGAGCAAAAAGAAATAGGTTTTAACATAATACAATACAGAAAATGGTTGGATTTGGGGATTTAAGGAAAGTAAAGAATTGAGGATGATGCTGATTTGAAACTAAGGATAGTGATCTCTGTCAGAAATAAAGGGTTTCAGGGAGAGAAGATAAGTTCAATACAAGGAAATATCTTTTTAAAGGCAACTTAATTGAGCAAAAGTCTAGGAGTTAGCAAAAGTCAGTTTGTACTTAAAAGATACAGTCATCAACATTTTAGTGTGAGCATTTATATCTCAGAAACTGGCAACTGCTAGAAATCAGGGCTTTATCATTTTGTCTCAACTTAAGAAAGCAAAATATAAAATGTTAATAGAACAGATCCAACTTAAAAGTATGTCATGAATACTTTTTTGAGAGCTAATTGTTAAAACATTTGCCAGCATATTACTACCTAGTCCTAACTTGATTACAACCATTCTGGGACATTGGTAAATATGTCAATAGATCAATTACCATATCTTGAAAACAATGCTTTGGAAAAGATGAATGAATATTAAAAAAATTATTGAAGTGCTTACTAGGGCAAAACACTTCAGGAAAGAAAATAGAAATGCAAGATAACCAAGGAATTCAACAATATAGAAGCTGATAATCTGATTGGAAGGCCCTATGATTCTTAGGATGTAATAGCAGAGCATCATTTTTAATTCCATATTTTAAAACCTTTACCTTCCCTCTTAGAATCAATACTACTAAGCAATGGGGGTTGAGAGACTTGCCCCCAAGGTCACAGAGCTGGAAAGTGTCTGAGGCCAGATTTGAACCCAGGACCTTCAGTCTCTGGGACTGGTTCTCAATCCATTGAACAACCTAGCTGCCCCCAATTCCATTTTCATGTAAAAAATCAATTTCTGATTTTGAACCATTTGACAGTGCCAAGGATTTTGGTAATAAAAATTTTGGCCTCTTTTTGGATCTTTAACAGTCATGACTGCCAAGAAGGAAGGAATGATAGTACATGCATAAATTGAGTTTAATCTCCATCTACAGAAGGGTTGATTCTCTGGATGATGGCTACACTGGCTTAAGTAGAATCTTTCATTTGATTGAGTGATGGATGTGGAGTGTCACTACCACTTTAAAGGGATTCGCTTCAATGTCTTGGTCTTTCTCCATCAGAGTCTGAGGAGAGGTGGTGATGTCAGTGTTTTTAATTACCTACTCTCTCTCTGTCAAAGGGTCCTGCTGCTTCAGTGAGACTGGCTTGTCTATACATGGACTATTATCTTCCTTACATAGCTAAGGAAATAAAGTTGCAGTTATATTTGGTGCTTATTGAAACACCTTATGCAAGTAAGTAGAAAAGGCAAGACTTGAATACAGATCTTCTGACTCCAACTGGAATTCTTTCAGTGATATGATGCTCTCTTGATAAGCAATATTTTGCTGAAACAATGATAAAGGTGAGGGTATAGAGATCTGTCTGACATATTTAATCAAATGAGTATATCTTAGTTTTCTGACAGAAGTACCAATGTATCCTAAATATGATCCAAGTGTTTTTTTTTTTTTAAATGGTTTGCTTATACAGTAGTAAATACATACCTAAAAATGTTCATTGCATCATCTTTTTGGGAAAAAAGGTGTGATGATCTTTCTTAAAGCAGCTAGAGAATAGAAACTTGTCTCAGTCCCAAATTCTTTGCTTCAGAGAAAAAAGATCCTACATATTGCTATTACTTAGGAAAGACTTTGGCAAAACTCACATAAGTAATTCCACTGCCATGGAAAGTAATACAGATGTTAGAAGCCATTGCTGATTCACTTCAAAGCACAATGCAAACTATTTTCTAATTTATCACTCATCAACTGAATCTCATAGCAAACACACATATACATATTTATGGATGTATGCTTATATATACAAATGAATGTGTATACACTTAATATAATATAACATCGTAACCTAACAACATGAAATTATTATAATATATACATGTATATATATGCATTTCATTTAAAGGTAAATTAATTTAAAACATATGGGAAATAATTGAGTCTACAGAATGATTGAGAGGCTTTGGAGTGATGCCAGGCAAAAGAAGACTGTCTCCATACATTATATTTCAAGAATCTTCAGTTTCAGTCTTCGCAGCTTCCAGGACGATTCTGTCAGGACTCACGCGCGCGCGTGTGTGTGTGTGTGTGTTTGCACACGTGCGTGCACACACACACACTTATCTTTATTGTTTTTTCTATCATCCTAGTAATGGGAAGAAAGGTATAAGTGCCAGTGGGGGTGAGGGGTAGGAATGCGAGCACTGTCTTTATATTGGTAAATTATCAGCCACTATACAAAGTTTGGGTTCAAATGTCTCTGTTATATGACGGAATCTATTACTTTTATTTTATGAAAATTAGCCAGACTCTGAGGAAGGCTTAACAGTTTGTCACTGATTGAGACATAACCTCTCTGGTTCCCAGTTGCAGAGTATTATAGATCTCGCACTGGAAGGGCCTTTAGGATCCATTTAGTCCAACTTTCTCATTTTACAGATGAAGAATTGAGACCGGAGAATTCCTGAATTGTCCAGATCTCATTTTTAGTGTATGAGATGGAATTCAAAACCACATCTCCTTAACTCCCAACATCACTTTCTGTACTGCTTCATGCCACCTTTCAAACAGGTGTTTCATCTTATGGAAAATAAATGAGTTGGACTAACTAACATGAGATCCTTGAAAGGCATGAGGGAAGAGACTTTGTGACTAACTTTCTCTTGAAGGAGCAATGTATCAATGAAAAGTGAAATGGTCTTACTCTAGTATTTTGTATTTGTATCTAGTATCTAGTATTTGAAGTCACTGGAGGAATGATAAGGAAGAATGATAAGGTTATGTTTCTTTGGGGGTGTTTTATATGAAAAATTGTGAATCTATTACTCTCGTCTAAAATATCTCTCTTATTTTCACCCCTTTAGTAATCAGAGGATGAGAGTGAAAAGATTAAATAACAGAAAAGATATATTTATAGATTTGAATGATAAGGTATTAAAAACATTCTCTTTTATGTTACCCCTCAAATTCACATTGAATCAGGATATTAGACTAGAAAAGGGAAAAGGTTGGGGAGGACAGATGATGATTATATTCAAGTATTTGACAGATTGTCATGGAAGAAAAACAATTATATGGATTCTGTTGGCCCTTAAATGTAAGAGTAGGGAAAAAATAGGGGAAATTATAGAAAGAAGACAAAGTTTCAAAGTAAAAGAAAACATTCCCACAATGAGTGGTCAAAATACAAATGGGATTCTCTTCACTTGAGGGATTCAGACAAAGATTTCCTAAATACTTCTTAGATATGCTAAAAAAAGGATTTTTTGTTCAGGTTCAGATTGGACTATGTTAGGTTTCTTTGACCCCTGAGATCTCTTGAGATTATGACCAAAATATATCAAGATTTGCTATATAGGTCTGTCACATCACTTAGTGTTTTTGATCAAATAAGCAATTATTCAATCAGCCAGAACTTATTAGAATATATATTGAGGGCCAGGTACAATGTGTGATCAGATGAGTCCAAAATAGAAGGGTCTATTCATGCTAGAAGGCAGAGCAATGGGTGAACTAGATCGATTTTAGGGCCATACAGTTATAGCAAACTCTTTATAGTAAATAAAAAGTTATACTATCTTGGCCTCTTTATCTCTAAGGCACATGGTTATATTGAAGGGTATTGGTGTGACCAATGGAACAGTACTATGGTTCAAGCAGAGAATCAGGAAAAGATGTTTTCTATTTTCATGATTAGTACAATAACTGGTTAATAGAGGACAACAAATCAAAGATTTTCATTAATGAAAGAAAAACAATGCTTTGGGAAATTTACCAACTTTGGACTCTATGATTATACCAAAAACCATCACTAGATCATAGATGTGTTACCTAAAAAGAAAAGAATGAGTCATTTAATACAACTTTATTTTTCTCTTTCATTCCATTTTTTTTATGAATAGAAATCTAGTTTCTATCCCTTCTATCTCTCAATCCATTGTAAAATCAAATCAAATCTTCATAACAAGTTTGTATAGTTAAGTAAAACAAATCCACTCATTGCTCAAGTCCAAAAAGTGTATGTGTAATTTTCACCCTAAGCACATCTTCTCTGTGCCAAGGCATGGATAATATTTTCATTATCAGACCTTAGGATTATGTAGGTCATGGTATTGACAAGATTCTTACCACTTTCAAATATTATTCTTTCTTTACAATATTGTATAAATGTTTATTCTGGATCTATTCATTTCCTTTTTTATCACTTTGTACAAGTCTTCAAGTTTGCTCATTTACCATAATGAAGTTAGGAATAAATTGTCCTTATTCCTCCCACTTCACCCTATATCAGTTCATACACGTCTCTTTGAAATAATCTATTCCATTATGTTTACATATCAGTTATTTTGGAGGGTTTTTTTTCTTGCTACCAAAAAAAAAAGAGTTGTTTTACATACATTTGTACATAAATACCTTTTCCTCTTTACTTGACAGGTTTCAGGTCCAAATCTAGCAGTGGCATCACTGTGTAAAATTGTATGCTCTTTGAATAACATTTTTGTATGTAATTTCAAATTCTTTTCCATAATCATTGTATCCAATTACAGCTACATCAACATTGAATCAATGTGTCTATTTTCCTATGGGCTCTCCAACATTTGTTATTTATTTATTTTTGGTCATCTTTACCAGTCTGATGGGTGTGAGATGTAACCTTGGAATTGTTTTAATTTGCTTTTCTATAATATGGAACAGATAGAATACATTTCTTCCCTTAAAATCTCTGTTCATTTCTTGAATATATTTATCAACAGGGCAATAATTTTATGCATATAAATATGAATCAGATGCTTATATGCCATAGAACTGAGATGTTTATCAAAGAAATTTGTTACAGAAGTATTCCCTTTTTATTTTTTCTTTTAATCTTAGTTTTATAGGATAAATTTCTGCACAAACTTAAAATATATGTAATTAAAATCATCCATTTTATCTATTATAATCATTTCTATCCTGTAACTGGTCAAGAACAATTTTTCCTATATCCACATATGTGATTGGTAATGTCTTCCTCATTTTTATAATTTCTTTAGGAAATCACCTTTTATACCTTGGTCACAGATCAATTTTGAATTTATCTTGGAATAAGGGGGACAAGAATTAGTCAAAACTAATTTCCTTTAAATCTCAAATCATTTTCTCAGTACTTTTTGATGAAATAGGGAATTTTTCCCAATAATTCAGGCTATCCAATACATTTTCTTCTTTATGTGGTATGCCAAATTTGTGTAATCAGAGAAGTGTTAGACTTGGTGTCAGGGGACCTCAATTCTAACCCTGGGAGTGTTATTTACTGTTTGTGAGACCTTTGACAATCTTTTTAACCTCAAAGGCCTTTGTTTTCTAATATTCCATTTTTTAAAAAGTTATTGGTCTAGGTAATAGAAAAATCCTATGAATACAGTTTACCAATATTTTCCCCATGTCGGTAAAATGAAGACATTGGCCTACATTATTTCTTATGTCCCTCTTAAGGAACTTGGTTTTCAACCTATGATCTTATCAAATAAAGCAAAATCATAGAATCTTGGATTTTGAGCTGGAGAAAGGAAACATTAGACTTTATCTAATTCTATCCCATATTTTTGAAGATTATGAAATCATAAACTCAGGCAGAAGTCATGACTTGTTTGAGATCATGTAGATCACAGAGCCAGAGGCAAGATGTAGACTGCGGACCTCTAAGTCCAAATTCAGTTACTAATAACACAAATAGCAGCAACAACAGTAACCAAACCAAGGAAGTGGAAGAAATTCTCACAAGGATAAAGCACTTCAGAGAAAAGTGAAATAAAACAACTAAGGAAATTTGTGAAGAAGAAGGATTCCAAACATGAATAAATAATAAGAAAGAACATATTTATCAAAAGAGAGAAAAAAATAAATGGAGAAAGAAGATCCCTTTAAGGGTGAAACTGACTATAATACAGAAATCCTAAAAGTGATTAGTAAGAACAATAAGATAAATGAAAGAAAATCTGGAATCTATAAAGAATTAATTAAAATCAACAAAGGAATAATAAAAAGTGGCATATATAAGCCTCAACAGTTTGGAACAACCAGTGGAAAATATAAATAAAACTGTAGGTGATCTGAGTAATAAAATGAGTCAGATGTAGGACAACACAATAAAAAAGTATTTTAAAATCCCTTAATAACAATGTGTAGTTATTGACACGACTATGTTAAAATAGAAAGTATTAGCAATGCAGTTAATTATTAGAAATATTACTTAGATAAAGACAATAATAGAGCTTGAAACTCTGGATAATTTGAGGATCCATCTGGGAGCTCCAATTACAGATCTCTGGAGCTATTTCAATGTTCAGATTGAATGATTCTTGAATTATGGTTTCATGGGACATTAGGGTGAGGCACACATGCATGTCCTTTCATAAGATGAAGCATTGTTAAGGATCATGAAGTTCTAGTTAATAAATCAGAAACCTTCTTATTTAAGATAGAGAATTTAGAAAATAAAAATCGATGTAGAAAGTGAGCAACTGGTTAATAAGATCATTTTGGAGATTTTGATTCAGATTTAAGAAAAGAGACAGAAAATGGCAGTAGCATTAAACATTAAGATGATGAGCACCAAGAAATACAGAAATTGGAAGGGGAAAAAATGGTAGAGAACCTTTAGGTCAAAAGAGATGGAGGCATAAAAATGGGAATTGTAATTGAAATATACTTCATAACACCTGACTCTAAGGGCCATCAGCTAGGAAAGTCCAAAACAATCTGGCCTCAAGGAAGTCATGTTTGATCCAATAGGACAGCATGTAAAGAACTATGTAGATAGGTGGTGTATAACATGATATTTAAGAGTTGTTTCAGGAATATGTGAGTTTGAATTCTGCCTTAAACTCTTATGACTGATTAGAAAGAACTGGCACCAAAGGAGATACGACAAGAACTTGAAAGAATAAGAAAAAAATGACTTTTTTAATCTATGAGGAGAGAGAAAAAGTACCTTGGGGCATTGATATTCAAAGCCAGAATATAAGAAGCCGGCTGCTCACTCAGATTTGGTCATTTGACTTACATACTCAATATAGAATCGGTGAAATAACACTCAACCAAAAAAAAAATGTCCTTCCTCTGTTATAGCTAAGTAATCCCTTTTCTTTTAACAAGTGATTCAATTAATTTCAGTTTCAAACTGGAGGAACTATTTCAACCTGGTTAGGTCTGGTATACTTTAATAGAGAATTTATCAGGCAATGTAGGTTTTTTAAAAGACAGATCAAAGGCCACCATTATACACCATGAGCTGGATATAGATTCCTATCCAAATTTTGAAGTATAATATTAAAGAGATAGCCAGTGGGAACTTCCGGTCAAGATGGCAGCTTAGAGAAAGCTAAAGCTCGGAGCTCCAAAACCCTTCCTTACCAATCTCAAACAGAATGCTCCTAGGGCATCGAAATCCAAAACAAACAGCAAAATAGACCCCTGGGAACACTCCTCCTGGACCTGGATCAAAAGGTACAGCCCCCCAAGAGTTGGAGCCCGAGATCACTCGGATCTAAGGGGAAGGCAAAGGGAAGGTCCCAGGACCCATCCTCCCCAACCCAGAGTGCTGAGTCTGAGGCAGCAGCAGGAATCTCAGGGCAGGCAGGGGGGCCTCGGGAGCCGGCTGTTCTGAGGGCCTCCCCCTGAAAGCAACCTGAGCCAGTTGCGGGGGCACCCAGACAGCAGGGAAACAGAGAGAGACAGGAGGAGCCTGTAGCCCCCTGACCAGATCCTTCCATCTGAGTCTCACTGAAGGTCCTTGCCTGAGGGCATACTCAGTCTCAGGTTAATCCTATCACCAGCCCTCAGAGCTTCAGGAAGCCGCGGCCCCTCCCCCTCAGAGTGCTGGCTCTTCCGGCCGGCTGAGGCACAGAAACAAGGGCCAAACCATAGAACAGACAATCTGCCTAGGGCTAAAACCTCTGAACACCAGACAGAGATAAGAAAAGCTAATAATCCTACCCACTCAGATAAAGATGGTAAATTCCACAGAAGCACAAAAATCCCAAACTTAAAAAAAAAAAAAAACAAGAAGAAGGGGGTGACTTTGGACACATTTTATGGAGCAAAACTATAAAACACAGAGGAGATAGAAGAGAAAACACAAGCAAATGCGCTGAAACCTTCCAAAGGAAATGGAAACTCTCCACAAACCCATGAAGAATATGAATCAGAAATGATCAAAAAGATGGAAGCCTTCTGGGAGGAAAAATGGGAAATAATGCAAAAGAAATTCACGCATCTACAAAACCAGTTTGACCAAACTGAAAAGGAAAACCAGGCTTTAAAGCAAGAACTAATAAAGCAAAGCCAAAAGACCAAGAAATTAGAAGAGAACATAAAATATCTCACTGATGAGGTGACAGATTTGGAAAATAGAGGGAGAAGAGATAATTTAAGAATAATTGGACTTCCACAAAAGCCAGAAATAAACACCAAACTTGACATCGTAATACAAGAGATAATCAACGAAAATTGCCCAGAGATTCTAGAACAAGGGGGAAATACAGCCACTGACAGAGCTCACAGAACACCCTCTACACTAAACCCCCAAAGACAACTCCCAGAAATTTAATTGCCAAATTCCAAAGCTCCCAAACAAAAGAAAAAATCCTACAAGAAGCCAGAAAAAGACAATTTAGATATAAAGGAATGCCAATCAGGGTCACACAAGACCTTGCAATTTCTACTCTGAATGATCATAAGGCATGGAACATGATCTTCAGAAAGGCAAGAAAGCTGGGTCTTCAACCAAGAATCAGCTATCCAGCAAAACTGACTATATACTTCCAAGGGAAAGTATGGGCATTCAACAAAATAGAAGATTTCCAAGTTTTTGCCAAGAAAAGACCAAAGCTCTGTGGAAAGCTCAACACCGAAAAACAAAGAGCAAGGAATACTTGAAAAGGTAAATATGAAGGAAAGGGAAAAGGAGAAAATGTTATCTTCTTCTTTTACTCAAACTCTCTTCTATAAGGACTACATTTATATCAATCTATGTATACTAACAGGTGGGGAAAATGTAATGTTTAAATAGGGGGAAAAGATAGACCAAATAGAATAATCTTTCTCACACAAAGATTCACATGGGAAGGGGAGGGGAAGAAAACTCCTATAAGAAGGAGAGGAAGAGAGTTTTTACTTAAACCTTACTCTCAGGGAAATCAACTCTGAGAGGGAAAAACATCCAGATCCATTGGGATCTTGAATTCTATCTTACCCAACAAGGGTAGGGAGAAGGGAAAACCAAGGGGGCGGGGGAAACAAAAGGGGAGGGAAAGAGAGGGGGAGGGAACAAAAAGAGAGGGACTAAAAAAGGAAACATATCAAGGGAGGAGACAAGGGGGACTGATTTAAAGTAAATCACTGGACTAAAAGAGCTGAAGAAGAAAAGGTTAGAATTAGGGAAGGATATCATAATGCCAGAGAATCCACAAATGACAATCATAACTTTGAACGTGATTGGGATGAACTCACCCATAAAATGTAGAAGAATAGCAGAATGGATTAGAATCCAAAACCCTACCATATGTTGTCTTCAAGAAACACACATGAAGCAGGTTGATACCCACAAGGTCAGAATTAAAGGATGGAGTAAGACTTTCTGGGCCTCAACTGACAGAAAGAAGGCAGGAGTGGTAATCATGATATCTGATAAAGCCAAAGCAAAAATAGACCTGATCAAAAGGGATAGGGAAGGTAATTATATTTTATTAAAAGGGACTTTAGATAATGATGAAATATCACTAATCAACATGTATGCACCAAATAATATAGCACCCAAATTTCTAATGGAGAAACTAGGAGAATTGAAGGAAGAAATAGACAGTAAAACCATATTAGTGGGAGACTTAAATGAACCATTATCAAATTTAGATAAATCAAATCAAAAAATAAGAAAGAGGTAAAAGAAGTGAATGAAATCTTAGAAAAATTAGAATTAATAGACATATGGAGAAAAATAAATAGGGATAAAAAGGAATACACCTTCTTCTCAGCACCACATGGCACATTCACAAAGATTGACCATACATTAGGTCACAGAAATATGGCATACAAATGCAGAAAAGCAGAAATAATAAATGCAGCCCTTTGAGATCACAAGGCAATAAAAATAATGTTCAGTAATGGTACATGGAAAACCAAATCAAAAACTAATTGGAAATTAAACAATATGATTCTCCAAAATCATTTAGTTAGAGAAGAAATCATAGAAACAATTAACAATTTCATCGAGGAAAATGACAATGGCGAGACATCCTTTCAAACCTTTTGGGATGCAGCCAAAGCAGTAATCAGAGGTAAATTCATATCCCTGAGTGCATATATCAACAAATTAGGGAGAGCAGAGATCAATCAATTGGAAATGCAAATAAAAAAACTTGAAAACGATCAAATTAAAAAACCCCAGCAGAAAACCAAACTAGAAATCCTAAAAATTAAGGGAGAAATTAATAAAATTTAAAGTGATAGAACTATTGATTTAATAAATAAGACAAGAAGCTGGTACTTTGAAAAAACAAACAAAATAGACAAAGTACTGGTCAATCTAATTAAAAAAAGAAAGGAAGAAAAGCAAATTAACAGCATCAAAGATGAAAAGGGGGACAACACCTCTGATGAAGAGGAAATTAAGGCAATCATTAAAAATTACTTTGCCCAATTATATGGCAATAAATACACCAATTTAGGTGATATGGATGAATATATACAAAAATACAAACTGCCTAGACTAACAGAAGAAGAAATAGAATTCTTAAATAATCCCATATCAGAAAATGAAATCCAATAAGCCATCAAAGAACTTCCTAAGAAAAAATCCCCAGGGCCTGATGGATTCACCAGTGAATTCTATCAAACATTCAGAGAATAGTTAATCCCAATACTATACAAACTATTTGACATAATAAGAAAAGAGGGAGTTCTACCAAACTCCTTTTATGACACAAACATGGTACTGATTCCAAAACCAGGCAGGTCAAACACAGAGAAAGAAAACTATAGACCAATCTCCCTAATGAATATAGATGCAAAAATCTTAAATAGGATACTAGCAAAAAGACTCCAGCAAGTGATCAGAAGGGTCATCCACCATGATCAAGTAGGATTTATACCAGGGATGCAGGGCTGGTTCAATATTAGGAAAACCATCCACATAATTGACCACATCAACAAGCAAACCAACAAGAACCACATGATTATCTCAATAGACGCAGAAAAAGCCTTTGATAAAATACAACACCCATTCCTATTAAAAACACTAGAAAGCATAGGAATAGAAGGGTCATTCCTAAAAATAATAAACAGTATATATCTAAAACCATCAGCTAATATCATCTGCAATGGGGATAAACTAGATGCATTCCCAATAAGATCAGGAGTGAAACAAGGATGCCCGTTATCACCTCTACTATTTGACATTGTACTAGAAACACTAGCAGTAGCAATTAGAGAAGAAAAAGAAATTGAAGGCATCAAAATAGGTAAGGAGGAGACCAAGTTTTCACTCTTTGCAGATGACATGATGGTCTACTTAAAGAATCCTAGAGATTCAACCAAAAAGCTAATTGAAATAATCAACAACTTTAGCAAAGTTGCAGGATACAAAATAAACCCACATAAGTCATCTGCATTTCTATATATCTCCACACAGCTCAGCAGCAAGAACTAGAAAGAGAAATCCCATTCAAAATCACCTTAGACAAAATAAAATACCTAGGAATCTACCTCCCAAGACAAACACAGAAACTATATGAACACAACTACAAAACACTCGCCACACAACTAAAACTAGACTTGAACAATTGGAAAAACATTAACTGCTCATGGATAGGACGAGCCAATATAATAAAAATGACCATCCTACCCAAACTTATTTATCTATTTAGTGCCATACCCATTGAACTACCAAAATACTTCTTCACTGATTTAGAAAAAAACATAACAAAGTTCATTTGGAAGAACAAAAGATCAAGGATATCCAGGGAAATAATGAAAAAAAAAAACACATATGATGGGGGCCTTGCAGTCCCTGACCTTAAACTATATTACAAAGCAGCAGTCATCAAAACAATTTGGTACTGGCTAAGAAACAGAAAGGAAGATCAGTGGAATAGAGTGGGGGAAAGAGACCTTAGCAAGACACTATACGATAAACCCAAAGATCCCAGCTTTTGGGACAAAAATCCACTATTCGATAAAAACTGTTGGGAAAATTGGAAGACAGTGTGGGAGAGACTAGGAATAGATCAACACCTCACACCCTACACCAAGATAAATTCAAAATGGGTGAGTGACTTAAACATAAATAAGGAAACCATAAGTAAATTGGGTAAACACAGAATAGTATACATGTCAGACCTTTGGGAGGGGAAAGGCTTTAAAACCAAGCAAGACATAGAAAGAATCACAAAATGTAAAATAAATAATTTTGACTACATCAAATTAAAAAGCTTTTGCACAAACAAAACCAATGTAACTAAAATCAGAAGGGAAACAACAAACTGGGAAAAAATCTTCATAGAAACCTCTGACAAAGGTTTAATTACTCAAATTTATAAAAAGCTAAATCAACTGTACAAAAAATCAAGCCATTCTCCAATTGATAAATGGGCAAGGGACATGGATAGGCAGTTCTCAGATAAAGAAATCAAAACTATTAATAAGCACATGAAGAAGTGTTCTAAATCTCTTATAATCAGAGAGATGCAAATCAAAACAACTCTGAGGTATCACCTCACACCAAGCAGATTGGCTAACATGATAGCAAAGGAAAGTAGTGAATGCTGGAGGGGATGTGGCAAAGTAGGGACATTAATTCATTGCTGGGGGAGTTGTGAACTGATCCAACCATTCTGGAGGGCAATTTGGAACTATGCCCAAAGGGCGACAAAAGAATGTCTACCCTTTGATCCAGCCATAGCACTGCTGGGTCTGTACCCCAAAGAGATAATGGACAAAAAACTTGTACAGGAATATTCATAGCTGCGCTCTTTGTGGTGGCCAAAAACTGGGAAACGAGGGGATGCCCATCAATTGGGGAATGGCTGAGCAAATTGTGGTATATGTTGGTGATGGAATACTATTTTGCAAAAAGGAATAATAAAGTGGAGGAATTCCATGGAGACTGGAACAACCTCCAGGAAGTGATGCAGAGCGAGAGGAGCAGAACCAGGAGAATATTGTACACAGAGACTAATACACTGTGGTATAATCGAACGTAATGGACTTCTCCAATAGTGGCGGTGTAATGTCCCTGAACAATCTGCAGGGATCTAGGAGAAAAAACACTATTCATAAGCAGAGGATAAACTGTGGGAGTAGAAACACTGAGGAAAAGCAACTGCCTGACTACAGAGGTTGAGGGGACATGACAGAGGAGAGACTCTAAATGAACACTCTAATGCAAATACTAACAACATGGCAATGGGTTAGAATCAAGAACACATGTAATATGCAGTGGAATCACATGTCGGCTACGGGGGGTAGGGGGGAGGAAAAGAAAATGATCTTTGTCTTTAGTGAATAATACTTGGATATGATCAAATAAAATATTATAAAATTTAAAAAAAGAGAGCCAGTGATAATATAGAAATGGAAGTAGAGATCATAGAATTAGAATTGCTTCAACAAGAACAGCAGGTAATAATAGATTAATCTCAATTCCTTTTTTAAAAATACTGTTACCAAATAGTTCCATAAGGAGACTACTAGAAATATTTAATTTACACTTAAATTTAAACAAAGATTTCAACAATATGTCCGGTGCTAAATTTGTGGGGGGAAATGGATAGATCTGGGGGAAAAAAAAACATTTTCCCCAAAGGATCTGATTTTTATTTTATGACTTTTACCTATATTAGGGGAAAGAAGATGACTTATAAACTAATTAATCAGATATAAAAATATGCTTTTAATTTAGCAAGGTAAGGTCAATTCCAAATGAGAAGTTCACAGAACAACAGGTCTTTGTGTCTGTATCTTGATGTCTTTTTTTCTGGACCTTTGCTATTTAATAATTATGTCAAGGACATGGTAGAGATAACATATGTATTAAAATTTCAGATTACATGAATCCAAAATGGAGGGCTAAAACATTTAGATAACAGAAATGGGATTTAAAAGACCATCAACAAGACAGAACCTTTGAATCATTTTAATCACACTAGATTTAATAAAGAAAATGTTAAATCTACTTTTTTTTGGTGTAAATATAACAAAAGAGAATTGTGACCAGGAAATGTTTGTTTGTTTTTTTCCCCAAAAGAAATATCTGCTAATTATGATAGATTTCAAGGAACTCTTATGGAGCTCCAGAAAATCATGAAATGAATGAATGGACTTCCTATTAAGTGTTAACTACATGCAAAGCATTTCTAAGTGTTGAGTCTATGAATAGAAAAGTAAGAAAATTTTTATTTTCAATAAGATCACACTTTAATGGATGAGATAAAAAAATGGAAGATTTTAGCTACAAGTTAGACAGAAAGCTCCCTTTCATGTTCTTAATTATAATTTTCTCTGATAAAATCTTATCAATTACTAATATTGAACCATTTGACAGTATTAAATTCAGTGACAAAAATTTTCCAGTCTGGTAGGTATGAAAAATAAATCTTAAAAAGAACAACAACAACAACAAAAGATAAAATAGATATCAAACAGGTTATTTTGGTTTTTTAAAAAAAGAAAGAAGAAAACCAAACTATCAGTATCAAAAAAGGATAAATTCACAATCGACGTATAGAAAAATGAAGTAATTTAAAAATTTTAACTTAAAAAATTGAAGTTATTTTGCCTAATTATATGCCAATAAATATGACAATCTAAAATACATTGATCAATATTTGTAAAAACTAAATTAACCAGACTAACAGAAGATGAAATTAATTTACTATTTTGGTAGCAAACTATCAAACAATAAAAAATATTATAGCTTTAGAAAAATAATATCACAATTTATCTGGAAGAACAATAGTTCAAACATTTCAAAGAAAATAAAAGAAGATGGCCTTGCTTTCTATACCTCAAAGTCTATTACGAGGTTGCAATTATGAAAACCATCTGATACTGACTAATAAATAGATAAATCAATAGAATAGATTAGGTAAACAATATCTGGTAGCAAATTACTAACGTAATGCAATATCTGATAATTTCCAAAATCCAAGCTTTTGGGACAATAGTTCACTATTTACCAAAAATCACTGGGAAAATTAGAAAACAGTATGGTAGAAACTAGATATAGACTAACAGCTCACAGTATATACTAAGAAAGATCAAAATGGGTACATGATTTGGACAGAAATGGTGATACCATAACAAAATTAGGGGAATTGGGAAGAGTTTATCTGTCAGACCTATGGATAAAGGAAGCATTTATGAGAAGAAAGACATAGAAAGCATTATGAAATATAAAGTGGAAATTTTTTACTGAATTAATTTTTTTAACCAAAAGAAATCAATGCAACCAAGAATAGAAAGAAAACAGAAAACTGGAGTGTGTGTGTATGTGTGAATTACAGCATTCATCAGATAAAGGTCTCAGTTTGCAAATATATTGAAAACTGCATTAAATTTATATGAGCAAAAATTACTGCCCAAATATGGTCAAAGGATCTGAACAGGCAGTTTTCAGAAAAAAAAATCTATATGTATTTCTATATAATACTATTTATTAGAGAAATTAAAATGAAAAGAAAGTGCCATCTTCCATATATTAGGTTGGCTAATATGACAAAAAAGGAAAAGAACAAATCTTAGTGCCAATGTGGAAAAATTAGGCTACTAATGTTGGTGGAGTTGTGAATTGATCCACTCAATCTGGAGAGCAATTTGGAACTCTGTGAAAAGAGCTATACATATGTGCATACCCATTGATTCAGCAATACCACTACTAGGTCTATAGGATCTATAGCACAAAGAGATATAGAAAAGGGAAAAGAATCTAATTATACAAACATAATTTATAGCAACTCTTTGTGGCATTAGAGAATTGGGAATTGAGGGGATATTTATCAATTGGGGAATGGTTGTTCTTATATATATTTATAATGGAATACTATTAGACTAAAAGAAGTGATGAGCAGGGTGATATGAGAAAAGCACAAAAAACTTACATGAACTGATACAAGGTGAAGTGAGAAGAACCAGAACATTGTACACAGCAAAAGAAATATGGTAAGGATATTGAAATGTGAAAGATAGATATTCACAGGAGTAAAGTGATTTAATACAATTCTGAAGGAATATTGAGAAAGATGCCATCCATCTTCAGAGGAAGAACTGATGGACTCTGAATACAAATTGAAGTTTATACTTAAACTTTCTTTTTCTTGTTTTTGTTTGATATGTGTTTTCTTTCCCTTGGTCAATATGGAAGGGAAGAGAAGGAAAGAGAATGGAAGTGGAGGGGAATGGTGAGAAGATGGAGTAGGGGAGGAAAGGGAAGGAGAGGAGAGAGGAGGGAAGAGAAGAGTGACTAGCATAGTGAAGAGTCTTTAAATAATGTCGTTAAAAGAACTTGGATATTAAGGTACTTCCAATGTGTGAAGTTTAGGGATAGAATTCCCTTCCATGCTGATTTTTTTGGGGGGGAGGGGGTGTATTATAGGGGAATTCAGAGAGGAGGGTATAGCCTGGAGAGATTTAAGATTCTGTGATAATTAATATTGGTATCTTTATTATGTGTCTCCATTATATTTCCAGTTTTGGCAAAACAGGGAGACCAAACTTCAAAATTTATATATATGTGTGTGTGTGTGTGTGTGTGTGTGTGTGTGTGTATGTGATTCAATATGATTTTTGAATGTTTTGAATATATATTTACACATATATACATTCATATAAATGAGTTTTTAAAAGTGATTACCATTTTAAATTAGGTAATCCATTTTAATGGACAAGGTAGTATGCTAGTCTTAGGTATCTGGAATAAATAGACAAAATTGAAGTCATTGAAATACTAATGTGCCATAAGAAGTAATAAGCAGGCTAATTAAGAAAAATGTCTTAGAACTACATAGAACAATGAAAAGTTAAGAATAGAATCAAGAAAACATTATACATAGCTACAGTATCAATATTGGAAAAATAAATTGCAAATGTTAACTGAAAGGTGAAAACAATAAAATTTTTATTTGCATGAATGTGTAGGTCTCTAGGATGATATATTCTGTGATGTAGGGAGGGTGGGAAGGATCTGGGACACTTGTGTATGAGATTTATTGTGTAGATATGAAGAAAACTAAGCTATAGCTATAAGAAATATAAATATCATTTGTGTACAATGGTTTTTTTTTTCTTTTGTACATGGAAATACTTCTTTTATTTTATTTGTAAAATTTGGAATAAAAAAGGTTTAAAAATGAAGTCATCCATGTCCTCAAGAAACTTCTATTTTACTTCATGAAAATGACTTGAAATCAAGTAATTATATACATGGTAAATTAAGTTAGTATAGAGAATGATTTATAGGGGGTCAAGAAAGTGTCCCTTTAACTAAGGTAGTCTTCATGACATATACAAATTTTGGAGAACTATTTGAGTAATCCACAGTCAGGATTAGTCAGAAAATAAGAAAAAGTCATTAAAGAAAGAGTCTCTCTGGGAAATGGATGGTCAAAGTAATTTTTAGGTGGTCTTTCTTGAGAAGAAGGTAAAGGATTTGTACAAAATAGGGAAAAAGAGGGAAAAAGATATTTTTCTAGTAATCTGAAAATCTCTGGATACTGAGTGGACAAGAGCTTATTATTAATTCAATAATATCTTATTAGGTAGTTCATTATGAAGCAATAAGTTCAGTTAAGAATCCAGGCACATATTCTTAGTTCAGTAATTCAATGAGTATCCCTGTTAAAGTCAAAATGTTGTGTTACCAGGTTTAAACAACATTTATACAACTTCATCATTGCATAGTAAGATTAATGAAAGGAGGAAACAAAGAACTTTTTCTGAAGTTTAGAAAGAAATGAGAGCAGAACTGAAACTCTCATCCCTTGTTGTATGTTTTTAATATAAAAATCCAAGTGCCAGCTTAGCCTTGAAATCCTTAAGTTGCCCACCAAGAAGAGAGTATCCTGATTGAGTGTTGAGTGTAACAGGAAATACCATTACAGACCTGGAATCCAGATTTCTACCAGAAAATTTGAAGCATCTGGCATTTTCTGAAAGGTAATCTTTACAAATTTACTTTCTCACAACCAGAAATAATACTATAAGATTTTCCAATATGCAAGTTCTTAGAACTCAAGAAAAAGAAAAAAAAAACAAGAAGATAACACTTCATCTCAAACCTTGATGAGCAAAAATAGTATTCCTCTACATGACTTATTGGTGAGGGAAAGTGGGCCAACTTGATGAGTCTGAACACATTTCACAATGTCTCCCATATAGCACGTTAATTTCCAGTGTTTTCTGTGGGGCATTTCCTTTTTGGAGCACTTGGCCATTGATTACCCATTAGTTTGTCTGCTGTTATTTTTCTCTCCAGGAAGCTAACTAAACCTCCAAATTATCTTCCATGACTTTGCTGTGAGCACAGCACCATTTTCTTTTTATATTGGTTAGAGACAGGATTTTCTATGGGTGTCATTGCTTTTGTAATTACATCTCCCTTAAAATCCACATGGGTTTAAAAGAAACATTAAAAAAAAAAAACCTGAATGCAATTTGTGTTATAATGAAAATATTTTCAAAGGTTTCCCATCTTAGAGACCAAGGCTTTCAGCTCCGGAGCCTATATAAGCAAATGAAGGGTATGGTATAGGTCACTTTTTAAGAAGGTGGGGTAAACAGTTGAAAAAAAGCATAGAGTTCAATGCATGCTATATTTCTCAACATAATTAAACAAAGAAGATAAAAAGGAATCACTGGACTATGGGGGAATGTGCCCTGCAATACTCTTTCCACACCAAATGAGCAATGCTGCTCCTTCCAACCCTTTAATTGTTGAGTATGATGATATTAACCAAAACTGCTTAGTGTTCAACTCCTCTCCCTCCCTTTTGGAACAAAGAGAGAGAATGTGTTGAGATCTTAATTACACTGAAAGCAAATGTTTTTAAAATATACTTTATCTTCCATTGTTGTTTTTCCATAATTGATACCATGACAAACAATTGTACTGCTATTGTGCGCGGAAGATAAGCAACTTCCGGAGAAATCTTGCCCTACATGGCAACCAAACAGCTGTTTATCATCGCCCTAATTATCAAGTTAATGAGATGCTAATTTCTATATTCATAAAGCATGCATGAGCAAGCAGGAGCGTCTGCAGAGCACAGTACAGTGACAAACTTAATAAATAAAAAAGGAAAGTATTGGTAAATCAACACAAGTGATTTGGAAAGAGAAGAATTCGCTTCTTCGTGGGGAGGGCAGGAATCTTCTCATTCCACTGGATATCTCTAGCCATTAGCTTAGTATGCATGCATATTGCCTATAGCAGTCTGCTGCTTTCAGCTAAGGAACCTTGATTCAGCCCCTGCCGGGTCTAAAGAACTCCTATTACAGCTGCTCCATGGGGGCAGAATCAAACACACTGTGTAGGTTTATGCACGGTAGTTTCAATCCCCATAGGATTTTGGTGTCAGGCTTCCAATTTCTCCAGCACAAAATGGAATATGCCCTCTTTAAGGAATTAATAGGATCTGGAAAAGTGCAGAAAGTACTTCCCCCAACTTCCTCCCCTGCCCCCCCTTTTCCCCAGCCAACAGTGCTACTGGGGGATGGGGGTGGGGTGGGGGTGGAGGGTGGAACTGAGTAGAACATCCTGTTTTGGCTCTTCAGCTGTGTCTCATGGGATAGAAAGAGGCAATTCAGTGAGAGAATTGCCTGGTTTTGTTTTTGTTTCTTTCCTAACAAAACTGTTATATCAGACAACGAATTGCATGATGATTTTCTAATTTAAATTTAATGTAAGGCCTAGAGCAGAAGTAATGAAAAGAACTGCTTGAAAATGGGATTAGAAACTTTCAAAATGATTGAGAAATATTGCAAGGATCTTCTTCATGTTGACACGAGCATAATGTGAGAATCATGAATGCCATAATAAGATTGATAGGATGTGGGCTGAGTTGCATCTAGGGCAAGGTGTCTGGTGCCTTTGCCTAGGGTAAAGAAATTAGTAGGCACTGACATTACCATTCTGCGGATACTTTCTTCAGGGTTTACGTATCTTGTATATATTTAGATGTTTACATTTTATCTCCCTACAATAGACAGAAATATTGAGGAGAGGGACAATATTATTTTGATCATTATATCATCAGTGCCTCACATTATAATATATATTATAACTTTATTTTTATTTATTTATATTATATTATTTAAATATTAAACAAATATTTATATTTTATTTATTTAATTTTATATTTATATTTATTATCATTATTATTTATATTATATTATATTATTTATAACATTATAACATATAACACATTTAAACTCTTGCTAATTGATGGAGTGATGCTATTTACACACCTAGCTGTAGCTTCCCCCCTTAGCCCTCAGATTCCCATTTCATCTAGATTACATAATGGATAAAGATCTGATGCCAAATCTAATCTCCAATACTGAGTAACTATGTGACTTTGGGTAACTTAGTTAACTTCTGTTTGACTCATTTTCCTCAATTGTAAAATGTAGCTAATAATCACACCTTCCAAAGACAAGATGGAAAAGTAACAGAAACTCACTTGAACTTTCTCAAATTCTCTTCCAAACTTTAAAATAATACCTCAAACTGAAATATGGAGCTATAGAAGCAACAGAAATTCAGACTAAACAATCTTTGAACCCAAGACGATTTTAGGATATTGGCAGGAAAGGTCTGTTTCACTGGAGTAGTGACAGGTCCCAGAAACACAGGGAAGGTAGTGCAGAACCTGGCTGAGGGACAGCTGAATCATCTGAGCAGCACATTTGAGAGCTCACAGCACTGAGAAAGTATAGGGGTCAGATAAAGGAATTATAGGTGACCCTTTGCTGGTGCTGAGTGCATTGCCCATATAGTTTCACATCCCAATTCCAGGGAGAAATGGAACATTAGAATGTTTATAAATAACAAATTTCTTTTAAATCACTAATTTGCTTCTACTTTCATCAAAATATTCTGTTCATTTAAAATTGGGCATTTCTTTTTCTTTCTCCTTTTCTTTCTTTTTTTTTTAAACCCTTACCTTCCATCTTGAGACAATAATGTGCATTGGCTCCAAGGCAGAAGAGTGGTAAGGGCTAAGCAATGGGGGTTAAGTGACTTGCCCAGGGTCACACAGCTGGGAAGTGTCTGAGGCCAGATTTGAACCTAGGATCTCCTGTCTCTAAGCCTGACTCTCAATCCACTGAGCCACCTAGCTGCCCCCTCTTTCTCCTTTTATTGATTAGGTGAGATAATGCTTTTGGGGGGTCTTTTTTAAATAAAGGTCATTAGTTTGATCAATATTAAAGTCTTCATGTTTTCAAGTTTACTGTTTCTCCCATAATTTACAAAGTTTTTTTCATTTTTTACTTTTTTAGGGTTACTTATTTTATTTTAAGTTGGATGATAAGTTATTTTAGTCTTTATTTTTTTCATTTTACTAATGGGATATATCAGAGTTATATATTGGTGGCTGCTATATCTTTACCTCATAATTTGGGCACAATATTTCATTCTTACCATCTTTAACATACTTATCTTTTATATGATTGGTTCCATAACCAAATGCTTATTCAGTATGCGATTATGTGAGCTCAAGATAGGTGTGTATCTTGTGTTCAGATATCTTTATCAATTTCTATTTTATGATGTTGTTAACAATAAGAGAAGCTATTTACTAAATACACAGCATTGATTCTAAGACAGAAGGTAAGGGTTAAAATATTCCAAACATCAATTGGTAACATGTATAAATATATGTATATATATATATACACACAAAATGTAACTATATATATATACATATATGGTATATATACATGCATGTTTCTACATTTGCATATATATGTACACATATCTATTTGCTATATACAGATGTTTTTTTCACTGTTCTCAAACTGTCATTTTCATGTTTGCCTTTCTTAGCACCAATTTTTTATATTATCTTATAGTATATTTAATAATTATTTCAGAAATTTTAAATTCCCAAATATTTGTTATTTCTTAATTCAGTAAATTGTTGGATATTGTTTTTTGGACATTTCTCTAACCATTTTTGTTTTTTATTGGTAGAATTTGAACCCTTCACAACTAGGGTTATAATTTTTTTCAAATTTCATTTTCTGGTAATATTTCATAATATATCTTTTCATAGGATCATGGGATAAAAAGTGTAGAGGCAGGATACTTAGTCACCAACTAATACAACTTAATTATAGAATTATAGAGATATTAAATGATTTTGCTAATGTCATATAAATATCCAATATTAGAGACTGGATCCTCTATGCTTCTCTTGACCAAATATTTGTAGTGTTATCCAACTTGCTCCTGTCCATTCTGTAACTCTCCATTGCACTTTGAATTAACCTTGACTTTATTCCTTTCCTTCAGAGGTTGTAGTGCTGCTTAACTAGCAATTATGTAATATCATATATATATATATGTATATATATATATATATATATATATATATTTGTCCAGATTTGAATGACAGAAAGAGTAGGTGGATTAATTGGAGGAAAACTTCAGTGATTTAATGAGGGATAACAATAAAAAATGATGTTAATTTAGTCTGTATTTCACTTCATCATTACAAAAAAGTTGCAAACATTATAATTGACTCATGTAATAGTCCTTTAAGGTGGACTGTGAATGCTTTTTTGTCAAGTCTCAAAGAGGTTTAATCAATTACCCAAGCTAATAGTTAACATGAATCAGATTTGAGCTTTAAACCTAAGACTTTCTAAATCAAAACTGAGTTTCATTCAGTAACCTGGTTATTGTCTGACAGAGCTGGGCAATATATCATTCTGTTTAATCAAATATATTGATCAACTGGAAGCAGAAAATCTAGATTTGAATCCTGGTTTATCTACTAATTATGTGACTTTAAAAAGGCTAATTCAAAGCCATGAGCCTTTATTTTTTTCAGCTGTGTAAAGTACTTTTAAGAAAATCAGGTGGAATATAATTGTTTGTATCTAACCTAGAAAAATGTAATCCATAGACTCTCAGAGTTTAAAGCATCCTGGGAGATTTTCTAGTCTAAGATTCTCACATTACATGAGGAAAGTAAGGTATGTAAATATAATTTGTCCCCAAACACACACACAAGCAATTTCAGTGTTAGTACAATCCCTTTATCTGTTATGATTATTATTGTATTATTTTCTTCCTCCCAAATTGAATTATCCAAAAATAGAATGGGCTGGTTTTGGGTTTAGTGAGTTTCTAATTTTTGAGTGATAGAGAAAATATAGATGAGCCCATAACAAGAATACTTTGAAGGGGATCCCCTTTTTAGTAGTGCCTCATACATAATGAGTAATGAATAAATTCTTGTTGAATTAAATTGAATCCTTGCAATTTGGACTAAATGTTCTCTTGAGTCCCTTTCAATTTCAAGATTTGGTAGTCCATAGTATTGGTAAATCTCTAATTTTTCATTGAAATAATTGAATCCATTCAGAAAGTGCTTTTTTATTTTTTGGTTATTTGGGTCATCATTGTGAATATCAATTATCATTGTAAAGTATTGTACAAAAGCAAAAGATTTCATTAATGGAATGTGACAGTTGATAGAATGTTAGATGACAAAATTCAGTTTACTAGAATGAGTATACACACTGAAAATGACATAATAGACTAAGACAACTATCCCCATAATTTTGGAACACTTAACTCTTTATAAGACAAAGGAGATGGAGAATGGCATCTGAAGTTACCAGGTAGGAGATTTGCAAAGAGAGGTTTCATGAATTGTTAAATGAGCCAATTCATTTTGTTCCTGATAACAGTCTCAAGGAATTCTCTTTGCTTTTTTTTTTATTAAGATACTTCAGTCAACTTCAGAACCATGGGCAAATATGAATTTCAGAGGCAAGTTGCATTTAGCCTGAGGAAGAGAGGGGGAAACTTATCTAGATTTCTCAAACTTAGTTATATTCAAGGTTGTTTTTCTTTCACACTCTAAGGAGATGGGATAATAAGGCAAGATCCTGAGTAGAAAGAACATTAAAAAGGTAAATAAGGGGCATTCTGCAGAGCAGCTCAATAAAATTGGATGGAGGGAAGGAAAAGCAGGACCTAAAGAAAAAGTCCAGAATTCTACATTACAGAACAAAAAGAAGTCAAAGGAAAACAATGACTTTAAAAAGAGGTTAGAAGTCTAGAAATAAGAAGGTATATATGCAAAAGTTAAGATGAATGGTCAAATGAGGTTGTGTAGTGACTGACTTGGGGTGAGCTTTATGATGTCTCTGTTGATGATGCTGTCCATTCAATTTCAGTCTGACTCTTCATGACCTCTTGTGGGATTTTTTTTGGCAGAGATACTAGAGTTGCTTGCTGTTCCCTTCTATAGTTTATTTTTCAGATGAAGAAACTGAGGCAAGCAGGATTAAGTCAAAGCTAAAAAAAATAGAAACAGGCCAGTTCTGGACATTTCTGTCAGTCTCCATCACTTCTGAATGCTGACTTCAAACACTCAAATATATTTTTCTGCAAATAATATCAAAATGATTGTAATTTTTATATTTCTATATATGCTTCTTGATTAATAAGCTATCTACGAACATCAAAATTCAACAAATCACAATGATAAATAAGACTGAAATGTGGATGATCTTATTGACTTTTCAGATAGCTGGTAAATATCTGAGACCACAACTGAACTCAGCTCTTCCTGGCTCCACACTGAGCTCTATCTGCTGTGCCACCTAGCAGTCCATGTAACCTTACCTAAAATGGTAGATTGGTATAGCATTTTTTGGCCAAAAAAAGCAACTAAGAGATTCCTCAGGAATTTTAATGAAAGGAAAAACATGGAAAATTGTATACAATAGATGATCCTCAAATGAAAGAGAACTAATTCATAGCTTTTAGTGGATTTTAGGACCCGAGAAATAGAGATAGATGGAGAAGTTGCTTTGGGCCAAAGGAAGAGCGCAGGAAACCAATCCTAGATCTCTCAAATCTAGTTACTTTGAAGGTTTTTTTTTTTCCACACCCTTAGAAATGAAGCTTTTTGAAAGATCATTTACTTCCCTCCCTTCCTCCCCCTATCCCCACTTCCAGTTTTAGATGTTGAGGATATGCCTGTCCCTACCTTCTCTGAAATAAACAATTCTTTCTCACATAAATTGTTACCAGTTGCTCAGGTGGTTACTTCTGGGCAGCATTAGGCAATTTTACAAGGTTTATGGCCAAAATTTCTAATAAAATTCTTAGCATTTGCAGAAAATTAAAGAAATGTTGATCTCTTAAGATTGCCACAGCTGCTGGGGTCAAATTAATATCTGTGGCTTTGGGAGGGAGGGTATTCTTGCCATAAATTCCCTCTTTACATGCAATCTGAAAGAAAAAAAACCAAACGTCCATATATCACTTTCCTTTTTTAAAAAATGGTCTCTATTAAAAACTTAAGAATTGCCAACAGACATGAATACATATACGAAGAACTACAAAAAGTAGATGATATATAAAACTGCGACCTTCTGTTAGTTGTAGCATTTTTTAAATTATGTTTTTCACAACGTGTATTAAATTGAACACAGTAGTGACAGAATGACTCTCGTACATTGCCTTCTTTTGATGATGTTTGGGTTACTGTCTGGGTATTTGGCCAGCTTGTACTACATTCTTTCCAGCATCTTTCTTCAGTCAAGCTGACTTTCTTGCCTAGGGCTTAATCTGCATGCAGGACTGCAATCTTACTTAACTTCTTACTGCTCTAACCACCCACGCTTTACTGTGCTTCCTTCCAGTTCATTCCTTCTGAACTAGTTTCCTTTTTTACCTTTTCTCTCCCCTCTCCCACAATTTTATGAGGTGAAGCCCCAATAAAATTTTGCAGCTCCTGCAGCTGTCTCCTAGTACTCCTACTTTGAAGTCTGATGGTTCCCACCCACTAATCCTTCTACCAGTCATTCTCTCTCAGGAGAAACTGCAATTTTTTTCCCACAAAAATGGAAAAGCCTGTTTCAATTGCCTTCAAATGTCCCCCAAAGCAAATTTTGAGGGGATAAGCAACAATATTATTAACTCAGTCTCTCTAGGATTTCTCAAAGGAATGCCTTAATCCTATTAATTTCAGGTAAACCCTATTTTCTGAAGCCAACACATGGATAATTAGAATCTTCCCTCTCTAAATCACTCCAGTGGACTGAAGAGTAACCTTTCTTTTCTCTGAATGCTGTGATTTGTGCTAATTGAGCAGCATTCTTTTGGTCATGATGGGTCATAAGTCACTGTTACCTTCTACTATACATTTTAGGCATTCTCAAAAGACCAAGTGTATCTCAAGTATACTTATGCCTAAACGTATCTTTCTCTTTTTTCATATGGAGTATGCAATGTAATAGAGGGGAAGGAGAAACATGTATTTACATCAGATTATTTGTACTTTCTGCTCAAACATTCTGAACTGGTTCCATTAGAATTTATGTCCTGGTAGTAAGGAGCTCTAGATACCTTTAAAAAAACAACAGCAACAACAAATTGCAATTAACATACTTTTTGGGTAGGGTAAGGAAATAGAGAAAGAGGATAAGTTTTGTCAAAAGGTAGGGATGGATAAATGCCTGGTTAAGCAAAAGAAGTGGACCTTAACATTCCTGGGAAATCAACAACAGTCTTATAATCTTTATTTGTTCCTCATTTTCTTTAACATCTCTTTTTTTTTAACTATTCTATTCTTGTTTATCTTTTTTTTTGTTCTAACCTATTCTATTCTATCCCATTTCATCCCAATTTATTTTATTGTATACCATCCATTCCATCCTATCCCATCCTTTTCTATCCTTGCATATCTCATCCCATCCCATCCTATTCTATTCTATCTCATACCTTCCCATATAATCCTATCCCATCCTATCCTATTCCATCCCATCCTATCGTATCCTATCATATCTTATCCTATCCTATCCTATCCTATCCTATCCTATCCTATCCTATCCTATCCTATCCTATCCTATCCCATCCCATCCTATCGTATCCTATCGTATCTTATCCTATCCTATCCTAAACTATCCTATCCCATCCCATCCCATCCCATCTTATCCTATCCTATCCTATCCTATCCTATCCTATCCTATCCTATCCTATCCTATCCTATCCTATCCTATCCTATCCTATCCCATCCCATCCCATCATATCCTATCATATCTTATCCTATCCTATCCTATCCTATCCTATCCTATCCTATCCTATCCTATTCTATTCGATCCTACCCTACCCCATCCTGTCTTCTTATTAAACTATACTTCTTTCCAAACATTGTGTTGGGAGTATAAAGACAGAGGCAATACAAGATTATCCTCTCAAAGAGCTTTCAATCTATTGGCAGTTGGAATAAAGTGTGAAAGATTTTAATATATTCCTGAATCACCAAAAATGAAATCATCACATGAAATATTCTTAGAAACTGCTTATTATTGACTGGAGAATTAGCGAATATATATGTGTGTGTATTGTGTGAGGACTTACCATGTGTTTGGGGGCAATCCTTTTGTATTATCTATGCAGTCATAATTATCTGAGGCTTTAAAACTACCTGACTCAGAACAATCTCTCTGCTTTAGTAATTAAAGTCTGAGGGTAAAAGACTTCTTTACTCACAGTTTACCACAGGCTGAAACCTTGCCCAGAGAAATTAGGGAGGACCACATTCCACACTGCCCCTCTTTAGGCCCTGTGGCCCCAAGATTTAAAAGGCAGATTTTAATTTTGCTGTATTGTCCTTTTCTAAGGAATTCTAAGTGCAAGGATTAATTAAATATCCTGGTCTAGTGCCCAGAACATCAGGACCTCAGAACCTAAGTTTTAGACTAGAGACATTGCAGACAACCTCACAAAGAAGCTCTGAGAATCAAGGGTCTGGCCACCTTCACCAGTGAGACTTGATCTTCGAACTAAGTTAAACTGGGCACCCAATCTCTTCATGTCCCCAAAGAATAAGGTAGAATAAGGAGTCTTATCCTCTGAGGCTTCATATCTATAAAACAGGTATTCCTTCACAAAAGCTAAATCAATGTTATATAATAAAAGGAAATAGACTATTAATCACTGGAACCCTAAAATGCAGAAGCACTTTTAGGGGCTCAAGTTTATGGCAGGTAAATAGATTTCCCCAATACCCTGAAGATATCAGAAAATCATGGGAGAATCAAATGTAACAGACCTAATCCTCCAATAGGGTGGTTAGTGAAAATCTGATAGATAGATAGATAGATAGAAAGAAAGAAAGATAGATAGATGACACAGAGATAGAGAAGGAGGGAGATAGAGGGAGAGAGGAGAAAGGAAACTATTAGACTAGATAATATCTGATATAGATTATAAATATATTCAATTTTTCTACCATTTTCACATATATATGTGTTATGTACATATGTGTGTACATATTTATCTACATACATATATATTGTGAAAATACCAATAATCTAGGAGGAAGAGGTAGGGACATTTAAGACTGGATAATATGAGAGTTTTCATTTAAAGCATCATTTAAGCATCATTTAGAATTTAGAAAGAAGCTGGCAATTATGAAAAAGGTAGGTAAGGAAGGAAAACATCCCAGACCTAACATCACAGAAGTAGGAATAAAATGTGTTGTACAGGAAACCGAAAGTAAGCTAAGAGTGCTGAGAAAGGGAGTAACATGAAGTCAGAATCAAGCAGTGTCTCAACTTGGGGCTATATATTTTTTATTTTAAAATGTTCTAATAATGTTATTTAAATATAATTGGTTTCCTTAATAATCCTCAACACTTTACTTTATTAATCTAAAAAAACCTAAGAAGTGCTTCACAGATTTTACAAGATTGCAATGGCATTTATATACTACACCAAAAAAAGTTAACAATCTCTCCCACAAAGAGATAGTTTGGAGTGAGATTGTGAAAGGCTTTAAATGGCAAAGAGGAATTCTTTTTTGATCCAAGAGGCAATGGGAACCACTGAAGTTTTATAAGCAACTACTACCAATAGCATTCCTATGTGACTATAACAGAGAAATGTGAGTTAAAAACATTTTGAAAGAGAATTAAGTATGGCTATCATTTACTTGCTAACTCTAGTTTAGATTTTATAATGAGAATTATCTGGAATCTGATAATAACCTTTAGGGTATCCACCATTCCTCAGTTACATCTGGCCACACACCGGAGAATGAGCTGACCATTGATTGGATCCATGCTCTCCAGTACTCTGTGTCACCCAGCTTGTTGGCAGGCTTTCCTGTACATCCTTCCCTTGAGCAGAGGCATTGCAGGATGCTGAAGGTACCTTCATGACAGCCTGTGGGCTCTCCCTGGGAGGGTAAAGCTAGGCTTACTTTTATAGAGACAGCTGCTGCTCTACAGAAATTCAGGGAAAATTCCCCAGATAATTACAAAAGTGAGTTAAAAGGAGGGAGAAAATTTTTAAAAAGAAATAGAAAAATATTATTCCCAAGCAAAAATGCCAATTGGGGGGAAAGAAAACATACATACACACACACACACACACACACACACACACAAATCATTGTGTTGTTACTATGGTTGCAAATTTACAATTAAACTGAGGAAAAGGAAGAAATAGTCAGTTAGACGTGAACGTCACAGCAAGAAACTACTGTCATCTGCAAGATTTCAGGCATTCTAATCTCCAGGGTTGAAAATGTAGAAGCAGTTTTCGAGTCTGGAAAAGCTAAAAGATGCAAAGAGAAGAGGTCTGTTGGGTATTTAAAATGTTTGATAGCCATCAATTGTAAATAGGGTAAAAAGCTTTGGGGAGTACCATTTCCCATATCTGTTGCCTGGTTTAAGCTTATTTGGCACAGCAAGAATCTTGGGAATAAAAGAATAAGGGGAGTGTCATAGGTGGTAGGTTCCAGAGGGTAATGGCTGTAAACACCATTTACAGTGCCAGAAAATATAATACATGAGAAAGGACACAGTTCTAGGTAATTGTAATTGGGATTCTCCTTGCAAATGCACAGCTGGGATTTTGAACTCCTTCATGGAAGACCAGAGACCCAAATGTCAGCTAGTCCGAGAGAGGTCAAGGCTACCATGATTGAGCAATGAAGACTGATACACATTTGGCACTTCTCCCAGTTTAATGTTGATAGTAAATGTCATGCAATTGTACATTGCAATTTGTATTTATTGACACCTTCTTGCCTCCACGATGTAAAAGGTTCCAGAGGGTATCTTTTTCATGTCAGGTGGAACCCCTGTCTATGACTTAAGTATGAAAGCTTTGAGACAGGAGTTCAACAGACTGAAAGGACATGAATGGGTTAAGATCTTCCTTCAATCAAGTAGATGGCACTGCTTTTTACACAATCCAGAGAACTGCCTCAGTCTACCACAATCTTCCCACACCCTGACCACTTAGATTTTTCAAGTAAATTTAAAATATCTTCTCATTTGTAGCTTTTCTACTGTACCAGAAGAATTTACTTTTGATGGTTTTTAACCATCCTTTTATACTTTAATCTATTCTCACTTATTTCTCAACTGTCTCGTCTCGTAGTAATGCTGAAAAATCTAAGTGCCCAAACTAAATCCAAAGGTCTATAAAAACTGTGCATACCCTCTGACCCTGCAATACCAATATTAGGCCTGTACCCCAAAGATATTGAGGAAAAGAGAAAATCAGTTATTTGTGCAAAAACAGTTATAGAGGATCTTTATGAAGTGGCAAAGAATCTGAAATCAAGGAAATGCCCATAAATTGGGGAATTATTTTGATGGAATACTATTGTGTATAAGAAATAATAATACAGGCTGCTTTCTGGAAAACCTGGGGAGACATATGAACTGAAGTAAAGTGAAAGAGGCAGAACAGAACACTGTACACAAGAATAGCAATATCGTAAGGATGATCAAATTTGAAAAACGTACACTGATGAAGCAATGATAAAAGTCAATTTCAAAGGGCTTTAGATGAAAAACACCATTCTGCCTCCAGAGAGAAATTCTGAATGCGAATTGAAGCATAATATTTTTCACTTTGTTTTTGTCTGCACTTTTTTTTGCAACCTGCCCAATGTAGAAATATTTTTTCCATGACTTCACTTTCATAATTGATATGACAGTGTGCTAGCCTTCTCCAGAAGAAAAAAGGGGTGGATGAAAAGGAGATAATCTAGAATTTAAAATTTTAAAAGAATGTTAATTATTTATGTGTAATTAATCAAAATTTAATTAAATATTATATTATAATTTATTTTAATTAAAATATTATTATAAATAAATATAATATTTCTATATATAATAAATAAAACATGTATTAATATTTATATATAGGTATGTATGTATAGAAATTGACACACATCTTCATATAGTCAAAAAAGTTCTATCCACAGCCACTAACCAACACACACATGTCAAAAAGACCCCCCCCCCAAACTAACCCACACTTACAATATGAAGAAAAACAAAATTGTTCCTCTTCTTTTTTGAAAGTTGGGAGGTATATTTCCTTGTTCTTCTTGCTTTACTCTTTATTATTTAGGATCATAGCATCAGAAATTTAGGGGTGGAAAGATCTCATGTTGTGTTGAAATATCAATTTCATTTATTTTCTTTTGTTGCAATAATACTCCATTATGATAGTATATGTACATTTGCTTAATTCTTCCCCAGTTGGCAGTACTATTTTTATTTTGCCCCTTATTTTAATTTAAAATAATCTTACAGTTGCTTTTTATTTTTATACTATTGTCACTTTTCTTGAATGACTCCAAAAAATTCCCTAAAATAACAAAACTATTTAAGCAAAGGCAAACAATTTCTCAACCATGTCTGACAATGTAGGTGACATTTCACATTCATCCTCCTAAACTCTACTAAAAGAGAGAAAGCTATATTTCCTTATATTCCCTGCAGGTGATAAGTGGTTCATTATAATCTGTTGAATTCCAATGACTTTTTTTCTGTGGTTATCATTAACTTTGGTCATTGATCATATTTTTCTTTTGGTTTTGTTTCCTCACTCTTTATTGATTCATACAAACTCGCCAATGTTTCTTTGCTTTCTTTATATTCATAGTTATTTTCTGGTCCAGATTATCCTACTACATTCATATACAGCAATTTAGACATTCCTGAACTGATAAGTACATCCACTTCATCATTTTTTGGCTACCACAGAGTTCCTCTCTATATATCTTATTACCAAGAAAAACATTGAGGGAAAACTTGATAGGACTTTCTGCAAGGATACATGTGGATGACAAAAGAATATTGGGTCTAAGATACTACTTATATTTTTAAATGGGTGATTTGATGAATTGGATAATTTCATGAGGGCTAATTTATGTAGTGAAAACTTCATTATGAAGAACATTATTAAAACAAGAAAAATAAAATAATTAAAATGGTTAGGTTCCTACTGATGTCCTATATAGATAGTGTCTGAAAGACCTCATTACAACAAAATTCCCTACATGAATAATTCATTACACCAATTTTCCACAGCCCTTGTCCATATAATGGTAATTCTTACTAACAAAATAAATAAATAGAAAGTATTCAGACTATTTTAAAAGTGGTTGCTTTTTTCTTCTTTTAAGCATTCATTCACCTGAACCCTAGCCAAGATTTATCCAATGAGAAATTTGTTCTATTGGGTTGTAAATTGGAGGTGGACTCTGGGGTATGCATTAAAATGCCAATAATGAATTTCTGTTGTTCAGAACAAATGAGGTCAGCTTACTAAAGAATGGTGGGGGAAGAGGAAGAATTTCCTTCTTGGACTCTTCAGCATAATAAATTGTTGCATGTGGCCAAGACTTTTTCTTTTTTTACTTCTATACTTGCTTTTCTTTTCTGCTATAGTTTTTTTTTTTTTTGTTCTTTTTGTAGTCACCAAATATGATCATAGGGCCACTGATCTAGAACTGGAAAGGACTTTTATTTGCCATCTGGTGCAAATTTTGCTTTTATAGAAGAAGCTGAGGATCAAAGATGCTGCGATTCTCATAGGTCACATAGGTAGTAACTATACACATATAATATTTGCTCATTGAAGTGTTCATCCCATGTATTTCCAATGGTCCCATGCTCTTGACCTTTACTCTTTGTATTGTTTCTCTTCCTGATAGCCATATAAATAAATCCTTTAATGCTTGTCAAAGAACAGAAATCTGGATAAAATAAACAGAGTTGCAGTTTAGGGGAGGGATCTGTTACTTCTTTTTCATTTGAGGATCACATTTTAAAGGGCAATACAACTTGTCCAATCAACAACTCAGACATTTTGCTCTAGACAAAAATGGAATTCACATCATCCCCATATTAGGTCACCTCATTGAAGAGGTGGAACCATCTTTCTGTAAAGATTCTAGGCATTTTGGAATACTTCAGAGAGAATCATTAAAATCCATAGAGTTTTATCCTCACAGGTTATTTCTTTTTCTTTTTTGCATCCTTGGTATGTAGTACAGTGCCTGATAGATCGTAGATGATTAGCAATTCTTGCTGATAGACTGAAAAACAATATTTTTAGTAGATTTTAAGCTCCTTGAGACCAGGAGTCACGTGTATTTTTATCTTTTTTCTTATTCTCTGTAATTCTAAAACCACACTGCCTCAAATGTAGATGTTTTTAATTATTATTTGAAGAACTTAGTATCTAGTTAGTGCTTGAAAAAGTCTTGCAGATGGATTGATTTTCCCTTCAAAGGCTGTATTAGGAGGAATATGAAGAGAAGGGGAACTAAAACTCCATTTAATATACTTAGAAGTGCTTTAATTACTTAGAAGGGTGAAAGAGTATTATAGATAAACCTCAAGTAATCATAATCAGAATACTCTGGAAATTAAATATTTTATATGAGATTTTTCTCATTATGTTTACCACAGGGAATTTCGTACAATGGAAAAAATGCTGAGATTGGAGTCAGAGGAAGTGGATTGCAATCCAGCTTTGTCATTTCAAACACATGTGACCTTAGTCAAGTCAATTCTTCCTGCCTCAATTTTATCTTTTGTAATAATTATGAGATAAAATAAAAATCTCTAAGGTCCTCTTTAATTCTAAGTCTATGCATTTTCAAAAAGATCAACATTTCATTTCAGTTCAACTTGTAAAGTCAATGTAGCACAATGGAAAGATGACTGATCCTTGCTTTGAATGTACTTGTAAAAATGTATTGCTTCCCATTAGATTATGTGTTTCTTGAGAGCAGAGGATGTCAGCACTTAGTACAGTTTGTGGCACATAGTAGTTGCTTGAAAAATATTTATTAAAATTGAAATTCAATTTAATTGATTCTGGAATTAGAGGACCGGATTTCAAATTCTGCCTTATATCTAGTTAAGCACATCATAATCTCCCAGGACTTCAGTTTCCTCACAAAATAAAAGAGGTGGAATAAATGCCTTTTGAGGTTTATTTAAATTACAAATCTATGATTGTATGATAAAGTCATGAGTGGAATAGAAAAAGACAAACTAGACTTCAACACACATAAAAGTGATTGGTTTTTGATGAATCCGTAGAATTTTTTAAATTAATAAATAAAATAGAGAAAGATTAGCTCAACAAATGTGTTAGGAAAAATTATTAATTTGATAGGAAATGGAATTAGACCCATACCACTGCATATACTTCATTGAATTTCTCATGGCAGATAGAATTAAATGTGTTTATATACATGTAAATATATGTTTATAAAATGTATATATAATGTATCAACATACAATGTATTCCTACACCATGTACACATATTTATATGCACATGTATGGGAATATATACATATATTTATATGATACACATATTTTATATGCACACATACATATGTTTATATATGTGAATATATATATACATTTATTATCTATATATCTGCTTCAGTATCTATCTCTATCTTTCTGTCTGTCTGTCTATCCATCTATCTATCTGTCTATTTGTCTGTCTATCTATCTCTCTGTCTGTCTGCCTGTCTCCCTTTTTCTCTGTCTGTCTCTATCTCTCTTTGTCTTTGTCTCTCTCTTTCTGTACGTCTACCCATCTATTTGTCAGATGGTTTGGTCTAGTAGGTGTGATAGAGGCAAGCCAGAAAGAGAGAACTTCAGGCTTGCAAACCATGCTGGGGATTTGTCTGTCAATCAAGGTTCCAAATGGAATGTTCCCAGGAAAAGACAGTTGGAGGAAAGCCAGGCTGAAGGAAAGACCTTCTTGGTGGCTGGCTGAGGGGGAAGAAGTCCTGAACTGATCTTGTTAGTTTCTGTTCCAGGTTGAAGGACCCTTGAGGGGGGCTTCTGAAATTTGGCTGAGAGACCTTGGTGGCTTTGTGGAGAAGAAAAGAAGATTTTAAACAGTTATCCTTCATCTCTCTAACTGTCCCTCTGTCACAGTTTGTGATTGAACTGATTTCCCAAACCCTCAAATTCTCCTTAGAGATTAGGGAAAACCTCGTCCCTCTTACCTCAGTTTCCCATCCTGTTGTTTCCCAATAAATCTCTTACCTGAGAAAGAAAACAAGAGTATTTTATAGCCCACTCAGGGGGAAGGGAGGAAGTGGGTGGTTAAGGGAAGGAGTGAAGGGAGGAAGAGGGTAGGAGGAGATTAGAAAAATATTGATACATTAGCCTTCAATAGAGATCAGTAGGAAAATCCCAAAGCATTCCCCTGTACCAGCATCTCTGTGTAGCAGCATCTCTCTGTATCTCTCATCTGGACTGATTTCTATCTCCATTAGAAGTAAGCATCAGGTTCCCCTCTAGTAGCAGCCCTCTAGTTACAAGCCAGAGCACATCAGTCACTGCAAGAAGAAATAGTCACACAGATTTACATTTCTATTACATAGGGTAGAGTATAAGGGAACTTCCAAATCCATTAGGTAATAGTGGTTAGAGTACTGAACTTGAAGGAAGAAAATCTGAGTTCAAACAATGCATACCTCAAACACTTGCTAGCAGTCTGACTTTGGAGCCAGTTATTCCATTGCTCTCAGCCTCGCCATCCTCATCTTCTCAAAATAGGAATAAAAATAGTCCAGACATCTCAGAATTCTTCTAAGGATCAAATGAAATAATGTGTGTAAAGGGTTTAACAAATATTAAAATGTGACATCAGCATGAGCTCTTAGTAGTTGATTTGGATTAGAACTTGATCCTCTTGAGTTTGGTAATGATGAATAGATGAACCTTGGGCAAGCCCCCTCTCATTTACATTTCTGTTGTGAGAGGCAGTTGGTCTAGTATGTCTCTGAGATCTCTTCAAGCTCTAGTGCTATGATACTATGATCCTAGCTGTTGGAACAGGCATGTTGGTATTAGTAATAGCTAGCGACCTAAATTGCCTTGGGGTTATGTAGGATTTAGTCATTTTAATTTTTCCAGACATTAGTAGTAATTAATGGTAGGCAAAGTAAACTGTCTCCACACATTCTCACTGTACACTACCTCAACCCTACCTGGGTGATCAGCACTATTGATGTTTCTGGAGAGGCTCTGATGAAAAAGAAAAGAACCAGTCATTTTGTCCAGGCTAGCTAGGAAGTCTTTAATTACAGTGGCCAAAAGGGTCAGGAGATCTAATCTGTCAGGTCCTATGAGGATAAATTTAATAGAAAGGGGAAAATAGTGACATGTAATCATAAAAAGGGAATTAATAGTACAATGCAATTCTATAACTATCTGGGGAAACAGAAGCTATAAAGCATTACAGAAAGGAAGGAGCAGCATGGGCCATAGTCAACGAATAAGGTCAATCCAGTTAATGGTAGGTCCTACAAATACACAGTTATTTAAAAACTCTTTGGAAAGACATGAAAAGTTTTTGAGTGAAGGAGTGCTGTAACAAAAATGGAGTTTTTATGAAAAAATGGTAGTCTGGAAGGTTTAATTGAAGGTGAAAGGATGCTAAGACAATGGGAATGGAACATTCAGTCAGGACAATCTGGACCTCAGGTGGATTACTCTCTTTTTATTCCGAGAGGGTGAGAGAAATGTTAAGTGACAATCTGAGTTCAGCTTAACTTGCTTAATTGACTCCTTTTCATTAATTCTTTGCTTCTACTACTTAGAATTATATACCTAGACTAGGAATGGAATTTAGAAGCCATCAAGACCAATTCTCTAATTTCCTGATGGGAGAGGACCTGGTTACGATACTGACTTTCCCGAGGTCATACAAGTAGTAAGGATCAGAGTTAATCATGATAGTAATTGCTGATTGTCCTTCATTTTTTAAGAAGAGCAATGACATCACAATGAGTGATCTTTTGACTTGCTCACTCAATAATAGTAATAATCATTAATATTTATATAGGGTATCATTTTTAGGGGGAATTTAAAAATATTTAGCTTTACATTTTATTTATGTAGCATATAGTGACATAATAATTGTCCAGTTTTCAAAGATGCTTAAAATGTTATTTTATTCTCAAAACAATACTGGTGGAATAGATGCCCTTATAAGCCATATTTTACAGGTAAGGAAACTGAGGCAGGCAAAAATTATTTGCCAAAGCTCATACAAGCAATAACTATCCTCAGCCAGATTCAGTCAGATTTTTCTGATTCAAAGTCCAGTGTTCTATCCATCATACTACTTAGTGTCTCTGAGATTTGAACCAAAGTTTTGAGACTCCAAAGCCAGTGAGTGATTTTTTTCATTGCAACTCTTCCCTTACTTGCTGTGTTATTTCCATTGAATATTTGGGAATTAAGTGCTTTTTAAAGGAATAGATAAATGACAATATGAACTAGTGGACATAAATTCTCTTTGATGATGAGTATCCATGAATGAGTGATATGGTCATTATTCTTAGTCTTATAAAAATTATGAAACTGAAGCAAATAGATGAAATGTCTTACTCAGATAAAATAGTTTATGTATGAGACCAGAACTGAACTCAGATATTCCTGACATTAGGTTTTCTTCACTGAAATATTTAGTTTCCTGGATTGCCCAAGTATGACACATTTTTCCCATTTTCTACCAAATTGGAAGGTAAGTGGAGTATAAGACTAGACAATACTATTTTCCATCCAAAGAGCAACTGATTTAAGAATGGAAGAGCTTGTTGTGTGTGGAGTGGACACTGTTATGAATTGTTTGATTATGGTAACCTTAAGAGCATACCATTGACCAGATTTCTGGAGATGATCTTGATTCTATTCATACTGATGAATAGTGGGGAAAGGATAATGACTATTTTTTTATTATGTTCAGCTCTGGGTGCCACATATTAATAAAAGCATTGATAGACTAAAGAGAATGTATCCAGAGAAGAGCTATGATGCTTATGAGAGGTTTAATGACCATACTATTTAAAGATTGGTGAAAGTAACTAAAGATATGTGTACTGGAGATGGAGAAGCCTGAGGGTGGCAGAAATAGCCTCTACCTTAAGTAAATAATCTGATTTTTGTCTCAATAAAGAGTTTTCATATAGAAGATTTAGACTTCTTATTTATTTTTTTGTTGCTTATGTCAGCGTGAAGCACAGAGACTGGCTCATTGTCGGTTCTAATTTTTTTTTAAATAAAATCCTTTTAGAACCAAAACTACACTTTGGTTCCAAGGCATAAGAGTGGTAAGGGCTATTTAAAGGAGTTAAGTGACTTGCTCAGTGTCACACAACTAGGAAATGTCTGAAGTCATAACCCAGGACTTCCCACCTTTGGGTCTGCCACTCAATATCAACTGAGACTCCTATTTGTCCCCAGGGGCTCTTAATTTTTTATTTTATGGGGAATTATCCTGATAGTAGACATAGGTATAATGGATGCAGGTGTTATAGAGAGGTTGATTTCAGCCTAATATGAGGGAAACACTTTCGTAACATTAGAACAGTCTAAAAGTAATATAGACCATTTTGGGAAGTGTTCTCTGGCACTGGAAATGCCAATTTTTCAGGATCGTCATCATGTGATTTGGATTGCTGGTTTCCTGATTCTGTGACAAATAAAATAAGCTAAAGAGAGAGTCTATATATGTCCCCAATTAATTTGTGGATTACAAAGCAGTGAACCTGATTGTATTATAAATCACAAATGAAAATCAGTCTTTATTTTTTAGTCATGATTCCAATCAGAAGAGAAGAAAAATATACACATACTCACACATACAGAGGGGGAAGAAGAGACAGAGACAGAGATGGATAGGGATAGAGACAGAGTGAGAGAGACAGGGAGAGAGACAGACAGACAGACAAAGACAGAGAGACAGAGAGAGATTAAGAGAATAGGGCTGTGGTTACGCATGGGGAAACTCTGATAGGCTAACGGTACTCCATCCTTGTATCTCTGGTTTACTAGTCAGTCATCTATCTCCCTGGCCATTTCCCCTGCAAGTTGAATCAAATGCTATTTTACATGTTTTGGGGCTCTTTGCAGAACATCTCCCATTCATCATATTTGAAAAGCCAAGAAGGTGACATAAAATCTGACATTTTGAAAAGCTCTCAATTAATTGTTAATATGGGGTTTAAAGTGACAAACCTCAAAGTCTGAGCTAGGGCTTTTTAATCTTCAAAGGGTCACGAAGAGAGAGCCTCAGTTTTTTTCTCTCCCCTCCCTGCCAATGACGGTATTTCAGGTAATTGCAGATAATCCGAATTGAGGTTCTTGTCTGCTGGAGTTTGCATTAATGATTTAAATGAACCATAATAAACATAAATTTAGATGTCTGGAGTGTTCTTAGAGGTATGAAACATGCTTTATTGCCTCTAAAGTAAAGAATCTAAAAGACAGAGATGCAGGCTGAAAAGATAATCTGACTTTTTAAAAAATGAGGTTGGAGTGCAGATATTAAAAGAAAATGTTTCAAGAGATTACGATATGGTTAATAGCAAAAGAAATGTCAACACTCTAGTTAATGCTACAGAAACAATCAGCCCTGCATTTTATCTGAGTGAGGATAATAGTTTGATTCATTACTGATCTTCAAGATTGTTGACGTTCTACATTTACTAGAATTTGAAATAATGCGACATTTAAATGGACAGTTGTTTTATTCTCCATACCTACTTGACTGTGGGTAAATTCAATACTAAGAAGTCTCTTCCTATCTCTAGAAATAGGTGTAGTTATCGGTGAGTTAACTAGAGGTAACTAGGTGGTGTTATAATGGACATGATGACGGATCTATAGTAAGGAAGACCTGAGTTCAAATTCAGATTTGATACACACTAGCTATATAACCCCAGACAAGATATTCAATCTGGCTGCTTCAGTTTCATCATCTGTAAAGTGGGGACAATAATAGCATTTACTTCCCAGGGTAGGTGAAGATAAGATTAAATAAAATCTAATTAATTAATTAATTTGATTAAAACTAAATAAATAATAAAATACAGTTCTATAAAGAGCTAATTAGAGTTCCTAATAAATGCTAGCTAATGTTGTTTTTATACTTTCAGTATTAAACAATACTGAAGCAGATATGGGGAGCAGGGGTAAATGCACATTTGCCACAAGACAAAGTAAGCATGTCTGGGAGAGGATAATCAAGATGGTATATATGGGTCTAAATATCATGCCATAAGAGAATAGATTAAAGGAAATAGGGTTGTTGTTGTTGTTATTGTTGTTTTTTCTTGGAAAAGTCTAGAGATTGAGAGTATATAATAGTTGATTTTCAACTATTTAAATGGTTTCCCTGTAGAAGAGGCATTAGATTTATTCTGCTTGGTCCTAGAGGGAAGAATAAGCAACAATGAGTTCAAGTTGCCAAGAAGGAAATTTTGGCTGCATATGATACATATATTATTAAGAAGAAGATGGCAAGATTGGTGAAGGTTCCTGAGTTCTTACTTGAGATGAGTGGAAAGAACCAGAGCGGGCTAATTAGTCTTTAGAAAACACGGAGGGAGGAGTTAGAATCTCTGTACAAGTATCTGAAGGGCTGTAATATAAATAAGGTATCTCCTGCATCTTCTTGGCTCCTCAGAAGCAGGGAGAAAATGCAAAGGGAAAATTTTATAATTTCTTTTAAGCCCAATACTGGGTACTGGTTCCAAGGCAGAAGATTTATAAGGGCTAGGCAATGGGGGTTAAGTGACTCGCCCAGGGTCACACAGCTGGGAAGTGTTTGAGATCACATTTGAACACAGAACCTCCCATCTGTATGCCTGGCTCTTAATCCACTGAGCCACCTAGCTGCCAAGGGGAAATTTTAGATTTGAAGTAAAGAACAACAACAACAAACAAACAACAAACATACCAAATAACCAGATCTACTCCAGTGTACAATGAGTGCCTTAACTTCCCCCTCACTGAAGGTATTCCAATTCAATCTAATCTAATAAGTATTCATTAAATGCTTACTATATATGGTTTTTTGGGCAGTGCTGAGCATAGAAATTCAAAACAAGGAAGCAAAAAAAATAAAAGGTTCTACCCTTAAGGCTATAGCTTATAATTGAGGAATGGAAAATATCAAGTTATAAGTATAATCTGAGGAGAGAGAGAATATTAATTCCTGGGGGGTGGGAGGGACTTGTGACAGTTATCGGGAAAATCTAGAGCCATAGATTATTGAATTTCTTATTTAATAAATGGGAAATTTTTAAAAGAAAGTCACAATAGTTCCCATCCTGTCCCTACCTCACTCCCACAGTACTTAGAGATCCTGATCTCAAAATACCTGGAATATCTGATTTATGTATCTTTATTCACTTGTCCTCTTCCCTTTATACTCCCTGTTTTCAATTTGTTGGATATCACATTTCATTATCCCAGAGACAGGAAAAAGCTCATGAAACTACTTTTGCACCAAGCTGTGACAGTTTCATGTTTGCTGTGGAAGATTTTGCTAAAAAATAATGGAAAATTATCAAGAAAAGGACAATGGAAGAACCAGGCAGCAACTGTCAGTATGAAGGTAATGATGACTAAAATTGGTGAGTGTTAGGGAGGAAATGGGGGATTTTCCAAAAGAATGCGACAACAGTGGGAGGGAGACTGAAGGAAGCTGAGCAGCCTCCAAGAAGAGAAAACAATCATTTCAAATTGTGCTTCTTTGGACAGCCATCACTAGTTGAACTTCATTAATATGCCTCGCGTAGTGGGGGGAAGGGTGTGGTTTGGACATAGTAACCTAAAACTCTTTTGTTAAAGTATTGCATTTTCCAAACCCATCATCTCTAATTTTTTTTTTTGCCATGTGTTGTCCAAACATAAATGAAAGGGAAGCAGTCTGCAATTTATTATATAAAAATTGCATCTATTTAAAAAGTATAATTTTAGAGGCTACATTTGCTTCTACATACTCCAAACAAAGAATCCATTCCAACATTATTGCTTCTTTAAGTAATGGGGTTTCAGACTTAAACACAAAGTGAAGAGAAAGGAAGAGAAGGGAAGTCAAGACAAGAGAAAGGAAGGAAAGGGAATGCAAAGGAAAGGAAGATTTTTTAACTGATTGTAGTCTATAGATAAACTAAATATTTAAGAGAACAAACAGAAACCAATTTGCTAATGGAATAAATGACCAGCCATTATTTTCTGTGAAATCATTTTATAGGTCCTGAACTGGAAATCATCTCTAGGATTTCCAGCATGGCTCCTGGTACCAAACCTGCCCCAAAGGATGAGTCAAGCCCAGCTATGCAATCTTTATGGGTGAAATCTTTCTCATTGGATACAGAACCATGAAGATCAATAGTAGAGACATCTCCCATGATAAAGCCAACAAGGGTTGGAATAGGAACCTGTGCCTTCCCCAGTCCAGCCTTCCTCCATTTAGCATGGATATTCCTGTGGAATAGAGATAATACATTTTCTTTCTGCTTTGTATCTTTGTTGGGCACCAGAATATGTGTATAATCACAGATTGAATATATATATATATATATATGCATATACATATATATGCATATATATATCCCCTTGCTAATCTTGGCTTTAGATTAATCAATGTCACTAAACATTTATTAATTGTGTAGTTAAGAGCTAAGAATTTTACTAAGTGATGGAGATACCAAAGGAGATAAAATATAGTGTCTGCCCTCAAAGAACTAACAATCTAATGGGGATTTTATCATGTTAACAAATATATAAAAGAAGGTACTCTGAGTGTGTGTGTGTGTGTCTGTGTGTGTGTGTGTGTGTGTGTGTGTGTGTGTGAGTGTATTTGGGATAAAGGGGCTCTGGGAAAAAGCATCTTGTAAAAAGATAGTACTTTAATTGGAATTTAAAGACAACTAGAAAAGGCAGAAGGCAGATTTGGGGAGGGAGAGCATTCTAGGAATGGGGAATAGTCAGAGAAAATACCTGGAGATAGAATGTCTTGTTCATGGAAAGTCTTACTAAATTGAATGGCATGCAGTAGAGATTAAGATGTAACAAGACTAGAAATGTAGGAGGAGGCTAGGTCTGGGTCTGTGGCCTATATCTCATGAATCATTATCTTGAACAACAGAATTCAAGAATCAGAAGGGACTTCAGAGATGATATGGGCCAACTGGTGAATAAAAGCATCTCAATGCAATATACTTGACTAGTGGTCCTTTAGGGATTGTTCTAAGACCTACCTGGAAAGGAAATATATCACCATTCAAGACAACCCATTCTTACTTTGTAACAACTCTAATTATACATAAAGGTTTGATTTTACTTCTTTGTTTTGTGGTTGTTGAGGATGTTGTTGTTTTCCCAAGTCCATCCTTTTCATGAATTCCATTTACTATTGTTGATTCTGCAGTTTGAGCTTAAACAAATTGAACTCTTCCTCCTCATTTAATTGAAAACAACTGACATAACTTTCTCCCTCACCACCTAACCTTCTCTTCTTTAAGTGAAACATCCCACTAAAACAACACCCCTCCCTTTAATCTTGGATTGTATTGTGGCAGAGAAATTTCATTGGGGAAACTCCCTGTATTATCACAGATCAACTACTTATAACACTGAATATTCCATAAGATACCTGGGGGTCAGGTGATATGAACAGGATGTCAGCTACTTTGTGTCAAAATCAGGAATTGAACCCAAGGTTTCTGAGCCATGGTCCTCTAACTCACTACATAGCATTGTCTAATTTTGAATAAACCATTACTCCCTTAGTTTCCTCTGCAGGAAATCACAAAGAAATACACATTATGAGCATATGACAGATATGGAATACATCTTAATGTGAACAGGGATAGAAAATTCAGATTTTTTAAAGTAGTATTTTGGCTCCCCCCCCCCAATATGATATCTTGGAAGATAGAATATTAATAAACAAAAGATCTACAACTTAATTGCCTCCGCACTTGAAATACTCATGGTATAAAAACTACTTTCACCAATCAGGATCACACATTTTTTTTTAATTTTACTTTTTTTCATTTAGGACAGAAATCCATAGTGGGTACTTGTCTGTGGCTGTATTGATACTGTGTGTCAGGAGTAGCACTTTGGATATTGGGAACATAGATTTAGAATTGGAAAATACTTTAAAGGTCATCTAACCTGAATGTTTCATTTTATAGATAAGGGATCTGTGGTCTAGTGAGGTGAAGTGCCTTATACAAGAGAAAGGAGATGACAGTCCATCAAATGGATTTGTGTACATGTTTTTGAATCACACATTCTTAAATTTAAGACTTGAAGGAATTTGAAAAGTTGTAGAGTCAATCAATTAATCAGTGGGATTTATTAAATAACTGCTATATGTAAGGGACAGTAACAGGCACTTGGGATCCAGAAAAAACACTGTTTACATTTTATTATATGTATGCCATATACTAAATATATTATAATATGCAAAAGCAAGGCAATTTGGAAACATGGGCCAAATCATACAGGTTTACAGAGATAGATTTGCAACCAAATTCCTTCACGACACGTCCAGAACTCATTGCTCTGCCCTATGAAGCGAAGTCTTCTTCCCAATTATTATTAGATTATAAGCTCTTTCCATAGAAGTGATCCTTTTTGACAAGGATCATTTCATTTTGTTTCTATATCTCTAGGAACAAAAACAGTGCCTGAGAAATAAGAAGTGCTAAATAAGTTCTTCATGAATTGAAATTTAGAAGAGATTGCTTGATAAATTATAAAAGTATCTGGTTGTTTGTGCTGTTTCCCTCTCGAGTTATTTGTATCTGTTTACTTATTGTACATCTGAATAAGAAGTAAAGAACTTCAATTTCTTTGCAACAATGACTTTATTTTTTTCTTATCTGCTTGTCCAGTGCCCATACCATAGGCACTTAATAAATGCTGACTTGATTGACTTGGGAAGAAATTCCTAATCTACTGCCTTGAAAATCTCTGAAAATAGAAGAGGTACTTGACTGGTCATTTTTAAACGTTCTCAGCTTGTGACTTCTTTTTCAAGGTATAATTAAACAATGGAATAGGACTTGTTCATGGATACTTCTCTCTCTGAAATGGAGCTGTTACTCCTACAGACTGAGAGAACCTGGGAATTTTAGAGCTTTTAAGAAATATAGTATGATGACAATCAGTATTTTGGGAACTTAAATTCCTTGGTAATCCTTGATCTTTTCCATTTCTTCTCTGATATAGTGAAAAATGATATTCTTACATTTTTAAAGATTGTTTTTCTCTGATGATTTTAATTAATTTCTTAGTTAAAGACTCATAATTTCCTAGATCTCAATGCCATGTGAATCTGGCTTTGAGACTACAGTAAACATCCACTTCTACCATTTCCCAAGGGATAGTCATTCTATTGAGTCCTATTTGTCTTCCTTTTAAGATGGATATAAAAATGACAAAGAGTGGGTTATGGAAAATCATTAAGAGTCTTAGTTAAAGACACAGCTTTTGTATTGTTTTCTTTTGTGCTTTTTGTTTTGTTTAATTTTTGGTCACTAATTTTTCTTTTCTTTCTTCCTAAGCTCTCAGCACAAAGGAGATTCATCCTCTGCAGGAAAGAGGAGAATGCACAGCGAAATCTGATGAAATATTTAAATATTCTCATTTTTTGTCAGGGCTTGAACACCTTTTTGTTGGTGAAGAGAGTAGACTGAAGCCCTTGGAATTCATACAAGGGCCCATATACAGGGTAGATGCCAGTGGCCTAAGGCCAAATGTAGGCTTTGGCACAAGATGTGATTGTAAGAGTTCTGACCTGATTCTCTGGACATTAGTCAAAGCCACAGAACATTCTTCATAAGGTGTGGTTTTTATTATAACCTGGCCCTCCACAGCATACACGTTCCCCTTCTTGGCACAGCTTTCTAAATGTCTTTGTGAATGCGCACTCCTGCACAGTCTATTTTGGCATAACTTTGATTCCTGACATCACTGCCCTCCTAAACCAAAGGGATATAAATTGGAAATTCGAAACTGCTGTTGACACTCTGCAAAGACAAACAAATCTCCTGGCTGTTGTGCCCTTAAAAGTGCTCTGGAACATAAGGTAATATTCTCCACTTTAGTAACCTACCTCCACCCAGCTAAACACAGTTTTGCAACTACAATCCTACCAGCAATAATTCAACTACAACTGGAAGAAGAAAAAGTCTTAAAAAAAAAGGAAAATGTTCTTTACCCAGATGCCATGGAGCTTACTGAAAAAGATATAGAAGATGCATATAGAAATGAAAAAGCTGTAAGTGATCTATGATGAGGCATCCTGATGTGCACTTGGAAAGGTGGAGAGCTGGAATATGGACTTTTTTTTTTTCTAAATAGAATTTGACTTGAATTTTGCGTAAACATTCTTCAAAAGAAATGTCCATTTATTTATCTCCAGTGACACAAGTGTTATGTGGAAACTTACCTCCCTCCCCTCTCATTGTTGTAGGTTTGGACGTGTAGCATGGATCAGCTGTGAGACTATAGGGAAAGGTTATAACTGAAACATACTCTTTTATAAGACAACAAATCCCATTGCTGCTTCCTGAATTTCCCAAGGCAGACTGTTCTAAAGCAAGACAAATAGAGGTAGATAAGGATAACAAACCATGATTGTGATGATCCACAGAGAGAGGGGCAAAAACTGAGGAAAGATTCTTGAAGAATATGAAGATCTGAGATGGGTCTTAAAGGAAGGAAAGGATTTTAGGGAAGTCAAGAAGCTGAGGTGAGCAGACAGAAGAGTCCATGAATGGGACACAGTCAGTAGTGACAAAGCCTGGAAGAGAGAAGTAGGAGAGTGGTCAAGATGAAAATGAAGAGCCTTGTGGTAGAAGGAGCAAGAAAGCCAATGTAGATGGATCCTATAGTATGTAGGAGAAAATAAAGTGTAAAAATACTGGAAAAATGAAAGAGATCAAGTTGTAAAGGATGTTAAATGCAAAGGAGATGATTTTATGTTTTAGCTTGTAGGCAATAGGGAATCACTTGGAATTTATAAGGTAGATGATAACATGGTTCTTCTTTACTTTGCTTGTTTTGCTTCACTGATTTGTGAAATTTTTTTATATAGAACATGAAATCCAAGGCTTAGATGACATTGAACATGCGTCAGGAAGTAGGTTTTGGTTCTACTGGTCAAAACTAAAATTATATAAGAGTAAACGTAGCAACATTCCCCCCTAAAACAGTTAATACAATGAATTTTTGTTTAAAAAATATCTTTGGGAAAATCACAGGCTGAGGAGTAGAGAGGATAGATTGGAGTAGAGAAACACCTGAGGCAGAAATACTAGTTAGAATATTATGGAATATTCTAGACATGAGGTGATAAAGATTTCCATTAAGGTGGTTGTGTGAATGGAAAGAATAGAATGTATGGGAAGGCAGAAACAAGAGATGGCAACAGATTGAATATATGAAGTGAATTAGAAAAAGTAGCTGAGATACCAAGTTTTTGAGTCAGGAAGACTGGGAGGATGTTTGTACCTTTCTTAGTAATAAGGATCCTTTGAAGAAGGCAGGTTTAGGGAGCAAAGCCAAAGTTCAATTTTAGATAAATTGATTCTACAGTAAAATGGTGAAACAGCACACACAAGAGAGTGACAACCAAGGGAAATTCTTTGGTTTGGAAAAATGTAAGAGATAGGATTTTGTAATAATGGGATTAATCTTCTGACTGACATATACTAGATAGATATAATGGCAGAGTTGATTTGATCAGGGTTCATGATTCAAGAAGCAGAAAGAGACTAAGAGGTCTGAGGTATGGAGGTGAAGTTGGTTGAGTAGTAGATTGGAGAGAAGGCAATTGTAGAAGGAATGATGGGAAGCTCAGATGGGGGTTTTCTAAAAAAGGATATGAGGAGAAGTGGTCAACACAGAAGAATGAGGTCTTATTAGAGAAGTTCTTCTAAGATATAGTTTTAGGTATGTCAGTAAAGTGGTTGGTCAGAAGGTTGTAATACCTAAAAATGCCTCAGTTTCCCTCAGAGAAATAAGACAGAAAGAACAAAATGATATCAAGGGAAATGATGGGGTGGAACATTTTGAGATTTATTTTCAACATAGAATCAAAGCTGAATGAAAGAACCACATTTAAAACAACTAAAATGTATGCAATAGCAATTAATACACTTTCAGAATTTTAAAATACATCATAAGAAACTTTTGAAAGAATCTTAAAGAAAAATTATAATAAAAAATAAGGATCATGACCCCCAAAGAAGCCAAAGATTATCATTCCCACCCTAAAAGGAGGAAGAGAATAGGTATTATTAGAGTAAATACAGGCATAGATAGTATTAAGTCATGCAGTAGGTAAAACGCTGAACCTAGAGTCAGGAACATCTGAGGTCAAATTTGGCAATAGAAATTTACTAGTTTTGTGACATGGGTAAGTCACTTTACCTCTAGTTGCCTCAGTTTCTTCTTTTGTAAAATGTATATAATTATAGTACCTACCTTCAAAGATAGTTGTGAAAATCAAATGAGAAAAAAAAATTGTAAACTACTTTGAAAAGGTTAAAGTGCATGCTATTGTTATTATTGCTATTTAAATCCAGAAAAAAAAATTGAAACAATGTTTTCAGTAAACAATTCTTTGAATAATGGTCAAGGGAACACCAGATACACAGTATGAGAAGTATCAAATGTTTTAAAATAGTCTCCCTCTGAAAAAGTCTATGAAATCGCTAAGAATTAACTCAAAAAACCCTCCACATATGACATGTTGATAAATTCAGTTAACAATATGTTCATGAAAAACACACTGAATGAATGACTAATTCATAAAGGTTTTCCTGTAGAAATGTAAAGGTTTATTTTGGCAAATTCAGACCAAGTCATTTCTATGAGAAATTACAAAAAGGTCTTTCTTTAGGGACATGAAATTAGTTACCTATATGGATTGTGAAAGGGAAAGAGTAGAATCTGTGCAATACATCATTGCAGACCAGGAAAAGAAAAAAAGGCACTTACCAAATACATAGAAAGACATGACCTAGTGGCTAGCTTTTTAGAAGAGAAACTTGGTATTTTCATGTTGACAAATCCCTTGCTCTAAAACTGTAAATATTCTAGAGAACTCAACTAATTAGCTATAATTTAACCAGATAATTATCACATGATTGTTGTCTACAATTTTCCAACATAATTTCTTATTGACTCCGTATTGTGGAATGAATGCAAAAAAATCGATTCATTAGATGGAAAGACAGAGTTTAGTAAGAGACAGAGACAAACTGAGTATGTATAAAGAAGATTCAAGCAGACAATTTCTTGTTCTCTTCCCTACAAAATTTTGCCTGAACTATTGTAAGACAACTATTGGTAGAAGGGACAATATCTGTTTTATCGCCATCTGTCTTTATATACATGAAGCCTTTATTTCTTTATTTTGCTATTTGTTATTTCCTGATCACAAGCGAATGAATATGTAGAAAGACAATTGGTCAATGCAAAAATCATCCAACACTATTTTAACTATGGCAGCAAAGAAAATGGAATCAGCAGCAAAAAATAGTAGTTGAATACAGGAAGAACCCAGATCACAACATGTAAGCAACTCACTTGATGCAGTCAGCCAAGATTTGACCAGCAGTCAAGATACTGTGTTCTGGAAGGCATCTTCCCAACTAAGCAAAGGAGTGATACATTCATTGTGATGTCATGATCCACAGCAAATTGGTGGGGATTCTGAGAAGGGAGCCTAGGAATCAGATGATAGTCCTTGGTTCCCTACAAGTGTGCATTATCACCTTAAGTCTTTTGTTTAAATCCACTCTCTATGGACTGATTGTGTCAGAGGAGAGAATATGCCCCAAGGTTAGAGGGAATATTTTGTAAATTCTCATTTTGCTAAAAGGAATATTTGTAAAATCCAATTACTGGTCCTGGGTTCAAATCTGTCCTCAGACACTTCCTAAATATGTGACTCTGGGCAAGTCACTTAACCTTCAGTTCCTACCCTTTACCTCTCTTTTGCCTTGGAGGCAAAACACAGTATTGATTCTAATATGTAAGGAAAGGGTTAAAAAAAAAACATCCAACTGCTGTCCATTGGTTAACTGATTGATATGAAGTGGAAAACTCATTATGATATCAATAATATTAAATTATAATTGATGGTATTAGAAATCTCCATAAGCTCTCTGTCTCAGGGTTGGCTGATAATAGAACCCTATCACATTCTATTTTCATATTCTAGTATGTTCCAAGCAAGGCAGGTAGGTGGTACAGAGAATAGAGTACTGAACCTAGAGCAGGGAAGACTCATCTTCAGGAGTTCAAATCTGGCCTCAAACACTTAATAGCTATATGATCTGGACACATAACTTAACAGTGTTTGGCTCAGGTTCTTAATCTGACAAATGAGCTGCAGAAGAAAATGGCAAACCACTCTAGTATCTTTGCCAAGAAAACCCAAATGGGAGAGGAAAAGGATTCAACTTTCTGAGGGATCCAGATAGCCCATGCAAACTGGATTTGAGAAAGTAGCCTGGAGGTAGGTGGTAGAACAAAAATACCAAAGCATTTATTTTAGAAGTAAAATCTTATTACTATGTTTAAACAAATAAACAAAAAGAATGAGGAGAGAGGGAATATGATCTGAAATATAAATATTTTTCTTATAGATTTTCCCATTGGAATATTAAAGTATTTATTGTTTGAATAGAAGAGAGAGATTGAACAGCAAAAATCCAGAAATATTAAAGATTTTCTTTTTGGTTTTCCAGTCTTGAATAACAGCAATTAATTTTTCACCTTTTATAATCATTACCACATATTCCCTTATCTATCTCCCTTCCAACTTTCAATCAATACCAATAGAAATAAAGGAATTCTGCCCAATCTGAGGTACAGAATTTCTATTGATGATATTTGGGGAGTACAAGAGTCATGTTGGGTGGATGAACATGGCTGGATTTTACCTTGCATGAGTGAGATGAGAACTCACATAAAGGAAGTTACAGATACAGTGGAACACTAAAACATACGTCTTTGTATTTATGCCTTTCTCCCTTCTCATATCTATAAGAACCATGTTTCATTCTTCATTTCCCTCACAATTTCTTGTCTTAGGCAGTGAGTACTTAATATATGTTTTTGATTGAATGAGTGAATAGTTTTGCATAATGTTACAAAGTTCCATAAGCACCTTGTACACACCAAGACTTGCTTCTTGACAGGAGTTTAGTTTACTGTCTTGGAAACAAGGGACTTTGGGGATTAAGGGATAGCAATTGCTTACTTGTCTCTGAGAAATAAGCATAGCATTTACATGAGGAAGAAATTTTGGCACTCAAACTATTGGCACATTGCAGCATTCTTATTGTTGTTTTGTCTGGATTATACTGGAGCTTATTGAAAAATTTTTGGACCAATACATACTCAACTTTGAATTTTTAATTTTATCTTTCATCCATATATTTTAATTTCTTCCTGCAAACTGTAGTTCTACATTTATTTTCTGGCATAAACTCATTTAGAGGCAAAGAAGTTATTTTCATGAATAAATTGTTTGTGGTATCTTTCCTGATTTCCCCTATCAAGAATATTTCTTTTGTCATTTTGGAATTCCATAGCTTCCCAAATAATTAAAATGATCAAATATCAACACAATATGGAGTTAGGGACATTAACTCCATTGTCTAACATATTCATAATTGTACTGGACTAGCTAGAGTAGAAATAAAATGGAAAATCAAATTCTAAAGTCCAGTCCAAAATCTTTTCTGGGGTTTGATTTGTAGGAGGCAAGGTGGTTTAGTGGAAAGAGCCTCAAAGACCAGTATTGAATAAAACTCCTCCTCCTCAACTTCTAAGTCTTCTTAGTTGTATGACTAATGGTTCCCTATGGCCTCTAGGATAAAATATAAATTCCTCAGCCTAGCTTTTAAGCCCTCCTACAATCTGGATCCCTCCTAGCTTTCCAGTCTTATGTCACATTATTCTCTTTTGTCCACAATTTAGTCCACTTAAGTTGACCTGCTAGCTATATGTAATGTTCCATTTCCTGCCTAGCGTACTGGCAATTACTTCATTTCTGGAATATATTCCTTCCTCGACTCCACCTGACAAAATCCTTTGCTTCTGCCAAAGCTGAGCTCAGTTGCCACATACTAAATGTCTTTTCCTTAACTCATAATTGTTTGCACCTCTCCTTTGTAAAATTATTCCATGTAAACTCTAAATTTATTTATCTATATAAGTGCCAAAGTTTCCCATTAGAGTATAAGATTCCTATGTGAAGGTCCTCTTTGAATTTCTCACCGTTTGTTACCAGGGCCAAACATGGACTCTTGCACAAAATTTAATCAATGGAAAGACTGATGGACAAGAGCTCAGAGTATCAGGATCTGAAACCTAGTTCTGCCACTTGTGATCTTGGACAATTCATTTGAATCCTGAAGGTATAGGCATCCTTATATACAATTGGAGAGGACTGAAAACTGATCATCCTATGAAAGTTTGTTGAATTGAATTTCTCATAGTTTTTATGAGTAAAATTGATCCAGAGGCTTATTATTAGACTAATAAGCATTTATTATTAAAGATAGAGAGAAAGGATAGGGTTTTCAGCCTTTCTAATGATAAAGATCCATTCTTTTCCATCACTCTTGTCTTATATGCCCAGAAGGTGAGGATCTCAAGTCTCTCACAGTGACACACCAAGAATTGGACTCATAACAGAACATATCTCCTTTTCCTTGATCTTTCTCTTTGAACCAAACACTGAGAAATGGATCCAGAGATATTTGTCTTCTATGTTGTTTGTCTTCCTCAGTTTCAGGTACTGAAAGAGATCACTTTGAGATCCTGAATTTTGGGATATGGTGACATTTAAGCCAAGATTTCAGGCAAGAGATTCAGTTAGCCAGCTCACTGTGGAAGCCCTAAGGAACCAAAATGCCTGGGACTCAATAAGCCTGATGGTGTTTTCAATTTGGAAATGAGATTGTGCTCTAAAGGGAACTGACTCAAACTGTGATCCTAACTTTTACTCCCTTCCTGTTCCCAGCAACAATTTTTTTTGTGTGTAGGAGAGTCATGCCTCTCATGTGATAGAGTAGTATATATATACATAAATATAATTTTATTTAAATATATTTTATTATATCTTGGAATAAATATTTATATGCAAAAGTTAATCTGACTCTTAGTGGATAATTGGAACTGAAGTGCAAGGGACCATCTTTTTCTCTTAGGAGACTAATATCAGTGGAGGCTGTAGCCACTTTCAGTTAGCCTATACACTTCCCAATCCTTTTAAGGGTAACAAGGAACCCTGAGGAAATGATGAAATGAAGCAGTTTCCTGGCTGTCAGGTAGTGGTTGACTATGCTACACCTAAAATAGAAGTGCTGAACTTCTGGGTCTACCATAAAGTATAGAAATATTCATTCTTTTCCATGAATCCTTTGTGATTGGTTCCATTTCTTTTTTTTTAATCTTTCTGAAATCCCATGAATCTCAAAGAAATATATTATTTTACTTCCAAATATTTACCCTTTCTCAACAAGGTCCCAAACTGATATTCAGTTGTCCCACTGCCTGTATTAGTATGAAAATTATCAATGTTATTGTATACAAATCCATGGAAATCCTCAAATTAAATTCATTCAAGGTATAGTTTGGTTTGTCATGATTCTATGTGGGGGATTACACTCAGACAACTAGAATCATTAAGGTACCTAGAACTAATTATAAACAGACACAGCACTAATAGCCTTTCCAAGTTCAATCATTCAGTCATATCCAATTCTTCTTGACCTCATAGATCATAGACTGCCTTGCCATTTTATTTTCCATTATCTCACAGAGTTTGTCCAAATGCCTGTTTTTTTGCTTACATGGCACTGCTAATCCTTCTCATCCTCTTCCATCTTTTGTTTCCTTTTGCCTGCAATCTTTCCCACTATCAAAGTCTTCTCCAACGTGTCCTATCTTCTCATTATGTTACCAGAGTTTTTACCCTTCACTTTCAGTATATGATCCTCCAGTGAATAGTCTGAATTGTTTGAAGTACTGACTGATTATATTCTTGCTATCAAATGGACTTTCAAAGATCTTTTCCAAAAAACATGACGGCATCAATTCTGTTGCATTCAGTTTTTCTTGTAGAACAATTTGCATAGCCATACATTTGTACTATGATTCTCTTTAGTCATACTCAAGAGACTAATTTTCCATTTAGTTCTGTTCTTTTCATCAAGAATGTTTGAAAGTCCTCTATTTTATTAAATACCTTTTCTATCCCTTGAAGGATTATGCTCAGTTTTTCCAGGTGATTCTTGGTTGAAGTCCTAGTTCCTTTGTCCTCTGGAATAGCATATTCCAAGTTCTTCATTCCTTTAATATTGCTAAGTCATGTATTATCCTGAATGTGGTTCCATGATATTAGATTTTTTTTCACCTGGTTGCAATAACTTCTCCTTGACATGAAGTTTTGGAATTGACTTTAACATTACTAGAAGTTTTACTTTAAAGATCTCTTTCAGAAAATTATTGGTGAATTATTTCCAATTCGATTTTGTCCTCTAGTTCTAGAATATCATGGCAGTTTTCCTTGATGATTTCTTGAAAAATAATGCCTAAGTTCTTTTTATGATCATGACTTTCAGGTAGTCCAATAATTCTTTAATTGTCTCTCATGGATTTATTTTCCAGATCAGTTGTTTTTACCATAATGTAGTTCACATTTTCTCCTATTTTTTTCATTTATTTGATTTTGTTGTTGCTTGAAATTTAATGGAGTCATTACCTTCCACATGCTCAGTTCTAATTTTTAAGACATTATTTTCTCAAGTGAATCTGTAATTCTTTCTCCATTTGTCCAATTTCACTTCCAAAAGAGTTATTTTTCTCAGTGAAAGTTTTTGCCTCTTTTTTCAAATGTTCAATTCTGTCTTTTGTGAAGTTTTGCTCTGCATTTTTGTATATATTCATTCATTTGGCCAATTCTGCTTTTTAAAAGGTTCTTCCCTTCTTTGGATTTTTGTTCCTCATTTACCAGTTACCTTATTCTGATTTTTAAATGTATTAATTTCTTCAATATTCCTTTGTGCTTCCTATTGACTCTTTTTTTATGATATTCCTGTATCATTCTCACTTATTTTCTCAATTTTTTTCTTCTGCCTCTATTATTTGACTTTTTCAATCCTTTTGTAGATCCTACATTAATTCTTTTTTGTCTTTGAGTGTAATCAATGTTTTCCTTGAATGCTTTAGATGTAGTAATATGAACTTTGTTGTCTTCTAATTTTGAGTCTACCCTGTCACCAAAATAACTTTATATGTTGAGTTTCTTTTTTGTTGTTTACTCATTTTCCTTCCTTTTTCTTTTCTTTTATTTGAAAAAAGAATGATAAAATTAGTCTCTGTAATTTTTTCTGAAAGAAAAAACTATTCCAAGTTCAAAGTTTTGTTGTGGTTTGTTCATTTGTTTGTCATTATTATTGTTACTGTTTTTTATGTAGTTGCCTTCAGAGCTGTCACTGGAGATCTATCTGCTTTTCAGTTCTGCTAAGATTGTATGATTAAAAAAAATTGTGTTTAATATCATTTAGGCCTGTGCTCTGGTCTCTGAGTAATCCCAAGCATTCTTTTACCCGATGGAAGAGTACCACTTTGGTTATATTTTGTTATATTTTGGTACTCCTCACCCTGGAACTGCATCCTGAGGTTGCTACCTAGTTCTGCTCATGGACAATATAACAAGAGTCTTGAACCCAGAACCAGCAAAGAGACCCCCGTAATCTTCTTCTGCCTTGGCTACTGCTTCAGTAGTACCCAAAGCCTTTTGTTGTGTTAAGTATGAAAGGGAATTTTTTAATCTTAACTCAATCTAGTACTTGGAGTGATCTGTCCTTATAATTTAATCAGTCAGAAACTTGTGAATCCTTTTGATAAGAGTTCACACCCTCAGAGGACAGGAGGTAGATCCCACAGACTGCCCCAAGGGTAGTACTAGGCAAACTATGAGACTTTAATTGGTTCCTGTGAAGAAGGAGAGAGACAGGAAATGTAGTGGAAAAAGGGGTATAAAAGGTGAGACCAAAGGACAATATACACCCTTTTGGTTTCCTTGATTCTTCAGGGAGGAGACCCTCACTTGGTTGGGACTTCGATGAGTGAGCTCTGGTGAGATTCATGGGGGCAGTCACCTTTTACTGGAATCATTCTGGACTGGACCATTCTGCTCTGCAAAGGCTTGCTGGATGAGTGACTGGAACTGAAGGAAGAGGATTGAGTTGGTAGACTCCTGGCTGAAGATACTGCTGGAACTTCCATGTGGAGATCCGGACTTTAGGAAACCCCTGCTGGGAGCTGAACCAGACTTCACTGGAGCAGAACCTAGAGTGATAGGCTAGACAAGGCTCTGTCTCTTTCCTTCATTTTCCACTTTCAATATCTCTACCTTGGAAATAAAAGCTGTTAACAGTAAATTTTGACTTAAGGGCAAATATTTTATAAATGGCAACCACAGTCTCACTTTTATAATTCTCATATTGAGTCAAACCCAATTTTAATTCTTACATAGGGTCTGCCCTGGTGTGCTGTATTTCATCTCTGCCCTAGTGAATTAGATTTCTTAATCCAGTCAAACTTTTTTTGTGATAAAATTTATTTTGCCTTGTCCTTTTCTGAGTTATGATACTAAAGAACTTGTTTTGAAGCATTATGTCATTGCTTTCTGGTGGGCAAGTTGGTAGAAATCATAGAGGTTCTAGTATCTCTTCTGCCATATTGGCTCCACCCCACACCTTTACCATTCTTAAACAATGAGTTATACCTTGTTTGTTTCTGAATGTTTTTGCTTCTTGGCCCACATACAGATTCCTCAGGAGACAAGAGGATCTGATACTCCTGACTCTTTGAAGGCTTATCAAATTTTGTTGTGATTCACACAAAGATTTTAGTATAGTCAGTGAAGTAGATGTAAATGCTTTACTGGAACTTCCTTGCTTTTTTATAATTCTTGGTCTCTAGTTTTTCTTGCTCTTCAAGAACAGTCTGCACTTCTGACAATTTTTTGTAAATATCTAGTGTAACCTTTTTGGAATGTGAAATTAGCAAGTGTTCAGTAATTTGAACATTTTTGGTAATGCTTTTCTTTAGTATTGGTATGTAAACTGATATTTTCCAATCCATTGGCCACTGCTAAATTTTCCAAATTTGCTGGCATATTCAGTGTGACACTTTAATAGCATCATCTTTTGTGATTCTAAATAGCTCAACTGGAATTATATCACCTCACTAGGTTTAGTGTTAGCAAAGCTTACTGAGGTCCACTTGGCTCCATTCCTTAGGTTGTCTGGCTCCTGATCAGTAACCACATGATCATCAGATAGCATTTTTACTTTCTTACTCTTTTAATTTGGAATATGTATGTATATATTTATATGTATGTATTGTTTTTTTTTTGTTTTGTCATTGTTGCTGATGCCTCCTGTACAATATTTTGAATCTCTTTCCATAGTTTCTTAGGCAATCTATCAGATATAATCTTTTAAATCTTTCCATCACTTCCCTTTCATATTAATAGGGGATGTTATTTAGGTCATACCTACAGTCTCATTCCCCCCACACACACTTTCTTCAATTTAAGCCTGAATTTTGTAATAAGAAGCTTATGATCTGAGCTATGGTTAGCTCCAGGTCTTATTTGATCTGACTGTATAGAAGTTCTCCACCTTAGGCTACAAAGTAAACAATCAATCTGATTTCAATATTGACCATGTGATGACATCCATATATAGAGTTGCTTTTTGGCCATTGAAAAAGTGTATTTGCTATGATCAGTGAGTTATTGTGACAAAACGCTATGTCTCTGCCCTGCTACATTTTATATTCCATGGATAAACTTGATTGTTATTCCAATTGTCTTTTGACTTCCTATGTTAGCATTAAAATTCCCTACGATGAATGTGGAATATACTTTTTTTGAGGGGATGTTATTTGTGGAAGATATTCTAGGTCTTTATAGAACTCATCAATGTTGGTCTCTGGTATCAGTAGTTGGATGATAGACTTGTATTACTGCGATGTTGAAGTGTCCGTTTTGGATTTGAAAAGGTATCATTTTGCCATTTTTGATATTATACCCCAGCATTGCTTTTCTTAACCTTTTTAGTTCTTAAATTTTATTTAAAAGGGCTACTCAATTTCTTCTAAAGAATTCTTGCCTATAATAGTATTTATAATGATTGACTGAAAAAATTCATCCATTCCCCTACATTTAAGTTCATTGACACCTAAGATGTTGATGTTTAATCTTTCTGGCTTTCATTTGGACACATCCAGCTACCTTGGTTCATAGATTTTACAGTCTGGTTCAAAAGTCTATTCATGGTCTATGTATAGGAATCATGGTTAAGATAGATTATCAAATGAAATTATTTGAATGAAGTTTATTTCTATACCGAGGCTCTGTGGGAAGTGGGACAAATGACTTATTCTAGCCTTCTATTTGCTCATATGTAGAGAAGATTGAATATGATGACTTATTTTCTATCTCTAAATTTGTTATCCTATTACCATTCACCTCTAAAGGTACAGTTTACTTGAAGAACAGATGGCTTCCTACTTAGAAACCTCTTTTAAAACCAACAGATTGTAATTATCTTTCCATTTTTTGAGGTACCCTGCTTGAGATAATCAGATGTTAGATTAAACCCAGGTTGAAAACCATCTAGTTGTTTGGGGACCATGAATGTATATTGGAATAAATCCTATGAGGAACTAGTATTAGAAACAATTTCCAGAGCACGTGATTCTCCTGTCCCTTGATTTCTTGATTGAATGTCTATATGGAACGTTGCTGCAAATTTAATTTCCAGGGCTGCACATCTGGGCAGGGTTTTATTTAAATATCAATTTTAGCCCTCTTGTCATATAATTCAGCCCTATCTTGGAATGGATTTATTGTTAACCATTACCCTGGATAGTATTTTATTCCCTTGGCTGTTTCCATTTTTGACTTGGCAGTTCATAATAGGGAAGAAGTAGGAAATTCCTGGCAAATAGAAAGACTTTGACAAATGTACTTCACTTAAAAATAAAAATAAAGATTATTATATAAAAATAAGGACAATAATATTTGAACATGGCTATAATTACAAAAACATTCTCCTTTCCTATAAACTGTTAATCAAATAACTCATTTAAATAATGACTCTTTAATTTATTTAAATAGGTTTGATTAATAATAATATTAATAATAAATGACATTTATGTCACTTTAATGTATGCAAAGAATTTCACATATATTTTATCACTTGATCGGATTTATATGTAACAAATCAGTTACATCTCTGCTACATAAAGTCCTTTTAAACCAATAATTCAAAAGAATAGCCTTGATGACATTTACTTAGTCACACCATGGCCTAGGCTTTAGGTTGTCCCCAAAGCATTATTTTACTCCAACTGATATAATATCACAAATAGTTCTTAAATAAATCCTGGCATTATTTTATTCCAACCAACGTAATAATGGAAAATATCAGAGTGTTGGCACCCCTTACAGATGTGCAAACATTACTTATCCAGTGGGAAAAGAAAATAAACATCCTATTATCCAGCATGTGCTGTAAACTGGAATCCTGTACAGTAGAGTGATGATTGACGTCTTTATTAGTGATTTTGAGGCACCAGAATAAAATCATTAATTGTCAAAGAAAGGATAAATTACATTTAGTAATGAGCTCTTAAAGAACATTTAGATACACATATGTGTCTATATATAGCCATATAAATGTGTATATATGCATTCTATATATTCACATGGAAGAAAAAAGGAAAAGAATAAAATACAGAGACAGAGAGCAGGAGAGAAAAACATTATATATTGAAAGGCACAGAAAAACAGAGATGGTAAGAGGGAGAGAGCCCATATGTATACTTCTGGATTAGAATATTTAAATAGCTAAATTATTCCTATCTCCCAAACATAACAGTAAACAGAGGCTAACATCTAATTATATTTGTACTTACATGAGAAACACAAAGACAATTGTAATAATTTGCTTTTAAGATGACTCATTTACACTTCCAAAAGTTTCTAAATATAGAGATCTCTATGTCTGAGATCTATGCTAGTAAGAAAGCTTAAGAAAAAATTGATAATTGAAATGTAATATTATTATAAATTTCATCTATATTTACCTAACCTAGGTCTTCCTAGGAGCCAAAGTTGCTTTTAATACATGAAGAAATGAAATATATCACATTTTTACTATGGAATAAATAATTAGTAACCACCTCTAAATGTTATCTAGTGAAATTCTATAAAACAAAAAAATATATTTATAAAGGAGTATACTTTAAACAATCTAGAGAAGTGTCATTTGGATACAAGAACTTGGGAAATACATTTCATTGTGTGTATAGTTTAATAAGAATTTTTTAAATAAATGCCCAACTGTCCTTCACACCCTACCTTAAATCCCTTCTCCCTAAACATGGAAAGAGCCTCAAAGGGTCATTAACAAAGACTATCTAGATTGAGGGAACTAGAGAAACTTGTTGAATGTCCATCAACTGGGTCTGAAGTAGAAAGCTAGATCCAAGCTAGAACAGGAGGATAAATCTAACATGATTAAATTGAAGAGGGACAAAGATAGAGCCTTACACTTTGGTTAAAAAATTCAATATAAGTAAAACAATGGATAGGAGAATGTATGGATTTCAATTCAACCAAGAATCTGAGTTTTCAATGGACTACATATACAATATGTATAAACTGTGTGAAATGGAAACTCAGGAACACTAATATAGATTTAGAGCACATTTAGAAAGGCAGAGTTTGGGGGCCATTCTATTCATGATATTCAGTTCTGGGTACAATATCTAAAGAAACATGTTCAAGTGATTGACAAAATGAATAAGTTATTATTTTCCTTTTATACTTCTAACCTCAAATTCTTGTTGTTTAGCTATATTTCAAGTACATCTGACTTATTCTTTGTAGAGATTCTTAATTGGTTTGCCATTTCCTTCTCCAGCTCATTTTACAGATAAGAAAACTAAGGAAAAGAGGATCAAATAATTTGCTTAGGGTCACATATCTACTAAGTTGTCTGAGGTCATATTTGAACTAAGGAAGATGTTTTCCTGGGTCCAGGTATGCCTTTCTCTCCACTGTATTAACTAGCTACCCTGTCTCAAGAGAAAGACCCATATATAGAAGAATTAAAGCCAAATCTAAAAGATAATAAGACAAAAGCATGATGCGATGTAAAACGATTAATTAAATGGCATCTGAGAACTTATACACTTAAACCTCCCATTGAAAATTCCCACCCACAGACTAACAGCCTAACCACAGCATCAGACTCCTGAGAAATAAATACAGTATGTTCCAAGATTGCCAAAGCAAAACCACCAAATCAATGACTACCTCCCTTCAACCTTTAAAAAAAAAAACCTCTTACATTATGTCTTAGAAATAATACTGTTTCTAAGGCAAAAGAGCAGTGAGGGTTGGGAAATGAGGGTTAAGTGACTCACCCAGAATCACACAGCTAGGAAGTGTTTAAGGTCATATTTGAACCCAGGATCTCCCATGTCTATTCCTGGCTCTCAGGCCACTGAGTCACCTAGCTGCTCTCTCCATCCAAACTTTAAAAAAATATATTTTATTTTCCCAATTATATATAATAACAATTTTAACATGTATTTTCTGAGATTATAAGATCCAAATTGCCTTCTTCCTTCCTGAGATGGTAAGCAACTTGGTCTGGGTTGGAAATGTAGGATCATGTGAAACATATTTCCATATTGGTCATTGTGAAAGAATACTCATATAAAACCAAAACCACACACACAAAGAAAATAAATAAAACTCTATTTAAATATTTAATATGATTATTAATAGCTCTAATTACTCTGAAAACTGTGGATACCTTTTGACTGTTTTTCATTTGGGGAATGACATAAATTTGACACAATTCTCTATATATTTAAGAAATGAAAGCATTTACCAGATAAATTTGTTGTAATTTTTTTCTAGTTTCCTCTTTCCTTTCTAATCTTCATTACATTGGTTTGGTTGGTACATAACCCTTCTAATTCAACATAATCAGAATTATCCATTTTACATCTTGTAATGTTCTCTCTCTCTTGTTTAGTAATAAATTCTTGTCATCTCCATGGATCTGACTGATAAAATTCCACTAATTTGCTAATGGCATCACCTTTTATCTAAAAATCATATACCTATTTTGACCTTATCTTGGTAAGGAGTATGAGATATTATTGGTCTAAGCCTAATTTCTGCTGTATTATTTTCCAATTTCCCCCAATAATTTTTGTCAAATAATGAGCTTTTATTCTAAAAATAAGAATGTTTAGGTTTATCAAACACTAGATTTTTATGGTCATTTACCATTTCAACATTTCTGATCTATTCCAATGACCCACCATTATATTGCATACGCATTACCAGATTGTTTCTATGTTTACTGTTCTATAGTCTAGTTTGACTTCTGGTACTGCTAGTCCACTTTGCTTCATTCTTTTCCTATTAATTCACTTGATATTCTTGACCTTTTGTTCTTCCAGATGAATTTTGTTATTAGCTTTTCATGATCTATACAACATATTTTTGGTAGTTTGATTATCATGGCATTGAATAAGTAAATTAATTTGGGTAAAATTGTCATTTTATAATAGCCTGATTTACCCATGAGTAATATTTTTTTTCCATTTACTTAGATCTGATTTTATTTGTGTGAAAAGTGTTTTGTAATTTTGTGCATAGGATTCCTGTGTTTGCTTTGGCAAGTATATTCCCAGATATTTTATACTGTCTAGAGTTATGTTAAATTGAATTTATCTCTTGCAGCAAGATTCATTGGTGATACATAAAAATATGGATGGTTTATGTGGGTTTATTTTGTATCTTGAAACTTTGTGAAAGTTATTAATATTCCCATTATATTTTCAGTTGATTCTTTAGGATAACCTAAGTGTATCATTATATCATCTGCAAAGAGTAATAGTTTAATTTCTTCAGTGCCTCCTTTAATTTCTTCAATTTCTTTTTCTTCTCTTATTGCCAAAGCTAGGGTTTCTAATACAATATTAAATAATAGTGATGGTAAGGGTCATTCTTGTTTCACTCAATCTAATTGCAAAGGTTTCTAGCTTATCCCCATTACAGATGATAATTTATAATGTTTTTAGATAGATACTACTTATCATTTTAAGAAGCCTTTTTATTCTTATGTTTTCTAGTGTGATTTTTTTTGGGGTGGGAATTGGTGTAATATTTTGTCAAAGTTTTCTGTATCTGTTGAGATAATGTGTGACTTCTGTTAATTTTGTTGCTGATAAGATCTGCCTTCTAACATTTACAATTTTAAAAATATTTTTAAAACTTATTTTTCATGATTACATAGCAATACAATATTAATAATCATTTTCTGACATTTTGTCATCCATGTTCTTTCCAACTCCCCCTTATCCCCTCCCTGAGAGTCAGGTAAAATAATATACATTGTATATGTTCTATTATGCAATGCATATTTCTAAATATGTTTGTCATGTTGTGAAATAAGACATATTCCTCATACTACAGAAAAATTCATGAAGGAAAAAAAAATGAGTTACAATATACTTCAATCTGCATTTAGACTCCGTTAGTTCCTCCCATGGTGGTATATAGCCTTTTTTACCATGAGTTCCTTGGCATTATCTTGGAACTTTGAATTATTACTGAAATAGTTAAGGCTTTAACATTTCATCATCATACAATATTGCTATTACTCTATACAATATTCTCCTGGTTCTGCTCCCTTCATATCAATCTTTCCAATTTTTTTGTGGTAGTCTTGTTCACCATTTCTTATGACATAATAGTATTCTATTACAATTGTATACCACGAATGTTCTCCCCTCCAACCTTGGTGGAGAGAGCCCAGGACTTTGTATCTAAGAGTGATAAGAATACCATTGTTCCCTTACAATTCCCAAGACATTTTTCCTGTTTCTAAAAATATTCCCCATAGCTATGATGCAAGGAATATATATATACATATATATGTATATATATATTTATATTTGTATATGTGCATCAACTCACAGCTTCAGTAGTAATAGTTATTGAAACCCCAGAAAAGAAAGGGTTTTGTTTATTAGTTTCCCACTATACTCCTTGGCATCATCAGAAAGTTCAATATCAATGGAAATAAGGATAAAGAAGATGATTTACCACTTGCCTTTCAACTGTACCCTAAAGACCATTGGACTTTTCTTTCAGTCCTGCATCTGGATTCTCCTATATACAGTACTCTCTAATAAACTATGAACATCATGAAGGCTGAAATTAGCTTGATTTTCTGTTGGTATTCCCAGCACTATTCGTAGTTCTTGGATCAACGTAAACAATTAATAAATGCTCATTCATTCATCCTTTTATCTTCTGTGCTGTGTGTAATCAGATATAGAAACTTTAAAAAATAGTCAAGCCTTTTTTAGTTACAGGGCCTCTCTAGTTCCCTAAAAACAGTCACTCAGTCTGACCATCTCCCACTTCTAAAAAAGAAGAAAAACTTATTGTACCCAAGCATAGGAACATAGGAAGCAAAGGAGAGTCAAGTTATGGGGTCTACAAAAAAATTACTGAAAGACCAAAAGTTCAAATGGAAAAGCTAGACTTTCCTTTCTAAATTACACTCTCTAATCTCTCTTCTGAAATTTTTCCTCAACTCACTAAATGTCTGTGGAATATTCATACATTGAGGTATTTTATATAGCTAAAATTCATTAAGTAAGAACTCAAAGATATTACTCTCTCAACCTTGAGCCTACCCATCTTCCAAGCTACCTTATTTTGGTTGATGACTCTATCATGCTTCCTGTTATCTAAGGATCATGACATTAGAGTCATCCTTAATTCTTCCTTCTTTTCCATCTGTCATTTTTAAACAATGAAAAGTCCTGTCAATTATACCCTTACAATATTCTTCCTCCTTATGTGAACCCTCCTTCATCTTTTTCATGGGCCACTGTAAGTAGCCTAATTGGCCTTTCTCTTTCTATTATTTACCCTCTTTTAATCTATCCTTTATATAAAAGCCAAAATATTTTTCCTTAGCCAAAAATCTATCAGTCACCCCCCAGTTTAAAACAAAAATAATAGGAAAAAATAAAACAAAAACAAAAGACAATGCTTTTTAGAAGCTTCCTCTTACTTTTAGGATGAAATGTCAATGTCTAAGCCTGATATCTAAATCTCTCCATAATTTGGCTCCTGTTTCTTTTTGATGCTTAAAACAAAATCAACTTCTTGAACTTAGTCTAATCATGACTATAATCCAATCTCCATTCTCCATACCTTTATACATGAAGCACCCCAAGCAAGTCCCAAACTCTATACACACATACTCCCCAACATACAAATGTACATATACATTTGGAGGATTCATTTTCCATATCTTTATCTCTTGGAAATTCTAATTTCTTCTATTTATCTTTTTAGTTAGCATTTTTAATAGGGAATCTTCTTAACTAACCTCCATTTTTGTAGTACTCTAATTCTCCTCAAATTATTATTATTTGTTAAATTTACTTCTCTCTTTTCATCTTGTATCCTCTGGTAAAATTTCAGCTTTCCTAGATCAACTAATGGACTTCTTAGTTTTTCTCTTGTTTTTTTTCCCTATTTTTCTTTCATCTTTTAAAAATTCTAAGCTCTTAGAATTGCATTTGCATTTAACACAAACTCATTAAATATTCTTCATTTGAAGTTAATTAAATGTGAGTTTCGGTAGGAGGCCTGACCTTGGAGTCAGAAGAACTGGGTTTGAATCCTTCCTCTATTACTCATTACCCAAGTAATCTTGGTTAAATCACTTAATCACTTTGGGCCATGATTTCCTCCTTGTAAAATGAAGGAGTTGGATTAGATATTCAATTTTTTTTCAACTCGATATCCACAATCTTATGAATTAGCAGTAAGAATATTTTAATTTGGAGGTACAAAGAGATATTCTCTAATTTTTAGCAAATTCATCCTACCCCTTGGGAGAATATTAACAGGAATCTCCTTGGGCCCAAATTCTTCTTCCATAAATGGGATAGTGAGACTTAGAAGACATGATCTAAAAAGTCCCCTAAGAGATTTATTGCTTTTGTTATTGGCTGAAGAATAAGCATAGGAAAAAAGACCTAAAGATTTAAGGGATCTTTAGAGCATATTTATTGGTTGAAGTTTTTCTAGTAATGTATCTACTAAAATAGTATCAAGAAGGCTTCTGAGGGTGGAACCAAGATGGGGTAGTAAAACACAGAAGCTCAGGGTTACCATTAGAATTCTCTCCAACCACTATAAAATAATGCCACAAAACAAATAGAGGAGTGAAAAAACCAACAAGGTGGCAGAGTGAAACAATTTTCAAGAAAAGAAAAACCTAAAAGGTAGGCAGAGATAGAATAGGGTAAATTATATAAAATAAAGAGATATGAAAAATCATTATGGGGAGAGCAGTAAGACTGATGACAGGCAATGCTTAACTATACTCTTATGGTAACTCGCTCAGAGAGGGAAAAAAATATACACATTGAGGTATAGAATTTTATCTTACCCTATAGAGAAGTAGAAGGGGAATAAGAAAAGGGAAAAGACTGGTAATTGGAGGAAGGTCAAAATGGGGGGCAATGAAAATCAAAATATTTGTAAGTTGGAACAGAGTGAAAGGGAATAGAGCAGGATTAAAAGGGGAAAATAAGATGTAGGACAATATCAACCCTGTATACTAGAGCATAAAAATATTGCAAAAAATGCAGAAAAGCAGAAATAATAAATCTAAATTTTAAAAATCATAATGTGATAAATTATAATTAGTAAGAGAAAATCCAGAGGCAAATTTAAAATTAATTCAAAACTAAATAATCTAGTTCTTCAAAATAGGTGGATCAAAAAACAAATCATAGAAACAAATATTGAAATAGTTAAAGAGAATGAGAATGAAGAGGCAATACATAAAAATCTATGGGATACAGCCAAAGCAGTACTCAGGGGAAAATTTATATCCCTGAGTGCCTATATCAACAGTTCAATGAATTTGGCTTGCAACTTAAAAAACAAATTAGAAAAAAAAAACAAATTAAAAATTCTCAGATAAAAACCAAATTTGAAATCCTAAAATTAAAGGAGAAATTAATAAAATTACTAAAAGAGCTATTGAACTAATAAATAAGACTAGGAGCTGGTACTTTGAAAAAATAATAAAATAGATGAAATACTGGTAAATCTAATTAATGATGCCAAAGCCAGGAATATAAAAAACACAGTGAGAAAAGTACACACCAATCGCCTTAATGAACAAAGATGCAAAAATCTTAAATAAAATACTAGCAAAGAGACTACAGCAAGTTATCACAAGAATTAATCACTATGACCAGGTAGGATTTATACCAGGAATGCAAGGCTGGTTTAACATTAAGAAAACCATCCACGCAACTGACCATATCAATAAGCAAACTAACAAAAATCACTTGATTATTTCAATAGATACAGAAAAAGTTTTTAACATAATATAACCCTTATTCCTATTAAAAACACTAGAAAGTATAGGCATAGAAGGGCCTTACTTTAAAATTATAAACAGTATTCATTTAAAACCATCAGCAAGTATCATCTATAATGAGGATAAATTAGAGGCCTTCCCAATAAGATCAGGAGTGAAGCAAGGATGCCCATTATCACCATTACTATTTAATATTGTATTATAAATGCTAGTGTTAGAAATTGGTGAATAAAAAGGAATTGAAGGGATTAAAGTAAGAAAATATGTGTAGGAAACAAACTATCACAGATGATAAGATGGCATACTTTGAGAATTCTAGAAAATAAATTAAAAATTATTGAAATAATACTTTTAGCAAAGTAGCAGGATACAAAAGGAACCCACATAAATCATTAGCATTTCTATATATTTCTAATTACTCAGCAGCAAGAGTTAGAAAGAGAAATTCCACTTAAAAATCACTGTAGGAGGAGGCAGCTAGAAAGCTCAGTGGTTTGAAAGCCAGGCCTAGAGATGGGTGGTCCTGAGTTCAAATGTGGACTCAGAAACTTCCTAGCTTATGTAACCCTGGACATGTCACTTAACTCCCATTGCCTAGCCCTTACCACTCTTCTGCCTTGGAAACAATAAACAGTATTGATTCCAAGAAATTCAAATTCAAATCACTGTAGGAGGCAAAGTTAAGATGACAGCATAGTAGCAGGAGCCTTCTGACTCTGCTTCCAACTTATCATTTCAAAACTTCTCAAAAGGACAGCAATCAAATTGGATGAATAAAGGGGCTCCCCCACTGGACACAACCTTAAAGGAAGGCAGTGTGTGAGGATTCCCATGGTATAGGGACAAAACTGCACTTATCAAAGTGCAAGCTGATCACCCCTCACCCAAACCACCTACCACACCAGAGTTAGAACAAGGGCCAGGGCTATCTCTAAATTTTGGGGATCTGGCTCAGGGCACCAACTCTGAGGGCAGTGCAAGGACTTGGCTGCAAGATTTGAGATATGAGGCTGAAGAGTGTGGACCTTAGGCAGAAGGGAAGATGCCCCAGCCAAAACAGCAGGGGCTGGAAAGATAGCCTCTGGGAAAAATGCTTTAAAATGTTCTAAGCAAAGAACATCACAGATTTACCTGCCCTCATTTAGGCTTCTGATTGGCAAGGGAACATACTACCAAGGCAAAGCCCTACAAGATAGAAGCTAAGAAAGCAATCAACATGCAAGAACCCCAATTCACTAGTGGCAAAATAAATAAACAGAAGCAAAAAAATCTCTTTATCCTGGATAATTTCTATGGAGAAAAAGAGCAAAATACAAAAGCAACAGCAGAGTGTGTGAAAAAAAATATAACAAAAATCTCTGACCAAGATCTCATTTCTCAAATTGTTAAGGAACTAAGTCAAGTGTACAAAAATCAAGCCATTTCCCAATTGACAAATGGGCAAGGGACATGAATAAGCAGTTTCCTGATAAAGAAATCAAAACTATCAATAAGCACATGAAAGTGTTATAAATCTCTCATAATTAGAGAAATATAAGTCAAAACAATGCTGAGGTACCATTTCACACCTAGCAGATTGGCCAGTATGACAGTAAATAAAAATAATTTATTGTTGGAGGGAATATGGCAAAATCAGGACACTAATGCAATGTTGGTAGAGTTGTGAGAAGGCAATTTGGAATTCTGCCCAAACGGTTTTAAAATACTGCCTTCCTTTTGATCCAGCAATACCATTGCTGAATTTGTACCCAAAAGAAATAATGGGGAAAATATGTGTACAGAGATATTCATAGCCACTGTGGTGGCAAAAGATTGGAAAATGAGGGGGTAACCCTCGACTGGGGAATGGCTCAACATATTGGCATATATGATGGTGATGGAATGCTATTTTACTGTAAGGATTGATGATCTGGAGCTTTTCCATATGAACTGGGAGAACCTCAATGAACTGATTCAGAGTGAAATTATCAGAACCAGGAGAACATTACACAGAAAGTAAAACAATGATGAAAAATCCAATGCAATGGACTTTGATACTAGTAGCAATGCAGGGCACACCAAAGCAAACATATGCCACATTTATCACATGTATATATATGGGTGTCTGATTTGGAGTGTAGACCTTTAAAAAATCACTCTATAGCAAAAATGAATAACATAGAAATAGGTATCAAGTGACAACATTTGTATAACCCAATGGAATTGCTTGTTGGCTCTGGGAGTGGGGAGGGAAAAGGGGAAGGAAAGAAAATCATGTAAACATGGGAAAATATTTTATTACACTAGCTCATTAGACACATGAACAATTGTTTTTCTAATTGTTTAGGTCTAGTTTTATTTGTGTGAAAAAAATTTCATAGTTGTGTTAATATAATTCCTGAGTTTGTCTTGTCAGAATGATTCCCAAATATTTTATATTGCCTAGAGTGATTTTATTTTATTTTTTAATTTTTAATTTGTTTTTGATACTGAAGGCAATGTAGAACCACTGGATTCAATTAAGTGTCATGTACATATAAGGTGCTTAGTGAATATTTATTGAATAAATATGTCTGAACAAATTCAGAGCATTGTACTCAATTCTATGATAATGATATCCTGAGTCCATGCCATTTGAGGACCTTTAAAGGAGGGGATGTTTTGTGAGGAGAAAAAGTATGCTAATACATGCACATATTATGCATACACATTGATAGGATATTGTAACTCTCCTTGTCTATTTCCATCTATCTATCTATCTATCTATCTATCTATCTATCTATCTATCTATCTATCTATCTATCTATCTGTCTGTCTGTCTGTCTGTCTATCTGTCTGTCTGTCCGTCTATCTATCTATCTATCTATCTATCTATCTATCTATCTATCTATCTATCTATCTATCTATCTATCTATCTATCTATTTGTCTATCTGTCTGTCTGTCTGTCTATCTATCTATCTATCTACCTATAGAGAGACAGAGAGAGTAGGAGGACAGGTGGAATGACAGAGGGGAGATGAGTAAAAGCTTATTGGAAATTATATTTCTCCAGTTTAATAAAAACAATATTAATAAATTGGGATAAAATTCAGGAGTAATTGATTAATGGGTGAGATGTAATTATTTTGGTAATTTATAAAGAAATACTAGACCATACTTATGACCTTAGAAACTGAGATGAGTGAATAAATATGGAGAGATTTATTGATGCTGTTAGGTAGTGTAATTTACCACCCAGCCTACTATATCTATCCTAAATGGGAGTGAGGAGATTTGAAGCCATGCTTCTCTATATTTGACCTATTACTTAGAACATAATCTGTCTTTGAGCATATGAAAGTAGAAATAAAATGGAAGGCACTCTTTTCATCAGCATCTCAGCCAGAAAAAAAAGGCATTCAGACCACCGTGGGAGATTAAAAAGGTCCTCAATGCAAAATAACATGAAAAAGAATAAGATGCCAATCTACATTTCTATAATTACTAAAACTTTTCCAAAGTGCATACCACCTTCTGGAAGCTAAAGAAGTTTTGTGGAAGCGGGAATGACATGCTATATCCTTAGCATCTGGACTAGAATTCGTGCATGTAATGTGGATCTGTCACTGACAGCTTCCTGAGTTATAGTTCATTCAGGATCATTAGTCATGTCTTCTCATACAAGTACAGGAACTGGTAGGATCTGAGTAACCATTGTTCAAATACCTCCAGGAGAATACTTTTACATATCATTGTTTTGGAAGACAACCCTAGGGGCACTTAAATAATGACTACCACAAATGTCAACCTACATCATTCAACTCCTATCAACAACCAGAAGGTGGACATGGTTAACAAAGACAGGGAGTTGGGAAGCACAGTATATGACATTAAAATGATGGGCTTTGTAAATATCCCCTTCTTAACATACATATTTAATTATCGTGCACCCCTCAGAATAGCAAAACTGGATCCAAGATTATTTCAGAGAAAAGGAACAAAAAAGTTCTGTTCCTAGTTTTGTAACCTTGTAAAGGCAAGGAAATGTCTGAAGTGGGGGAAATCTTAAAGAAAAATGCAATACAGCCCCACACAAACTTATTCAAGATGTCGGTCCTGGATAGAATTCTTGCCTCTCTGCTTTTGACAGACTGGTTAAGTAAAGGGCTGGTTCTATGGAGCCTGTCATTTGAACATGATATTGATGGATCACTGCTACAAACAGACTGGACTGCAATGAAAAGCCTTGTGAATGTGCTAAGACCTTTTTAACAGGTCACTAGAGACCAAAGTGCCTGAAGGAGAGGATCTGAGCCAAGCCATAGGAACAATCCATGGTATATGAATAATGAATCAATGGAACTTTTTTTGGATGGGGAAATAGGAGGGGGAAGACACTATTCCCAAAGACATTTCTACTGTCACTTATTTTTGAGAACTTTTCTTGGTGCAAATGAATGGGGCATTTCAAGATCTTCCATATGTTTTGTGTTTTGTCCATGACACTCTTGATCTCCTGTCCTTTTCCTTATAGTAGCATCCAAGCAAAATTTTCAGTATTTTCATTCTATAGTGTGGACAAAAGCAGTGAATCCAGTGAATATGTTCATTTTTTCATGCTCAAGTTGAACTAGTGTCTGCTGACAGCCCTCTGAGATAATAATGAAAGTATTTATATCAACCAAGAAACAATTAAACATTTTCTAACTGAGTGAAAGGGAACTCTCTGCCAACCAATACCTTGCAGATCCTACATTAATCAATGGACACATTACTAAGACATTTTAAGCCACCTCTTGCCCATTTTCCTGCCCAAGGACAGACTACCCTACTCTTTAATATTCAGTTCTAAACTCTTGAATTTAACTCATTTCAAAAGAATTATTATACATCCTAAAATATATATTTAGTAGTAATTCATTTATGAAACTAATTGAAAAGAAAAAAGATTCTGTTGGTTTTTTAAATGTTAAAATGAATCACTTAAACTTATAAAGAATACTAGATTAAGAACCAGGAGAACTCAGGTGGTCTGGGCTTTGCCAATTCTATGACAAGGAACAGGCAAAGCACTATATATTTTTGGGACTCCATTTTTTTTCATCCATTAAAATGGGTTTTAGAAAACTTACAATGAGAATAAGAACTCATGAAATGAAAAGGAAGTGAACTGAGTATTTTTTAAAGCACAATGATGGTCCATTCCACCTGGCAGAGACATGGAGAACTACAAAGACTTAAAATTGCATATATTGAAAAACATGGTCACTTTGTCACTTATTTTAGCTCTTATTATTATGATGGGTAAAATGGAGACCAATTCAGGAGGGGGAGATTTGAAATTGATACCTATAAAAGGCTATGATGTAAAAACAAGAGGTTTAAAAATTCATTTTACTTCTTTTTGGTATTTGTTTGGATTACATAGTCTTTAAGATCCATTTCATACCTAACATTTTATGACTTTAGGAATTTATGTTGAAGATGAAGAAAGAAAATAAAAGTTATTTTGCAGTTTGCAAAATATTAAACTTCTAGGAAATGGTAGAACCAAAAACCAACTCAAATCTTTGAAAATATGATCCACTATGTTTACACTACAGACAACTACATTCATTAAGCATGTTACAAATAATGTTGATTGTATAGTCAAGAGACTTGAGTTTGAATCTTATATCTGACATTTACTATTTGAATGATCATAGGAAATTCACTCTAGCTTGCTTAATCTAAACCTTAAAATAGGACGAATAATGAATTAATTAAAAACATTTATTGTTTATTAAGTACAAAATGCGATGCTAAGAACTAGAGATCCTCTTGCTCAAAAAAAGACCAAAAGATCAAGATATTCCTAGTTCTCAAGTAGTTCACATTCTAAGTAGGAGATGACACACAGGAAATTTTAGCAGCAAGACAAATAGAAAGAAATATTAGTCCTTAGAATACAGTGGCAAAGCATGGAATAATACATCTTTGTTCATGCTATTTCCATTGATAAAACAATATTTATTTCTAACATTGATACATTGGATATTCGGAGGTCTTTGGTTCAGAGAAATTATCATGATTTGCTTGATGTACTAAGAACACTGAAACAGGCATCAAGGGAACAGGGGGGAGCTGGGACTCTTGCTTTTTCTGAAAATAAAAAGCAATATTTAAACATGCTCATAATTGAGCTGGAAGAAGATGTGCACTAATTCTAAATAATAGACTACAGCAACTCAGTCAAACTGGATTAGACAGTGGGATAGTATGATTATAATAAGGAAATAATTCTTTAGTAGGAGCCTTTTCCTTCTGTTACACTTTCTGGTATTGGACTATACCAATTATAGAACTATGACAACTATAATTCCTTAGTGAGGAATACTATATTAACTTATGGTTTCTATGCAATATATTTGCCAAATCTTCATCTCTACATATTAGAATACAAAACAGGCAATCACTATTTGCCCAATACTTTTCAAAAATCTCTAGGGTTCAAATTTCTTCAAATTTAAAAAAAAATCACTCTCCTATAAGTTCTTGTACATGATGAATTCAGGAAAAATTTCAGAATCAAGATACACCCCAATAGCAAATTCATTCTTTCTGCTAGCTTATCAGCTTCTCTTTTCTGCTTTAAAAGTAAAATTATATACTCTTAAATCTCATAGCCTTTCTTAAGTATACAGATAATAACATTTCAGAGGATCTCACCCTTTATAAGGCACAAATACACTCTGAAATAGTTGGAGATTCAATTATCACATTTCCTCTACTACTTGAATCTTACAAATTACTCAAAGTCTAAAAGGGCACATCCTTACAAAGATATGTTTTAGATTAGTAGCTACTAAAATTCCTTTAAACTCTTAAAATATTTTTATTATGATTGATATTGGTCATGAAGTAAATATCTTTGGATATCTCTATGAAAAGCAAAACAAACTATTATTTAAGCATAGTTATTTGCACTCCTGACTCACATTCTCCAGTACCATAAAGAAGTAAAAAACCGGAAAGAACATTGAAAAAGCACATAAACCCTCAGTCATGATTTCTTCATCTATGAAAATAGAGATAATAACATTCAAGCTTCCTACCTCTCAAAGTCATTGTAATAAAAGTACTTTATAAATTACAAAGTGCTACACAAGAATGAGCAAATATTTTTTAGGAAAGATAGCATGGTATAGTAGAAAGAATAATGACCTTTGAGATTATTTTGGATCAGCCAATAGGTGATACAGTGGATAGAGTGCCAGACCTGGATTTAGGAAGATTTAGAAATATTCTTTAATTCAAATCTGGCCTCAGACACTTACCAGCTGTGTGATCATGGACAAGACAGTTAACCCTATTGCTTCCGTTTCCTCATTTGTACAATGACCTAGAGAAGGAAATATGAAAACATTCCAGAACCTTTGCCAAGAATCTTAGACTTAAGAGTACATATTTTTACTTTAAAAGATGAGAAAAGAAGCTGATAACAAAAGGTTGTATATGATTGAACATCTATAACAGAGAGGAAAATGACAATTGTCTTTGAATACTTAAAAGACTTCCATTTGGCATAGGAATTAGTCTTGGGGTTCTAGGCTCTCATACTTGAAATTGAGCATATCACAAAGAGGCCAGAAAAGGATTTGGCATAACTTTCTTAACAGTTCAAATTTCTCCAAAGTGCAAAGAAATTCTCATATCAGAATGAGTTTCCTTCCATTAGAGGTCTTCAAACAAGGGATTTATAATCCCTATCTAAGGCTATTTTTAGAGAGGTTCTTGTCCTATCCTTATACTATAAGGATTATTTGGCCTCAAAGGTCAGTTTCAGTTTGAAGTTGTAGCACCTGAAGGCCAATTACCTGAAGGCCACATTACCCTTATTTGAAAAAACAAAAGTTGTGAATAGAAAAAAAATCAGAATGGGAATTGTTAGTAAGAAATAATGTCTAAACAGACTTCTTTATAATGCTAGGGAATATGTAGATAGTGAATGAAAACATTGTTGTAAAATAAATAAACCTATGTTAAGAAAAGGAAACTTCCTCTTTCTAAAATTAAAATATTTTCTTCATCATATTGTTTCATATTTTCTTTGGAGAGTAAAATGTGATATATTATTCTTATAACTGTAATAAGTATTCCACTTATGCTAAATTATATGGGGGAGAATAAAAAGGTCATCAAAGTATGTTTTCTATTTTTAATGAACATAAGAGAAAAGAAGTAAAGTCAGACAGAAAATGACAAGGAAGACAGTTTTTAAAGTTATGTTTAATGAATTATATACTTTAATGAAAAGCAAGGAATATTTAGAAACTTTAGTCTTGTATATAATCTGTTCCACTTTATGTATAAATACACTCCTTTTATTTGGAACTTGTCAAACTCAGAATTTTTAATAATATGTTTTTGCATTAAAAGCTCACTTTAAAATAATCAAAATGTAGATGTCTAAGGGAGAACTGACCATTGAGGGCCCATTTTTTATGGCATCTACAGATTTGCACTTTCTGATTAGATATAGAGCATGAACAATATCCACTTAATCGTGTCACTCTAATGCTTAAAAAGTTTGATGAACTTTCTTCTTGTCATGATTAACTGAGGAGCTAGTTTCTTACTGGCTTCAGAGACATAGAATTGATGAGGAATCCATATATCTTAACTTTGACTTTTATATTTTTCCTCCTTGGATGAAAAGTATAAAAGAGTCCATTGTTTATTTGCCTTATCTCTCTACCTAGTTATGATGGAATTCAGAGTTTATGAAATCTATTTCTTTTATATTTATTATTTCTTAATTTCAGGCAAATTAGTATTGAAATGGCCTGATATCATAATTCATAAAGAATTTTAGCCATGCACACTCTACTTCCTGAAAAGTTCTCCTTCCAGTAACTTCAACATCCTTAGCAATATATTTGTTCACTTGGAGATATTTCTATGCCCTGGGACTACTATGAAACTTCTGAAAAATCAAATTAATATGGACAGATTTTTTAAAACTTAAAAAACACAATATAAATACTAATTGTTATTAGTTATTATTGTTATTTCAAAATATTTTCCAAATGGCTGAACATTTCAAATTTCCACCAAAAACACCACTAGAGTGTTATTTTTCTACAACTTCAACAACATGGACTATTCTTATTTTAATTTTTTTAAGTTTTCTCAGCATGCCATTAAAATTCAAAGTTATTTTGATTTGTATGTATCTTATATCTTAGATTGTAAACATTCTTTTATATGATTTATAGTTTGTAAATCACTTGAAAATTCATTATTCATCTTTTTTAACACTCATGTCTATTAGGAAATAACTTCTAATTATATTTTTCTATTTGCTGTATTTGTATGTATTTATGTCTGTATCTTGATTATCAAACATTTGTCAGATATACATGTTTATATATAGACATAAATATATATTATTTATATGTGTGTGTGCAGTAAACTACATTCTTTCCTAGTTTAACTATGTTATTGCTAAAAAAATCCTTTCAAATTTCACATAATCAAAATTATCTGATTTTTCTGTTGTATTTTTTCTATTTACTGTGATTATGAATCATGTCCTAACCATGGCAGTGAAAAGTAGTACTATTATTTTCTTTGATAGTATTATCATTATTTTTAAAGTCATATATGAATTCTAATTGTTGTAGAATAAAGTAAAAGATCTTGTTTGAAACCTAATTTCTGCTAAATTTTCCAGTTTTCCTCATGATTTTTAAAAAAGGAGACTTGGTAACTTATAAATTGGGATTGATCAAACATTCCATTATTGAGTGAAAGTATGCTTTCACATTTATTTGTCCATTTTAAAACAGTACTAAGTAGTTTTTAATGATTACTATTTTGTAATATATTTTAAGGTCAAGAATTACTTATTATTCCTCCTTCATTTCTATGTACCCTTTCCCCCATGATTTCCCTGGATATCCTAGATCATTTATTCCTTCAAATGAATTTTGTAATTATTTCCTTTGGCTCCATAAAGTATTCCTTTGGGAGTTTGAGTGCTTTAGCAATGTGCAAGTGAAACACTATAAATGACAGGGCCCTGGGGGACAGTCACAGTTAGTGAGTAGATCCATACTCAATGAAGATCCAGCAAGAGAGAAATAGGAGTGGTCAAACAGATAAAAGAATCAGATAATAGTGTCACATAATATTGTACAGAAGACAGTTTCAAGGCAAAAAAGATAGTCAACACTCTGGATGCTTTCAGAGAGTTCAATAAAAATGATGATTGAAGATAGGCCATTATATTTACATATTAAAAGATCATTAGAAACTTTGGGGACAAATTATAGTTGACTGATGAGATTGGAATCCAGACTATAAAGAATTAAGGATAGAGAGAGAAGAAAGGAAATAGTCATCAGTAGTAGTTGACATTCTTGCAGAGGCATACTTTCAAAAGCATGAAGGTTTTATAAGAAGTCATAATGGACAAATGAAGCAAGAAAATTTTAAGAATTGAGGAGATGTGTATGTTGGTAGTCAGTAGGGAAGCTAGAAGGGTAGAGACTAGAGATAAGTTAGAGGATAGAGACAAGAAAGAGGACAATATTCTGGAAAAGACAGGATGTAATGGGATAGCATACATGAAGAGGGATTTTTCTTTTTTTCAAGAGGTGTCTTTTTTCCCTCATTTAATTTTTTTTTTACCAATTTCAGTTATAACAAATTTCCACATTTTCCAAAGTTATATGATCAAAAATATATCCTTACCTACATCCCTCCCCACCTGTAGAACTGGTGAGCAGTTCAGTCTGGGTTATACATGAATTATCATGTGAAATATATTTCCATAGTGTTCATTTTTATAAATGAATAATCTTATAAAACAAAAATATCAAAATATATGCCCAAATACAAAATTTAAAATATTGTACACTTTCATCTGCATTCCTCTTATAACTGTTCTTTATCTACCGGTGGATAGCATCCCTTATCCTAAGTCCCTCAGAATTGTCCTGGATTATTTTATTGCTGACAGCAGCTAAGTCTCTTACATTTGATGATTCCACAATATTGCCTTTAATGTTCATGCTATTTTCCTTGTTCTGATTATTTCATTCTGTCTTAGTTCATTTAAGTCTTCCTAGTTCTTTCTGCAGTAATCATGTTCATCATTACTTACAGCACAATAGTATCCCAGCACCATCATATATCACAATTTGTTCAGCCATTTCCAAATTGATGAACATCCCTTTATATTCCAATTCTTCGTCACTTCACAATTGTTGGGTTTTTTTGGCATTTTAAAATTCAGATTTCATTCCTCAATACCTATCCCCCTTGGTGGTGAATAGTCTGATATGGGTTATGCGTATATTTTCATGTGATAGATACTTCCATACTGCTCATGTCATAATAAAAAACATATCACTCATTCAACAGAAATCTCATGAAGGATATATAATGGAAGATAACATGTTTTAATTTGCTCTCATATTCTAATAGTTTCTTCTTTGACAATGGATAGCATTGTCTTGAATAGACCATGTGGTTATCTTAGAGACTTGCTTTGCTGATAATGGTTTAGACCTTCACAGTTGATCATTGTATGATATTTCAGTAACAGAATCCAATCTGATTCTGTTCACTTCAATCTATATCAGTTCATATAAGCCTTTCCAGGTTTTTCTCAGCTTCATTCTCTTCATTATTACTTATGGTAAAATGGTATTCCATTATAAATGTAGACCATAACTTGCTCATCCAATCTCCAAGTGGTGGACAACCTCTCTGTTTCCAATTTTTTTGCCATTACAATAAAAGAGTTGCTAAAATATTTTGGTATAGTAATTCCTTTTCTCCTATCTCTTTTCTCTTTGGGTTATAGATCCAGTAGTGGAATTTCTGGGTCTAATGGTAGAGATCATTATGTGGCCCTTTGAGCCTAATTCCATATTGTTCTCCAGAATGATTGTATTATTATATAGTTCCAAGTTCCACCAATAATGTAGTAATGTCTTAATGTTCCCACATTCCTTACAACATTTGTGATTTTCCTCTTTTGGTCATATTAGTCAGTCTGGTAGATGTGAGGTGGTAACTAATAGTTGTTTTAATTTGTACATATCTAATTAATTTGGAGAATATTTTTGTTTTAATCTTTTCCTCCAAGACTTGCCTATTCATATCATTTTTTGTTCATTTCTCATTTGGGAAATGTTTTGTATTCTTACAAGTTTGACTCTGTTTTCTATATACATGAGAAATGAGGCTTTTATCAGAGATACTTGTTATAATTTTCCCTCTAAATTTGTTGTTTACTTTCTAATCTTGGTTTGATTGGTTTTATTTGTGCAAAATATTTTTAATTTAATGTAATAAAATTATCTATTCCATTTTTCATGATATTATTCATGGATTACATGACAACAGAAGTGAATTAATGAAAAATTATGGAGGAAGGTAGCTTAACTCTACTAGATCACGAACAGTATTATAAAATGGTAACTATCAAAACAATTTGGTACTGGTTAAGAAATAAAGTAGTGGAGTAATGAAATAGATTAAAACACTCAATAGGCTGTAGTAAATTATCATAATAATATAGTGTTTGAGAAGCTGAATCACTATTCAATGATAACTGCTGGGAAAAATAGAAAACAACATGACAGAAAGTAGGCACAGATCAACTCCTCATGCCATATACCAAGGCAAAGTTAAAATAGATACATGATTTAGAAGTAAAAGATGAAACCATAAATAATTTAGAGAAGTATGAAGTAGTTTACCTGTCAGATGTATGGATAAGGGAAGAATTTATGGCCAAGCAAGGCATATAGAGGATTATGAGATGTAATATACATAACTATTAATAGATTACATTTTCTTAAAAGTTTTTGCACAAAAACAACCAATTTATTCAACATTAGAATAGAAATTAAAAACAAGGGGAAAATATTATAGTAAGCAAGTATCTCTAACTATGCCCTCATTTCTCAGATATATAGAGAATGGAATCAAATTCATAAGAATACACAACATTCTCCAGTTGTCAAAGGACATTTCTTAGATGAAGGAATTAAAACTGTTAGTTGCATAAAAGACTTTCAAATCATTATTAATTAGAGAAATATAAATTAAATAACTCTGAGGTACCACCTCATATTTATCATATTGGCTGATATGGCAAAAAGGGATAATGAGAAATGTTGAAGGAAATATGGAAAAATTGGGACACATATTATTGATGGAGTAGTTAACTGATATAGCCATGCTGGAGAGCAATTTGGAACCATATCTAAGGCATCATAAAGCTGTGCATACCCTTGGACCCAGCAATTAGCTCTGTATATCAAATAAATTGAAGATAAAGGAAAAGGACCTACTTGTAAAAAAAAAATACATATATATACAGAAACTCTTTTGTGGTGGCAAAAGAACTAAAGAATAAAGGGATGTGCATCAATTAGAGAAAGCCTGAACAAATTATTTTATATGTTTATAATGGTATATACTATAATGCCATAAGAAATGATGATCAAGAGGATCACAGAAAATCCTAGAAAGATTTATATGAAATGACGTAAATTGAAGTGAACAGAACCTGGAGAACTTTCTACATAGTAACAGCAATAATGTATGATAATCAAATGTGAATAATTAAAATATTATCATCAATGCATGGACTCATGAAGAAAAGGGCTATCCATTGCTCTGGAAGGAACCGATGGAGTCAGAATACAGATTTAAGTATGCTGTTTTTCACTTTATTTTCTCTATTAATTTTTCTATAGTATAAATGATATGTCTTCTTTCATGACATGAACATAAAATAAGTATTGTATAATGGCATATGTACATCTTACAACATATTATCTGCTGCTTTGGATAGGAAGAAATGGTGAAAGATGGAAAAATATGAATTAATAAATGCCAGAAAATGATTATTAAAATTGTAAACAAGTAATCTGGAATTTTTTTTAATTAATGAAAAATTGAGAACAGAGAATTCAAATTCACTGGCATGGGTTTACCCATGGTTAGTAGTAGGTTGTTAATCAGTGAGTTCAAGTAGGTTATTTACATTCCTAGATGTTTGGTCCAGGAGTGTTCTATTCTCAAATCATCAGGAAGTAGTGTGTACCTGGAAAGTGGGAAGAAATGAGGAGGTACCCCATGGGAGAAAGGACAGGCTCAAATGAGAAGATACTGGGTACTATTTCACAGGTTTCTCATGAGGATTAAAAGACATATGAAAGTGCCTTTCAAATTTTACAGTACTTTATGAATGATAGTTATACTAAACTGAAAACTATTCACTTATTATTAAATATTACTTTCAAAGATGGTCGCTATTGAAGTGCTCTGGGATGTGGTCCTTGTCCCTATACTTCTTAATATTTTTTCCCATGACTTGAAGAAATATAGATGGTAAAGTTTTAGACTTTTTATATCATATAAAAGAAATAGAAAGGCATTACTAGAAAAGATAACCAGCATATTGTTTGATAGAGTCAGGATCCATTAAGATCAGAATATTGTAATATTGAGTTGACTATAATGTGAAGTTTAAAAGACATAAACGTAATATCACACAATTTGAATTAAAAAATACAATATAAAAGATGGAAGATTTGTGATTAGATAACAGTTCAAATGGAAAAGATCAGTATTTTTAGAGAGTTGTAATACTGATATGAATCACATTATCTTACATAGCTTATTACATTGCTGATTTATATTGCTATTTTATTAGACAAAAAATACTTGATAAAACTTTTTACTTTAAGCAAGGTTTAAAATATCTGACAGCACCAGCATCAAGCACAGATCCTTAGAATACTACACTGGAGACCTTCTTTAAAGTTCACATCTCACAATTAATAATTACATTTGTATTCTGACCTTTCAAAACTACCCGACATCTATATCCAGCTTATCAATTTGAAAAACACTTTTACATTTCATTTTATTCTTTTTTTCTTCAAATCCAGTATGTAGATATTAATGAGGAAACTGAGGCCAGCACCAACTCTTTCATTCATGATTACACAGATAGTAAAGATCATTAAGATGGATTCTAACTGACATCCTTTGTACTATAAGAACTTTTCACTAAATAGAAACATCATATACATGAATAAAGAGGCAACAGTTTTCCTTTACACTGTCATCACCAGTTACATCTAGGGGAAATGTGTTCATTGTAAGTGCTACATTTAGGAAGGACATTGATAAACTGAGGAATACTTGGAGGAGGAGGCCCATGATGTCCTGAGTGATTTCAAAATAAGTAAATCTGATGTTGGGCTCCAAAAAGAAAAAAAAAATGAGAGACATCTTAAAGCCCTCAAATGCCCTAAGAGCAAGACGGATTAAATTTATTCTGCTTGACTCTAGAAGGAAGAATTAGGAAAACTAGCTAGAAGTTGCAGAGGAAAATTTCAGTTTGTGGTAAAAAAATATTTCCTTAAATTGGCAGCTATCAAAAAGTGATATGGACTGCCTCAAAATGTGTTAGGTAACTTGAAGGGTATTTCAATAGAAATTGAATGAACACTTTTCGAGTACGAGACTGAGAAAATTTTTATTTAGACCTTGATCAGAATACAACACTTCTAAAGGTCCTTAAAACTCAGCTTTTTTAAATTCTTTCCCAACTGAAAGCTGTCAGTGGAATGATCGATTCTCTCAAAAATATAAACCAAGTGATAACACTGAACAAGTCATAACTTCATTGAGCCTCAGTTTCTTTATCTGTAAAATGAGGAGATTGAGTTTCATGAATAAGTACTTTATTAATAAGCCTTTAACACTCTTATTGAGGAGCATCATCTGTTGTTAGACAAAGCCAAGATGGGGGAACTATCAGGGACTCATGTTATTTATAAAGAGCAGCAAAACAAGTTTAATAAAAATATAAAATAACTTTCTGAAGAGTTATAAAAATGAAGGGGTTTGAAGTGATCCAACATTTGGGCGAAAAATTGGGAATTAGACCCAGAGAGTTATAGAACTGTGTATATGCCCTCAGACCCAGCAATACAATTGCTGGTTTATAAACAAATTGTGGAAATTGATTGTGATGGAACATTACTGTGTCTTAAGAAAGCAGGTTAAGTAAAAAACAACAACAACAATAACTTGGAAAGAACTCCATGAAATAATGAACTGAAATGAATAGAAGCAAGAGAACATGATACAAAGCTACAGAATTAGTAGTTGAAGAATAAATTGTGTAAAAAAATAAAAAAAAGAATAAATTGTGAATGTTACCTCCAGAGTAACAGTAACCTGAAAGGTAGAAAAATGAAGGATTGAATTGGTATGAACATGTCTGTCTCTCTGACAATACTTTCTGTGATGCAAGGTGGGTGGGAAAGAGTTGGAACGTGTGTGGATAAATTATATTAATAATATAAATTATGACTCAAATTCTAATTTCACAAAACTTTCACTAATAGTATTAAGCTTGATAAGGCTATTTGTTACTAAAAATGAAATTATTTTTGGAAAAAATGTATTTTTGCATCCAATTGAGAAAAAGAAAATTAGAGACTTAATGGGGAAAAAATGAAGCTTGTGTTTTTTTTTTCCCCCTCCCCAGATCTGTTCTTTACTTTGGACACAGAACTGCCTACATGACTGCAATAACCCATTAGAACAGGGTGTGTATTCTCATCTCCTAAGCAGGAATCCATCATTAGAGGATTTAGAGAGATAAGGGGAATTATTGACAAGCTCAAGTAGCAGCAGCTAAAATTACACCATCACTCCACACTCTTTATACATTTGTCACCACTGGATGTAAATATTTATGGCTCAGATAACCAATCACTTACCGTATTTGGTGATTGGCGGCAACAGTGGAATTCTGGGGGTCACCCTGATGGTGTCAGGTTCCTGTTGGGATCTGGGCTGTATTAGGACTTCAATGTTGTAGCAGCTGCAAATGAAAATGTAACCTGATGTGCTCCTCTTACTCCTCCCACCCCCATCGCCACTGCCACCACCACAAAAATCTGCATCTTTGCTTGCAAAGAGAATTTCAATAATTCAAAGAGCAAAAATGCATAGAGTACAAAATGAGCTTTCCTAAGCACGTTACAGACGGCATAAAATTAAAATCTGTCTGCCTCATCTACTGTACGGTATGGCCCTCTGGCCCTTCATGAACCATGGTCTGATAATATTTATAGTTCAGCTCAATGAGGAATTTATTTAAAGAAAATATAAATGTTTCAAAACAAAGTTGGCTGAGATTTAGGTCTAGTCTCATTCAGTTAGATGACCTAGGATAAGAATTAGCCTGTCCTTAGGAAAATCAGAAAAATATCTTCATTATGTGACTAAAGATATGTAGGAAAATCCTCTGCCAAGATAGCCCAAGGAATTCAATTCAAGTAGTTCTCTCTGTCTCTCTCTCTGCCTCTGTTTGTCTCTGTCTTTGTCTCTCTCATTATATATTGCATATAATAATAGCATTCATATACATACATAGCATTATATACGAATGAGTAAACTGAGGCAAGCAAAGGTAAAATGATAAGCCTGGAGTCTAACTATTAAGTGACTGAGACCACAGTTGAGTTGATATGTCTCTAGAGATTTGAACCCATGTCTAATGCTTAATTGGCTGAGCAGCCTAGCATTCTTCCTTAAATTCTCAGGGTTCCAAGAAAATTTTAAGACCATAAATTGCAGAGCAGATACATTATATTAATAGAAAAAATGATTCACTGGAATATGTCTACCCCACCCCAATCATAGCTCTGATCAAGCATCTCCCCAACTCATTAAACTTTAGGAGCTCCTTTATTATGTCTAGGATTAAATATACAATCTTCTGTTTGGCATCTTTGAATGCCAAACAAGGGGGCTTTGACCCCTTGGAACTTAGCATCCCCTACTTTTCCAGGTTGCTTGCCTGGTAAACCCTCTTCCATTTATTCTCTTCTCCAGTAGCACTGACTTACTTGTTATTACTATTCCTCAAATAAGACACTCCCTTCCCATTTTTTAAAATTTTTACTGCCTGTCTCCTATGTCTCATCTCCTCCTCCTGGTTACCCTGGTTTCCTTTAAGTCCCAGATGAAACACTAACTTCAACTGGAAGCGTTTTCTGATTCTCCTTAATGCTAGTTCCTTACCTCTGTTTATTCTCTCCATTTTATTCTGTATATCGTTTACTTTCAAAATGTCTCTTCCATTAGACTATGAACTGGTTAATATTTTTTTTCCTTTCTTTTGGTTTTCTTTGTAGTCTCAGGACTTAACACAGTGACTGTCATATAACAGACATTTAATAAAAGTTTATTGACTGACTAGTGGTGTAGAGATAGGGGCATCACAAATTTAGATAAACCTTAAGTAAATATATGTTTGTATACACAAACATTAATATTTAAATATGTATATATATACACACATATAGACAGTAATCATTATTGTGACTCTTTTGTTATTTAGTTATGTCCAATTCTTTGTTACCCCATTTGGGGATTTCTTGTTAAAGATAGTTGAGCATTTTCCATTTATTTCTCCAGGTCATTTTATACCTGAGTAACTAAGGGGAAAAGGGCTAAATGACTTGCCCAAGGCCAAGTGTGGGAGGTGAAATTTGAACTCAGGAAAATTCATCTTCCTGACTTCCGGTCTGGTACTCTATCTAGGCACCACTTTGTGAAGATTGGATTTAGCTATCTCCTGATTGTAACAATGAAGGTACTTAGCTCTACCTTTATTGGGAAGATTGAATTGTAATCCACAATCTATTTTTAGATTTTAATCCCCAAAAGATAGTAACTCAGTATTTGAAGTAGATCTACCCATTTTAACCACAAAAAGGTGTGAACTAAATACTAAAGGTGTGATCTAAAGAAACAAGGTATAATCTAATCAAAGAAGGTGTGAACTAAAGAGACATAGAATTGATGAGGAATCCATATCCTGTGATTCATAGACATGAAATTTAGGGGAGATAACACAAGAGAAAAAAAGATCTTTAAAAAGAGTATCACAGAGGCCAGAAGAGTCATTTGGAAAGATATTTGGGACTTGATAATTCGAGCATTTGAGATTCTTGATAGAGTGAAGAAGAGTCACTCAGAAGAGAAACTGGAAGAGGGGCACTCTGACTTGACTGTGGAACTGGATCCCCGGAGGAGCTTGTGCAGCTGAGAGACCTCAGACTGCTTTTATTTTATATGGTCACCATTGGTGAGTGAAAGGTTGTCTTAGTTACCTTGCTTTTCTAGAGGTATAAACCTCATAGAAAGGCCCATTGTCTTAAGACTCTTTTCCCTGATTAGGGCCTTAGAATTTCTACCTGACTTAGAGGAAGCTGGAGTTCTCTCTCTCTCTCTCTCTCTCTCTCTCTCTCTCTCTCAATCTCTCTCTCTCTCTCTCTCTCTCTCTCTCTCTCTCTCTCTCTCTCTCTCTCTCTCTCTCTCTCTCTCTCTCTCTCCCCCCCGCTCTCTCTCTCTCTCTCTCTCTCTCTCTCTCTCTCTCTCTCTCTCTCTCTCTCTCTCTCTCTCTCTCTCTCATTCCTTAATATCTTCTCTCTATTGTAAAATAAACTACCATAAATTACATCTTACTTTAGTAATTTATTTTGGGGTTTAGAAATTAAATCCCTGGCAACCACCAATTTAATATATTTCAGTCCAACCAATAAAATCTAACAACCTAGACAGGTCTACTAATTCCTTCCTGCCTCAGTTGTCTCTTTTGTAAAGTAAGAATATTAACAGAACATAATTTCAGAGATATTATGAGAATAACATTAGATAATATTTGTAAAATACTACAAGTCTTAAAGTAAGCAATTTTTTTTCTGTTCTTAATTTTTTTCAACATAATCTGAATCCTAGTATTAATATCTAAAGCTGGGGAAATAGTACAGATATCACATACTTCACAAAGTCCCAAAAAATCCTATATAAATACTGAAGCATTAAGTAATTTTTGTTATTCAATTATATGCAATTCAAAAGTATGTATTAATGTATAGAAAATGCCAGGTGCTGTGTTAGGTCTTGTTGAAAATAAGACAAGATTAAAATGGATCAAAGAATCATAGGTTTAAAGTGGGAGGAGACCCATTTATTCTTACTTCTTCATTCCGTAGTTGATGAAAACGAGGACAAGGAAGATTAAGTAATTTACTTCAAATATATAGAATTTAAACCAGATCTTCTGAAGTGAAATCTAATGACTTTTCCATACTATTAAAAAAAAGTCCATGACTTCAGAAGCAGAAATAACATGTATACAAAATGCAAAAAGTGAGAAACAAATTATATATATATAATGCATATAATGAATATGTAATATGTATAAATATGTGTAAATACAGTATTCCTATATCCATTAGAAATGTTAATTTTCCAAAGATGATCCAAAATTCCACTTTGCCCTGATAATCTCATAAAAAACAAAATAAAATGTTATCAACATGCTTTCTTATCAAATCAAAGTTCAAATAATTTAGAAATTAAACAAATTCATAAAAAGAAATGATTGGATTAATTATATAGAATTTACTTGTCTATTCTATATATCTTATTAGTCTTTAGCAAATCAAAGGCTTTATTATTTTACCCCTCCAAATTAAAAAAATCAGTTATCTTTCTTATTGCAATCTATTGTTGCATTTCTTCTAATAAAACAAAAGCTGAGGTAAAAGGCAAAGGTGATAGAAAAATATATTTAACTTTCATACTCCTAGAAGAAAGAACTCTATTTAAAATCCTTTAATTATATGTTCATTTCTGCAGCAAAGATATGGACTTTGTACCTGAATAGCCCCAGCTGCTATAAGAGTAAAATTCTTGTTTTTCTGCTTGTAGAACATTTCTAAGAATAGGAAAACAAGCAAATAAAAGGTGAAAATAAAGATAGAGAGAATTATTTTAATATTCCTTCTCTGGCTTGCCCAGTCTAGCTGCCCATTCCATTTCTATGATCTAGCATACAGAGGAACAGATTCATGTTCAGGTGGTTGACCTTGGGTATGAGTCATGTAACCAAGAGGAGTCAAGGCTCCAGCTAAATTGAGAGGCAATAATGAACAAAAGGGAAACACCTTTGATCACCATAATGAGTAAAATAATATTTACAGAAATGGGACCTTTTCAGAAATAGTTTTATTGAATCAAAACAAAATGACCCCTTTACCATATTCCTGCACAGTACCAAATTTAACACAAAGCTGAGAAACATTAAGGCCATTAAACTTTAAGAGACCATTTTAAAGACACCTATCTAAAATAATTACAGAAATTATGAACAAAATTAATCTGGTATAAGGAAATATATTTCCTTTAACTAAGTCAAGTTTGTCCTGTTTTGTTGATCTTTTAATTCCATCTCTTACATGTGTCCTCTTGTTTCTCCAAAAACAATGGCATGATTCCTCTCTTTGTGGCATCAGTCAGCCTTAATTTTAGGGAATTTCATGTCTTATTGTAATATTTGATTAAATGGAGTCTTAACCCCTTTTAGCTTTTTGAGAATTATATCATCCTGCCAGCCAATTCATTTTTTGCCTGGAGACTCAATGGCTGGCTTGTGCCTTGTATTCTTTTCATTAACCTTTTATCATCATCAATACTGGCAGAAGAATATACTTGTAAAGCTACTATTTAAAAAAAATGTAAAAGCTCTTCACTCTCAAATGTACATTTTTCATTGCAGAAGAGAAAAATAAGGAAATTATAATAAACTCTATTTTTAGACAGTAGATCTAATGTCCTGACTTTCATTGACCTAGGACCTACTGCTAGAGACTTGAGAGAGAAAAATTATCCCCCAAACACACATTTGGCTATAGTTATATTTTTACTGCTTTGAAATCCCTAAACATTTCATCTGGTACTGTGAGATGAGTACTTGATTATTGAAATGCAGCATAGGAATCTTAAGGATTAATGCTGTGAAAATTAAAATTAATATATAATAACTCAAGTATTGTATTTATAAGATTTATTAAAATAAAAAACTACAGTTAAAAAAGTGCAAACTCAAATCCTTATCTTGAGAAAGACAAGACAGAGGGAGGAGTCACAGAAAGTTATAAACAATAACATAAAGATGTACAGAAAAGATGGGAAAAAGGATTCTGGGAAATACAAAAGGATTGCCAGGGAACATAGTCCTAGGGTTCAAGATTTTCCAACTATACAATGCCCAAGATGAAATCTAGTCATTAACATCACTGAATCACCGAGTTTCAGATACGGTAGAAACCTTCAGCTGCCACTAAGTGTATAACACACACAAGAAATAATCATGGAGCCTGAGCTTGAATATCTCTAAAGAAAGGATATCCTCTCCTTTAAGCCATTATTTGCTACTGCGGTAGTTCTTTAAAAATAATTTATTTTTATCTTTTATTTTTACCTTCTATACTCCCTACTGTATCATCCCTCCGTCTCTCCCAGAAATTAGAAATTCATCATATATATACATACATATGTATATATACACAGAATCAGTGAAACCAATAAATGTATTGACTTTGGATATTATACACAAAGATTCAGTCATTGACTATGCTTTTGTCAAAAATGGGGGAGACTCTTGTCCAACCTCTTCTTGGGGATCACATTTTGTCATAATTCTGTTCCATTATTTCATTATTTTTAGGGTTGTTTTCTCTGAATATTCTAAATCTTTAATGATATTTCCTCTATATGAATTTTCAAAATAATTTCTGGCAACAAATTTCATAAACAAGGTGAAAGGGAAAACGTCTGTTTGTCAGGTCTATGAACAATTCAGAAAAAAGAGGCTTCTTTTAATTTGGCCTTGTCATCTCAAGTCCTTATAGTTTGCAGTTGGAGTATCTGGACCTTGTTTTACATGAAATCAGCAGAATTAGATGGAGATGTATTATCCCTTTTTAAACTGTGCTATCAAAGTCTTGATCCCCACATGATGCCCCAATATGTGCAGTTTTATTTTTATTTTTATTTTTTATTTTATTTATGTGCAGTTGACACTGATCTACTTCCAGGTTGAAATCACTTTATAGCAAAACTGTTTAAAATGTCAGGTTTGTATTTTAGCTTTTAGTTAATTTTACCATAAGATCCATGCCATGTAATAAAAAATACCAGGCATTCCATAGCCTGTATCTAGTGTTCCTAATTTGTCTTAGCCTTAAAAATTTAAATACACAGGTTTAAAAGTTTTTCCCCATGTTTTTTATTTGTAAAATTTGATTGACATAATGACTAGCATTTAGATGGCACCTTAAAGTTTTAAAAGTAGTTCATTCATGTCATATATCATTTGATCTTCAAAATAACCCTGTAAGAGTAGTGTTATAATTTCTAGGTGAGAAAATTGATACTGGAAAAGGTTAAAGAGACTCTTTCAAGTTCATGTAGTTAGTAAATGTCTAAAACAGAATTTGAACACAGACCTTGAGGATGCATCCTTTTTTCTGCTCCATCACCTCAGCTTAGTCTTTAGATAAAACTTTTCCTCTTCATTCTTCAATTCACGGAGAAGCTTCTCATTTAATAAGGTTAGACAAAATGAAAGGATGCAATAACTATGTCTGAGTAATTGAAATTCCATCCATTATCCCTTTGAACCACAATGGTTTATTTTAAATGAACAACAATTAACATTTAACAATTAAATGAATAACATTTTATTTCATTGTATTTATATTATCCATAATTGTGTTCATTGCTTTCCCAGTTCTACATGCATCATCCTGAGTCAATTTGTTAAAGTCCTCCCACATTCCTCTTAGTCTTTCATATCTGTTATTTCTTAAAGCATCATGATATTCATATGCCACAAGTAGCTAAACATTTCTTAATTAGAGCACCTAGTTTTTGTCATATATAATTTTCTGACAGTGCCCTCTCTTTCTATCTCTATGACCTGCTTGGAGTATGACTCCAGTAGCCAACTCTGGGTCAAAGAGATGTTTACTCACTTTTTTCACATATTTCCAATTCATTTTCCATCATTCTTGAACACAAATAGACAATCAACCAAAAGTGAATCAATGTACCCATCTTCCCATAGCTCCTCCATCATGGACTTTAATAGCTTTTCTTATACACACAAATACACACATATGCATATGTATAATATGTATTTTAATAATGTGATATATATGTAATGTGAAATAATTTCAGTTATTTTGTGGGTATATGCATAGATTGTGTATGTGTGTTTGTTCATTTTCATGGTGGAATTTTTAAGGCTTGAGAATATTTTCTCCTCAGATTTAAGCAGGGAAACACATTTTCTTCTGAAAAGCTATTAAAAGTCAATGCTGTTTGGGAAGATAGGTATATTGATTTACCTTAGTTTATCTATTAATTAAAGATTTATGCTTATTAAAATATCTAATGTATTATCAAATATATTAATGCCTATATAGCTATCATATGTATAATATTTAATATATCATAGAAAACTAATTATATATTATATTGAATATATTATTAAATATATTGCTTTTTTAGTTAATTAATAAACACAATGTATTATGTAATCATATTCTTTATTATTGTATTTATTATAAATATTTAATTATATGAATTCTTATATATGATCTATTATATATTTTAGAGAAAAATAGGTGTTTTACACTTACATTGAAGGCTAATAAAAAACCAATCACTTTGTAAGCTGCTTCTTGCTTTCTGATTTTTACAATTAGCTTCTCATCTAATTAGATAATACACCTCTAAATTACTGAGCCAAGCCCTCATATGCCTCCTTTGAAAGAAGACAGTTAAAGACCTTGAACCTTTTAAGTCAAGAATCCCTCTTACACAGCCCACTTTAATCCTCATGGATTTTCTACCTCATAGAGTAGGCATTGACCAATTAGACCAAGAGTTCTTTATCTTTTTTTTTTCCTGACATGCACTGCTTTGGCAATTTGGTAAAAGGTATCTCTGATCACTTTCTCACAATGTTTGTTAGCACATAAAAAAAAAATAATGCCTAGGATGATAAAGGAGGCCAATTATATTGAACTATAGTTATCTAAGTATATAATCACACATTCACATATATGCATACATATATTCATATAAATTCATATATATCAAACTACAGTTATATATATATATATGCACAGATATATTGACATTCATTTAGGCATATGTGCAGTATTTATGTATAGACATTTACATGCACAAATTACATTTTATAAATATGTACATACATATACATATATATATAATGAATATATATGTATAACAAGTTCAAGGACCCTAGATTAAGATCAATCATACTGATTTAGATTAAAGGAGAGATGGGTGTGGGCTAGAATTTCTGGTTGGAAAATCCATAGATTTAGTACATATATGACAAAGCCTGATCTTGATTAAATTGTTGAAGTCTCTAGGCTCAGGCTGTCTCATTCAACCACATCCTTTACAATATCTTCCTTACAACCCCTCCCCCTCGACCCCCATGACCTACTTGATGGGAAAATATTTTATGACTCTCCATATATTATTTTATTTCCAACTTTTTAATTTATTGTTGGGGAAAATTTATTAGTAATCTCATTCACAAATCACAGAGATGGAAGAGATAGTGCTGATTACCTAGTCCTTCCTATACTTGAAAAGGAATTTTCTCTATAATATGTCTGATAAATAGTCATTCAACCTCTGCTCAAAGACTTCCATTAATACAAAAACCACTAAGCTTCTAAGTAGCATTAATTGTTCTGAAATATTTTCCCTTAAATCAGATCCAAATTTGCCACTTTGGAATGCCCACCTTTGGTTAGAATTTATCCCATGATCCCTTATATTAGAAGCTGTTCTTGTCTGTCACTTCTCTCAAGATTCCCTCTTATCCTCATCACTACAAATGCATGCATTAGAAAAAGAATAATGCTTCCAACTTTAATATTCCATGGCTTTCTTTTTGTTTGACTTTCACTTCCTCCTGTGTTTGTCTCTCTTTCACTAGGCAGACTCTGACCGAATTTTGAGGAAGAAAGAGGGAGAAAGGCTTTAAAAATTTACTATATTTTAAAATATTTTTTCTAATTTTAATCCTTGAGTTTAGTAAAGTTACTAGATATGGGACCTTATATATATATACTTCCATCTTGGTCATTGTTGTAAAAGACTACTCATATACAACCAAACTCTGAAATAAAACTTTAAATAAACTTATGTGAAAGAGAGTATGTTTTGATCTGTTGATCTGCACCTGACTCCAATAATTCTTTCTTGGCAGGTGGATAACATTCTTTGCTGTATGTCCTTCAAGATTGTCCCAGATCATTGCATTGCTGAGAGTAGCTTGATCTTCTTACAATATTGCTCTAACTATATACAATTTTCTCCCAGTTCTGCCTATTTTGCTTTTCATCAGTTCATCTAGACCCTTCCAGATTTTTTTTTCCTGAAGTCATCCTATTTATCATTTCTTATGGCATTATAGTATTCCATCAACAACATATATCACAATTTGTTCAGTCATTCCCTGATTGATAGACATCCTTTAATTTCCAATTCTTTGCCACCACAAAAAGCATTGCTATAAAACTTTTTGTTCAGACTGATGATCTCTTTGGTATTCAGACCCAGTAGCAGTATAACAGCAACAAAGGATCAAAGCACAATTTTGTAGTCATTTGAGCATAGCTTCAAATTGCCCTCCAGAATGGTTGGATCTCTTCACAATTCCACCAACAATGCATTAGTGCCACATCTCCTTCAACATTTATTACTTTCCTCTTTTATCATTTTGGTGAATCTGATAGGTGGGAGTTGGCACTTCAGAATTATTTTAATTTGCACTTCTCAAATCAAGAGCAATTTAGAATTTTTTCAAATGATTATTGAATCCTTTGATTTTTTCATCTTTAAATGAGTATGATAATAGTAATTACCACATAATATTGTTGGAAGTATTAAACATGACAGTATATGTGAAATGCTTTGCAAATCTTAAAGCACTCTAGAAATGTTTTCTATTATTAATAAGGTAAACCAGGCTCTTCATGAAGGGAATGTGAACTTTGACTCACATAAGAAACCTGGAAGTGATTTAAATTAGCAGCAGAAAAAGGGACAAGGCTACAGTCAGTGGACCTTCAGGTGAAGGTATCATCTTAATTTAGCTTATAGACTAGAAAACATAAAAGAATCAGGAGAAAAGAAGCTTAATTTGGTAATCATATGGACGTGCTAAGATAAGTAAAATGAATTGTGGAAAATGAATTATTAGTGCTTGGGGATTTATGACACTAATAATACTAAGTAATAATATTCAGCATTCAATTAGCATTTTAAGTTTTCCAATATGCTTTGTATATGTTATCTCATAGATAGCTATAGAGAAAGGATCTGAAAATATGGGTTGAGAAAATATCATGAGAGAAATAATTTTTATCAAAAAGAACAGGAGGGCAATAAATATCATTTTGATAGAGAATTTGTTTCAGGATAAAAACATAAGATATGGAATGATTGATGAACTATGGAAGATGAAGGGAAATGAAGTACTGAGGATGAATAGCACATTTGGAAACTTGGTGATCATAAAAATAGGCATCTAAAAGAATAAATATAATAACACCCATGGCTTTTGCTATGTCTTCAAGTCAGACCAACAACAATTTATTAATTACTTACTCTGTGTCAAGAACTGTGCTTAGAATTGGGAATGCAAATGGAAGCAGGAAGGACAGTTCTGGCCTTCATTGATTTGCACAATAAGGGAAAACAACACATACAATTGAACTAAAAAAGAAATGTAAAGATTATATATGCTGAGAGGATCCAGTATATCAGGAGGAGAAGCAGATGGGAGAAACAGTGCTTCCAATGGCAGATGTAGTCCAGAGGTCAAGTAAGTTTCCAAGTAAAGAGTTTCTATAACAGAGTAGAGAAGTCCTGTGGATATGGATCAGTAGTACATGTTGGAGATAAAATGCCATCATGGAGAATATCATATTCGAAATGAGAATTGAGGATGACAATTTTCTTCTAGATAGAGGAGTTGGGTGGGGGGGCAGAGTTAGGACATAAGAATCATATTTAAGAGGCATAAAAAGAGAGGGAGACAGAAGGAAAAAGACAGAGAACTAGAGACAGAGTCAGAAAGCCAGAGAGGTTGAGACTCATAGAAAAATATATAGAAAATGATAGTTTCAAGGGAGAGGGAAAAAATGTTAGAATTTCAAGTATTTTTTAAATAATTTTTATTTGATCATTTCCAAGCATTATTCATTAGAGATAAAGATCATTTTCTTTTCCTCTCCCACCCCCCCATAGCAGACGCGTGATTTCACTGGGTTTCACATGTGTTCTTGATTCGAACCCATTTCCATGTTGTTGGTATTTGCACTAGGATGTTCATTTAGAGTCTCTCCTCAGCCATTTTCCCTCAGCCCCTGTAGTCAAGCAGTTGCTTTTCATGGGTGTTTTTATTCCCACAGTTTATCCTCTGCTTGTGGATAGTGTTTTTTAGATTCCTGCAAGTTGTTCTGGGACATTGCATTGACCCTAATGGAGAAGTCCATTACCTTCGATTGTACCACAATGTGTCAGTCTCTATGTACAATGTTTTCCTGGTTCTGGTCCTCTCACTCTGCATTACTTCCTGGAGGTCGTTCCAGTCTCCATGGAATTCCTCCACTTTATTATTCCTTTTAGCACAATGATATTCCATCACCAACATATACCACAATTTGCTCAGCCATTCCCCAATTGAAGGGCATCCCCTCGTTTTCCAATTTTTGGCCACCACAAAGAGCGCAGCTATGAATATTCTTGTACAAGTCTTTTTCCTTATTATCTCTTTGGGATACAAACCCAGCAGTGCTATGGATGGATCAAAGAGCAGACAGTCTTCTATCGCCCTTTGGGCATAGTTCCAAATTGCCCTCCATAGAATTTCAAGTATTAAAAAGAAGTCTAAATTTGTTAGAGAGTAGGATCCATTTTGGGGAATAATGTATACAAGACTAAGAATATATATGGGAAATGGACTCTGGAAGTCCTTGCAAGCAAAGCTAAGAAATTTGGGATTCAGGCACAAGAGGATAGAGAGACACAGAAGGTTTTTAAGATGGAGAATTAACAAATCTTTTTATGTCATACAAAGATCATTCATATAGTTGTTATATATCTAAGGACTTTCAAGGAAGGAAGGTTGGAGGTGATGAGGTCATTTATGAGGCAACTTAAGTATTCTTTGTACAAATTAATAAGTACTTCAACTAGTGGAATTGATAGTAGGGGCATAAAAAGGATAAGATATGAGAGATATTTCAAAAACAAAACTGAAAGATTTGATGAATGATTGCATCTAAGTATCCAAAGAGATGAAAAAAAAAAACTAAAAAAAGATAGGAAAATCAGTTGGGTTAACTGATTTTAGAGGGGTTGAAAATAAGTTCATCTTTGGATAAGTTGAGTTAGCTGTGTCAAGTGGAATACAAAGCTAAAAGTATCTAATAAACTATATGCAAATTGTATTGAGAACATGCTGCACCATGCTTACCAACATCACATATTTCATATTACTTTTTAAATGAATTAAAATTTAATTCTTCCAAGATTGTGTTGTTCCATGATGTGTAACTTACACAAACACTAGGGAATTGTTTGTACTATATAGATTTGAAAAGTAGAAGATGCTTTAATAATCATTAAATTTCTACCATTCTCATTTCATAGAAGAGGAAACTGAGGCCCTTAAAAGTTAAGTGCTTTGTCCAGGACCACACAGGTTCTTAGTATAGAGCTGAGAATAGAAATCAAGTTTCCTGACTAAATCAATCAATCAATCAATCAATCAATCAAGAGTCAGGTTTGAACCATTTCACTGTGTTAGATCCTGGATATAGAAATATAAAAGTTAGACAATCCTTGCCCTTAAGAAGTCACATTTTTACCAGTTCTATCCCTATGTGAAAAATACATCATGTAAGCAATAGCTCCATTGTACATGTTTCAGGATGCCTCTAAATAATTATTCATGAAAATAGCAGATTTTATGAATTTTACAAAACTTCTCAAAACTTTTAACTATTTTACACATTTAACACACACACACACACTCTCTCTCTCTCACACACACACACACACACACAGAATCCTAAATGTAAGTCACTACTATTTTTTGTTCTTTGTTTCTTTATTATTGCTTTTTTTCTTGGAGCCCTCATTCCTCAGAGTTGGTATATTAGGTATCCATTAATGTGTCTTATATGGAAGTCTGATACCTTTCCTGGTAGAATAGGGTTACCTGGTGGTCCAGCTGAAATAATGTCCAAGATTCCCTGACCATACCTTTTAATTCCTTTTCCTTTTAGTATTATCCCTGCCTCCCCCCACCCCACTTACCCCTCATAATCCCACTGCATCCTGCCATTTCTCTGAAGCCACTTAAAATCTCTCAGTGCAACAATCTAGGGTCCCAGACATAATGTTACCATTGAAAGGATTTCAGGGCTTAAAGCAGAGCTGCGGCTGTTTTTGCTCTCTTTCCTCTGCCTCTCAAGAGAGGACACCAGTGGGATCTTTGAAACAGTAAATAAACTTGAAACCTTGATGAGTTCAAAGACTCCCTGGCTAGTCTCAGAAGCATGTACCTTGGACCCAGTGGCTGCCCCTTGGCAGGTTCAACCATCTCCTCAGGCTAGTTCCAGGTATGTATTCCCTGCTGTGAGAGCTGCCAACCCTTCTTCCTCTGCTCCCTCAATGAAGAACATTTTCCTAAATGAAATAACCTTTCACCCCATCTAGAGGGGAACATGATTCCTCCTGCATGGGTCCTTGGCAGTTTCCTTTCTATGGAGAATACCTAATTACATTCCTCACTATGATAGGCAGCTATTTTACCAGCATACCTAATGTCACTATTCTAAAACAGGTGTCATTTTTTCCTGTTAAAAAGGGGGGGGTCTTATCAGAATTTGGCAGCATTTTTGTTTGGGGGGAAGAAAATTTTAAAAAATGAATTAAAAGAAACTTTGATATCCATCCTCCCCAAAATGTTATTGTAGCACTCCTTACCCTTCCAAACACTGTCACACATCCATTATGCTGTCATGGATCAGTGTACAATTGACAGAGAATAAGATTGAAACAGTCCATCAATCTAATGTCATACCATGTAATAAAAGTCTACAGAAAACCTATAAATGCTAGTTATGCCATCAGATAGAGCTCCAAAGTGCTGATTGGTGTAAAACATTCTTAAGGGCTATAAATGGGTAATGTGTCCTAAGGAGAATCTGGCCCTTAAGTGAGATCAAGAGAAGCAGAAAAAAGTACAGAATACAGAATACAAGGGAAGCGATTGAGGAGTGAGACAGAAAGATACAGAAAGATCAAGAGATACAGAGATTGAGATAGAGACAAAGAGACTGAGAAAGAGACAGAGATCAAAAAAAAAAAAGAAACAGAAAGAGAAGGCAGATAGATAGAGACAGAAAGATACAGTGTACCAGATAGAAATTGAGTGAGACTGAGAGATAAAGATAGAAACAAAACAGAGGTGGAAATGGGGAGAAACAGAGACAAGGATAGAGACAGAGACCAAGAGAATGAGAGATGAGGAGATAAAGACAGTCATCCAGGGAGATACAGGGAGGATGGCAAAGAGAGAAACAGAGAAATAGGAGAGAGTAGGGAAGAAACAGGAGAAGTGGAGAAGGGAGAGGAGAAGGAGGGAAAGAAGGGAAAAAAAGGATGGAAAGAGAAAGGAGAGCCAGAGATAGATTGATTGATAGAGGGAGAGACAGATCAGTAGAAAAATGTAAACATGGACACTCAGAGTAAGAAAGATCAATTTAAGAAAAGAGACAGAAACAAGTCAGAAGGATGGAGAAACAGGCTCACTGGCAAAAAGGAAAGAAGAGATAGCTAAATAGTCACAGCAAAAATAAATGGATACAAAAAAAAAATTATAAGAGAATGCCATAGTCTGATTCATCCTTCTTATTGACCTATATTCTGAAAGACTTTCCCTACCTAACTTCTCATCCTACCCCCCAACAATGCAATGAAATATGCAGATAACTACATTTGATCCAGTTAGATTGTGATTCAAACTACAAAATGTATTCTATTCACTTACTAAAATTTAATGATACAATAAAATGTCCTGATTCTTCTTTCTCCATTTAGCCTTTACCTTCTGGCCTTTTTGGTTTTCTTCATCTTCTAGATGACGAAAATGCTCACTTTGAACAATTCTTTGACCTTTGCTTATCTGTCATTATGTCTACTTATAAGCACTCAAAAAAAGTAGAAGAAGAATCTTACAGGAAATGACTTCATTTATAAGAACACAATTAGACACTTGTGGGAAGGCCCAGAAAGGTCATGCTAAAAGATGAATGTCGGATCTTAGACTTTAC